>NC_133423.1:16005125-16313500 GCF_049350105.2 Macaca mulatta
CTACTTCAGGATTTCTGTTTGAATCTTTTTATGGTTTCTATTATTTATTAAATTTCTTATTTTTATGCATTAATGTTCTGGTTTTATTTGTTGTTTATGTCTTCTCTTGCAGCTCACTGAAGTTCTTTAAAATGATTATTTTGAATTATGTTTAATTCATAGATTTTCATTTTCTTCAGGTTTAGTTCCTGAAGATTATTAATTTCCTTTGATAAGAGTTGTGTTTTATTGATTCTTCATGCTCTATGTAGATATGTTGATGTCTGTGCAAATGAAGGAACAATTACCTCTTCCAGTATTTATAGACTGCTTTTTGCAGGTAAATACCTTCTTCTCTCCAGTGCCTGGGCTAATGGGATTGCCTCCGGGATTGCAGTAAAGTAGGGCTGGAGTGGGGTCACACAGATGCTGCTGGGTCCATAGTGTGATCTAAGATTGACAGGCCTGCTACCAGGGACTGGGGAGGCTGAGGATCTTGTCTGGCTTCTGGGTGAAAAGGGCTGCCTCCATGACTTGACCAGTAGGGCTGGCACTGGGAAAAGCGTCCTCATCAAGGCCTGTAGTTGGCTCTTCAAAAGGTGGAACTGTTACCAAAGGTGTGGATGAGTATGGTTCCTACCAGATCCCTGGATGGGCTCCCAGTGGGATACTGGGCAGGTCTTTGAATTGGCAGAACTGGTTCTAGACCAAGGCTAAAAATGGCTGAACCTAATTGATAGGGTGTTTTCAGGTCTATAGGCCTGCCTCTGTGAGTACAGATGAGTTTGTCTCCTGTGTGTGGGTACATTTGCCTGTGGACTGAGCTGATCATGGTTGAAGCTAGGTCACAGAGATGCTTCAGGATTTAAAGTTGGAACTGCAGTCAGCCAGCCTGTTATCCAAGAGACAAGCAGGCAAGGCTCCTCCAAAGTCCCTTAGTAGACAGTGCTCATAGAGGAGCCAGAACAAATGGAGCTGTGGCCAAGTCCAAATAACGAGAGTGTTATCTCTATGTCTGTAGCTAGAACCACTGTCAATAAATCTGCAACTTGGGTGCAAGCCTGATGTCTCAAAATGGCCCTACTTGATCTTATACTCCACTGGTGTTTTGCAATCTCTTTTCTGTATCTTAAAGCCACCACAAAGACATTTCTATCCACTGATAGTTGACAAATTATTGTTGTTATGGGGGGATATGAGTGGAGGTTCTCCTATTCTGCCATGTTACTGATGTCACTCCTGAATGTATTTTTATGATTTTCACCTACACATTGAAGATGCTCTATAATATTAAAATAATGTGTTCCATTAATGAATAAATGATACTATATAATTGTTTGACTATTAGGTCATATATTAGAGAAGATACAGTGAGAAGATAGTCTTAAAATATGTATTACATTTTCAGAAAAGTATTCCATTTAGGTTCCTAGAGATTCTAGAAAATTCCATAAGCTGTTCTTCATACTTGATGGGAAGGCATCAATTATTAACCTATTGCATTATATATGAATGAATATTTATACACAAATTTATTATTATAGAAATCATCTTATTCATCTCATACATTTCTTGTACATTTTTATTACTTTTTAATTCTTAGGTTTCTAATAAATAGTAAATGTTTTACCTATTGATCAGTTATTATCTATTTATTTATGCTTAAATGTGTGAACTTGAATTTCTTCATATATTTATCCCTAGCTTATTTTTCTAATTCTTTTGGTGAATAAACACATTGCTTCAATTTGAAAATTACATGTGTATCACATTGTGCGATGCCTGAAAATTATCCTTAACACTCACTGTGCATTGACTGAACAATCAGCTTTTTGGAACAAGGGGTGCATCTTTATCTAGATGTTGGAGATGTACCCAGGCTCAGTTTTCCACATGCATAGAAGGGAACAATATTCCCATAGTTGCCAAGATCTCCAAACACTCAGAAGCTGGATTCCTCTGGTAATTCCTGTGACTGTGTGGCACCCCCAGTCCTGTCGTTACTACTCATTGAATGTCAGCAGTTCCAGGAAGGTATGACAGTGAGTGGGGTTGCCCTCTACAATTTAGATAATCCCTATAGCAGCTGTCAGCTGAAGACTGATATCACTCCCTGCAACTAGGAAAAGAGCTTCTTCTTTTAAGAATGATCCCCAGAATGGTGGCTCAGCCTGACCACCAGAGGAGGATTATAGTTTTATTGTCCCTGGCCGTGTAAGATTTCCTATTACTCCAGCAAAACTTATTATTTGAAAAATTTCATGTGATATTGTGGAATTTATCTAGAATCATGACATATGATTAAATAGACTACAAAGGGATCCATCTGACTTGACAGCTTGATTAGGTACTTTTTTCTAAATTGACTGGTCTACTTTTCAAAATAGCTAAATTAGATATGTTATGATACAAAATCTGTCCAGAGTTCAAAGGAACCATAGGAACCTGTGATAATTGCCCTTATGTTGACATGGAAAGACTGTAAAAGAACCTTCTTTGTAGCATGAAAATTAGTACTTGTAAGCACTAATTGTTTTTCCATGATTATGCAACCTGAAACTAATACATTAAAAATAGCTAGCTTGTGCTATTCTACTCATGTAGCAATTATCATGAAAGCATTTCATTACATTCATTCATATTAATGGTGCATTCTTCATTTATAGGTTTGTAAACATTTCAGACTCTATTACCTACTAACATTATTTCATTTTTTGACAGAATACATTATCTTTTGTTTTATACTGAAGTAGAGTGCAGCAAGCAAAAAAGCAGCAAAATCCACATAATCAAAGTACTTGGAATGCTGACTATAAAATTATGTTGAGCACTGGCTGCACGATAAGATGCTTTTGCTTCCTCTTTGTTATTTGTATTATTTTGTAAAGATAGGCCAATGTGAGTATCTCCAAATAAGCTAATAATCTATTTTCCTTAAAATTTCAGCAAATATTCAAGAGAATAAAAATGTAAGTTATTGTCCACACAGCTAATGTTAATTTTTCATTAACATAATTTAAGTCTCAGTGATAGTTTGAACATGTTCATAACATTCATTATCTAATAAAATAGATAATTGTGGAATTATCTAACTTGTGGAAGATAATTGTGGAAGAGTTGTTTGTATATTTGTAACTGTCTCATTGTTTATAGAAAAACTAACTTTTTTCTGAGTTAAAATATTAAACAATGAAAAAGTAAACTATATAAATGTAATTCAGTGCCTCTCATAATGGAAAGCTGCTAACAAGGTAAAAGCTGTTAAAATTGGGATGATTTCAAATATTAAAGTGAAAATTTCTGTGATAATTTAATCTGTTAATATAATGTTTAACCGTAGATCTCTTTCTTATGACATGGCTCAATGCAATTTAGGTTACTGTCATTAAAATTCTACAAGCACATCCTACAGGCCCATCTGCAGTGTACCCATTTCTGCCGTACCTATGTACATGTCTAAACCTGAAAACAAGTTTGGAGCTCACTTCTTATGTCCACCACCTTGCCCTCCCATGCTCATTTGCAACATAGTCATATGAAGTATAGGTAATAAACTTATAGTGAAGACAAGGCCTTGGACCTGAGTTTGAGCTTTGACTTTACCATTCAGTAGCTTTGATACTGCTTTCCCTTCATGTAAGATGAGCTGAAAGCTATTAGCTTCTTCCCAATGTTGTGTTAAGAATTAAAGGGAAAATGTATAAAAAGTACTTAGCACAATGCCTGGTGCCTACTAAGTGCTCAAATTCATTATCACCATCAAGATTATCCTACTCTTTCTCCTCCTCTTCCTTATTATCTCATGTTTTAAAGAAGTCTTGGATGGGGAAGAAATAGCAAAGGATGTGTGGGAAGTATCATATGATAGTACATCCAGAGAGCTCTGCTTCAGAAATAAACATGTAGATTTTTCTTTGTTTTGGCCAAATATGGCTAACACAAATATATTTACAAAAACTAACAAGCAAATAAAATTGGTGTAATTTCAGGGAATTTAGTACATGGTAAGAATTATTATGTCTGAAAGACAAAAGAAAAACAATATAACTATGTAAATTATAAGTTGAAAATGTATATGAAAAGTATATAGATACACTTTTATAAAATTAATATATATATTTAAATCTGAGAATTTAAATGTTCTCTTTAATTATTAACATCTTTTTTTATTTGTTTGTTTTGTAGACACCATGTCATTAATAAGTAAGAACCTGGGTATTGGACAGAGTTTCTAGGGATTTCCATTTTCTCATGTACTATGGTTTGATAGTAACTGAGCATTACTTTCCCTCTCTGACACTCAAATTCATCATCTATTGTTTTGAACTAACTCACAGAATTATAGAAATAGATTAAGTCATTGCTAAGTGTAATTTTTGGAACACCTGCTGCATAAAAGTCCACATTAGTTTTCTAGGATTATTGTAAAAACAGTATCAAAAATTGGGTAGATTAAAAACAGCAGTAATATGTTCTCTCACAGTATTGGAGGCTGTGACTCTGAAATCAAGGTGTGGGCAGTGTATGCTCCCTCTGAAGCTCTGGGTAGAATCCTTCCTTGTCTCTTCCTACCTCATGGTTTTGGCCATCAATCCTTGGCATTCCGTTGTTTGCAGCTGCATCACTACAATCCTTGCCTCTGTCGTCGCATGTGTTGTCTGTCTAGGGGTCTCTGTCTTCACATGGTCTTCTTAAATAGACAACAGTCATATTAGACGAGGACCCACCTCAGTGACCTCACCTTAATTTTATTACATCTGTAGGCTCTGTTTCCAAATAGGGTCACACTCACAGGAACTAAAGATTATAATATGTTTTTGTGTTTTGTTTTGTTTTAGTGGGAGGGAGTTCAACCTATAAAAGTCGAGCTTGAATATAAACTTAATTCAATATTTAAAGGCTTTGTACTAAAGCCCTGGATTTATACTTAAACTGTTTCTGAGATCACGGACAGCTTTAGTGACAGGGAGCTTCAATTTTCCGGAGTGACCTCATGATTAAGGGCTCTTTAATTTTTGTGTCTTGAATCTTGCAGTTCCACACACATTAGTTTACATGCTTTGTCAGAGAAGAATGGGAAAATGAGTAGGAAATCCTGTTTTTGTGATTTCTAGATTCAATCTATGGTTTGATGCAGTAGAAACATATAAGTGGAGATCCTACTCTGAAAGTGCCTAAAAAATGCAGGTTTCATTGAACATATTTTCCACTTATGGTGTAGATTAAAAATCCTCCATTCTTGGCAATCTCTATAATTCTTTATGTTAATACCTCAAATGAAAATACATTATGGTCTATTAGTCATAGTCAGATGAGTCAGATGAGTCATGATAGCCATGACTCTGTTTCCTTTTTCTGAATAAGTAACCCCCAAAATGTGACCCATCAAATTTTCAAGTTATTACACCTTAAAATTCCTATGCAGTGACAATGTTACCTAACAAGAAAATATACCAATGTTCAGACTACGTCATATGCAGCACTTACCATCAGGCCAGAGTTAATACGGAATCAGAGCAAAGTTGGAGGCATCACACTATCTGACCTGGAAACATACTACAAATCTATAGTAGCCAAAACATCATGGTATTGATATAAAAATGAACACACAGATCAATGGAGCGGAAGAGAGAAGATATAAATAAATTCATATATTTAAAGACAACTAATTTTTGACAAAAGCATCAAGAATATACATTAGAAAATGGAGAGATTCGTCAATAAATTGTGCTGGAAAAAAACTGGATATAATATACCAAAGAATGAAACTAGACTCCAACCTCTCACCACATACCAAAATCAGATCAAAATAGATTAAAGACTTGGATATATGACCACAAACTATAAAACTACTAGACAAAAACCCAGGGGAAATGCCTCAGGACATTGGTCCAGGTGAAGTTTTTATGGCTAAAACTTCAAAAGCACAGACCAATAAAACAGAGAAATGGGACTATATGAAAATAAAATACTTCTGCACAGCAAAATAAATTATTAATATAATGAAGAGATGACCTGTAGAATGGGACAGAATAGTTGCAAAATATTCAATTGACAAGGGACCAATATCCAGAATATGCAAAGAACTCAAGCAACTCAACAAAAATGGAAGAAAAAAAAAAACACTGAGAAATGGGCAAAGGATTTTAATAGACATTTGTCAAAAGAAGATATCCAAATGGCCAACAGGTATGTGAACGAATTTTCAATATCAAGAATCATCAAAGAAATGTAAGTTAAAACTACAATGAGATTGCATCTCACCTCAGATAGAATGGCCAATTATCCAAAGACAAAAAGTATCAAATGCTGGTGAGGATGTGGAGAAAAGAGAACTCTTATATACAGCTGGTGGGAATGTAAGTTAGTACACCTATTATGAAAAAGAATATGAGAGTTTCTTAAAAAACTAAAACAAAGCTACCATGTGATCCAGCTATTCTGCCACTTGGTATTCAAAAGAAAGGAAATCAGTTTATAACCAGGAAAATTGCATCTCTATGTTTATTGCAGCACTATTCACAGTAGCCAAGACATGGAATCCATCTAAATGCCCATTAACAGATGAGTGGATAAGGAAAATGTGATATATATCTATCTCTAATATTGTCATTGTATATACATATATATAATAGGATATTATTCAGTCATAAAATAGAATAAAATCCTATCACTTTCAACAGCATGGATGGAACTGGAGATCATTACGTTAAGTGAAATAAGCCAAGCACAGAAAGACAAATATTTCATGCTGTCACTCATAGGTGGGAGCTTAAAATGGTTGATATCATGAAAGTAGAGAATGGAATGATGGTTACTTGAGTCTGGCAAGGGTAACCAGCATTAATTAATAATACCTGAGGCTGGGAAGGGTGGGCGGTAAAGAGAGATTGGTTAATGGATACAGATATACAGTTAGAAGAAAAAAGCTCTAGTATTTAATAGCACAGTAAGGTAACTATCATTAACAATAATTTATTGTATATTTCAAAGTAGCTGAAAGAGGAGATATGAAGTGTTCCCAACACAAATAAATCATAACTGCTTGAGGTAATGAATATCCCAATTGCCCTGATTTGATCATCACACATTTTATGCATGTATAAAAATATCACACGTTCCACATAAGTATGTACAATTATTATTCATCAACTTTTTAAAATTTCAATTTAATTGTTAATAATTTCAGAGGCTATTGAAGCTAAAATACAAAATGCCAAATATATTGATTAAAACCACTCTATTGGACATGCTCTTCTTCCCCTGCTAACTCCCTTAAAGAATCTATTTCTGTTCTCATCCTGGAAGGTCCTGTTGTTATGTGACTCTTTCCTTCTTTCACATGTAACTGGTCAAAAGTAGACAATTGAACTAAAGTAAATTAATTTATTAGCAATTAAGCTTTTTCTTAAATATCTGAGCTAAGAAATACTGAGTTACACTTGTAGTTGAATTTTATTATTTGATAATGTAGATGAGATCTTTGGACCACTCTGTTTACAAGAAATCAGCATATATGTACCAATAACATATGATAAAAACCTATTTTGATAAGGTCATTTTAATACTGTTTCCACATCTATAAAACGGCATGTATAAAGAATTCATAAGAACTTCAGTACAAATATTGATGTCTGTTTTGACATTTTGATCAGAAGATTGAGGCTCATGGACTATACATTTGTAAGTGTATGACATTTATCAGTTGCATAACCAAACTCAAATATTGTTGATCAATATGCATGTGGCAACCTGAAGCGTGGTCTCTAGAAAGGTGTGCTCAAAGGTCCTGTAATTACAGTTAATAAATGGGGTCTTCACATTTCAACAGTGTTAAGACAGTGTTTCCAATGTCATCATCACAAAAAGGTAAATATTTGAGGTGATGGCTATGTTAACTATCTTGATTTAATCATTCCACATTGTATTAAAAATTAAAACACCATTTCGTACCCAATAAATATACCCAGCAATAATGTGTCAATTACAATAAAAATTTAAAAAGGTATTGTGCTTTGACCAACTTCTATAAAAATGTTATTTACAACTTGAATAAAAAGACAAGAATTGCCAGGCACAGTGGCTCACGCCTATAATCCCAGCACTTTGTGGGGGCTGAGGTGGGCAGATCATTTGAGGTCAGGAGTTTGAGACCAGTCTGACCAACATGATGAAACCCTGTCTCTACCAAAAATACAAAATAATCAGCCGGGCGTGGTGGTGCACACCTGTAGTCCCAGCTGCTCAGGAGACTGAGGCAGGAGAATCGCTTGAACCCAGGAAGCAGAGGTTGCAGTGAGCAGAGATCACACCACTGCACTCCAGACTGAGTGACAAGAGCGAGACTCCATCTCAAACAAACAACAGAAAAAAAAAAAATCACATTTGAAACCATAGAAAAGAATAAAAACAAGAAGAAATAATAACATACAAGAAGTAAGACTCAAAATAAAAAAAATGTTGACAAGACTGTAACCTTTCTGAATGCCCTCCAAATAAAATATTCTACTTAACCATGGAGGAAAAATTTCAAAGATCTGAAAAATTTAACACCTTTTATGGGATCAGAAATTTTCAATTAAAGTAAATATCTTCAAAAGTTTTAGCTACTGTAAGACCAATATTAATTACTAATGCGTAATATATTAGTTTGGCATTATATTTTGAGAGGCATATTTCACAAAATATGTACTGCATAATACTAAATATGCTCATGTTGACACTCTGAAAGGAATGACATGTATGCAACATTTCTCAAGCATAACCAAGATAAATTCTTGTCCATAAAGTTTCACTTTTGAAGTCTTTCAATGACTACACAAAAAATACCAAACTACAGTGTTCACAAGATGGTGTACAGAATAGAAAACAATTAAGAAACTATGTCGCATTAGGAAAAAATAAAAACTTGGTTAGTTGACTCAATACTTAAGAAGATTATAGATTTATTCTTTCAAAAAATGTTCTTGTGTATATTTAAAGTATATAACATGATGTTATGGGATAAATATAAATAGCAGAATGGTTACCATAGTGATGCAAATAAACATGTCTATCATCTCACATAGTTATCCTTTGTGTGTGTGTGTGGCAGTAACAACTACATTTATTCATTTAGCAAAAATCCCAAACAGTATAATTTTATTAACTACAGTCTTCATGTTGCATATCAGATACATAAACATGTTCATGTTACACATCTACTACTTTGTATTTTCTGACCCACATCTCCCCATTTGCGTCCTTCTGATCACCACTCTTTTATTCTCTCTGTGTATATTTGATTCTCTTAGACGCAAAGTAAGATCGTGTAATTTTTTTCTCTGTCTTATTTCATTTAGCATTATGTCCTCCAGGTTCATCCATTTTGTAAGAAACGGCAGGATTTCCTGATTTCACTTACTTTTGGTATATGCTCAATAGAGAGATGCTGGGTCACATAATAGTTCTATTTTTAATTTCTTTCAGAACCTCCATACTGGTTTTCACAACAGTTGCCTCAATCTACATTTCTGTCAACAGCATACAAGAGTTCCCTTTTCTCCACAACCTCAGCAATATTTGTTATATCTTAACTTTTGATAATAGCCATCCTAATGGGTGTGAATTGATTTATTATAGTGGTTTGGTTTGCATTTCCCTGGGGACTAAAGAGGTTGGAGTACCTTTTAATATACCCACTGGCCAATTTTACCTCTTCTTTGGAGAAACATCTATTCAGGTCCTTTGCCCATTTATTGTTCAGGTTATTTGACTTTTTACTAGGGACTTGTAGGAATTCCTTGTGAATCTTGGATATTAATCCTATTAACCCTTTATCAGGTAGATGGCTTGCAAACATTTTTTTCCAATACATGGGTAGCCATTTTATTTTGTTGATTGTTCCCTTTGCTGTACAGAAGCTCCTTAGTTTGATATAGTACCATTTACTTATTTTTGGTTTTGTAGCCTGAGATTTTGGTATAATAGCCAAAAAGTTATTTCCAAGGCAAATGTCAAGGAATTTTTTCCTACATTATCTTCTAGGAGTTCTGTGGTTTCAGGTTCTAAAACTCATATGGAACCACAAAAGGCCCTGATAACCAAAGAAATTCTGAGAAAGTAAAGCAAAGTTGGAGGCATCACACTTCCTGACTTGAAATTATATTACAAAGCTATAGTAATAAAAACACTATGGTGTGGCATACAAAACAGAAACACAGACAAATGGAACAGAGCAGAGATTTCAGAAATAATTCAAACATATACAGTCAAATAATTTTGACAAGGACACCAGGGAACAAGAGAGAGAAATGACTGTCTCTTTAATAAATGGTGTTGGAAAAACTATTTCTACATGCAGAATAATAAAATTATACCCTGCTCTTACCCCAAGCATAAAAATCAACTCAATTGGATAAAAGATCTAACCAAAAGACCTAAGAATGTACTCAGTTTATTTTTTTATAATTGCACAATATAGAACTGGAAACAAAGAACAAAATACCATGGAGGTTAATGCTGTAAAAGCATAATAAAATGTTTTTAGTAAGCTATAACTACTTTGAAGTGGAATAGACTGTGTGTGTGTCTTTGTGTGTGTGTGATTGTGAACTTCCTATGACAAAATGGATTCTCCAGAAGATGAATTAGTACTTTCAAATACGTTACTAGATATCTTGCTAATAAAATAAGATGCTTACAACATTCTGTAAGCAAAAAAAAAAAAAAAAAAAAAAAAAAAAAAAAAAAAGCCCTAGATATATTCATCACACATTTTAGTCATAAGTACACCTCTCTATCAAACAATAACATTTGAGCTTGGGCATTCTAGTCCCTCATTCATACCCACAGAGATTGACACAAGTCAAAGTATGTGACCATTAAAAGATTAAAAGTTTCATGTATCTTGGAA
The DNA here is from genome assembly GCF_049350105.2 of Macaca mulatta. NCBI lineage: Eukaryota > Metazoa > Chordata > Mammalia > Primates > Cercopithecidae > Macaca > Macaca mulatta. The sequence continues at coordinate 16,015,999 of NC_133423.1, forward strand.
AAATAAAGCCTATTGTCAAGGTATGCCTTCACCTTGTTGTTATTTTCTTTGTATACTTAAATTGTTTTGCAAAATTTATTCAAATGATTCCAAACATGAAGCACTGTTTCAGTATTCCTTGTAGTGGGACAAATGGTAGATCATCGTGGTACTGACCAACGTGCAACTTGAAAAGAAACGCATTATATTTATGAATAGACATTCCACATTAGAGTTTCTTGGAAAACAGAGTTTATGCTTAAAAGTAGTTGAAAATGATAGCATTAGGAGATTTGTCCAATGATGAACATCTTTATTTCAAACACTATTGTCTTATTAAGTTTGTTTTTTTTTTGTAGTATCTCCTTACTAATGACTTAAATGAAATATTTATGAGGCATGGCAATCAGTTAGAACAGTGGTACATTGCCTCGGTGCTTCTCTTGAACCATAGCTGGCAGAGGTGATGGCTGAGGACTTTGACTCATAGTGGAGTCACACTTTTCCTGGAATTGTCCTTGATGAAAAAGGAGTTACTTCACTGAAACTTTCACCCCCTTACTTGGAGAAACTTCTTGTTGGCAAGTATAGGTATGCCTGCTTCCTTTGTCTCTACAGACAACTCCAAAGGGCCATCTCACATCCACAATTCAGTTTCTTCTTCTGCTCAATTCTCCTTCTTAACCTCCTAATGTGGGTTCTTCCTGATAGCTGCCAACAATTAATTTACTTAATACAAATTTTCATCCAAGTATGCTTTCCAGGAAACTTAGTGTTTCCCACTAACAGGAAGTAGATTCTGAAATGGAATTTTGCAGTGTATCTGCTGCTATCTGTTATCCAGATGGAAATGAGGATACATTTTCTGCGTTAGGTTGTTAGGAGGAGCACCAAATAACCACTGACTGTGTCCATAGAAGTAGTGACTTCACAGATATTGCATTCTAAAGGTAAGAAAACTGCATTGGTGAGTGCAATATCTCAGCCATTTGAGAAGTGTGAGGGATAGTAATGCTAAAGTCCATGGACTTAGATGGCTGCTGGGGTGGAGAGGAGTCACACTGGAGAAAGGCATTTAAATGTTGATAATGATTACACATTAATAAACAGTCACAGGCCCACGTTGGTGAATATAAAGAAAATTTCATTTCCAGTCAGAGGACGGAGAAGGTGAGAATCCAGAGAAGGTTTTATTCCCAGTTCCAAAAAGTATTTTCAAGGAATGTGAGGAAGGAATGGTAGGAACCCTAGCCTTTATATGGGAATATTTGTGTTGATATCCTTAAATATCTTGAAACCTCAGATTCATCTGAATACTCTTTGCCATGAAGTTGGTCCACTCTTCTGTAAAACATGGTGCTAGCCCTTTCCTTAAAAATGATGTATAGACCTCTGTCTTAAAAGACCATGCAAGCCTTCTTTTGAGTATAATACCAACTCAACTCTTACCATCATGTCAATAACTAAGATCAAGTCACCAAATAAACTGACTTGATCTAGCTAATGAAGGAAAGGAACTACATATCAATGAACTGGCAAGAGATAACCAACATGTATTGTAGATTCTTGGTGAGTAGGCAAAAACAGAGTTATACAAGATAGTTTATGAATACGGAAGTAATCTGTTAGGATATAACATTTGATGTCTTGGCAAGAACCCCAGGAAATGGTGTTAACACACTGCAAGGATAACTGTTAGAATATTGGAGTAAACAGTATCCCACACCAAATTAATTAGAAATACTTGGACTACCATGGCAGATAATGAAGGATCATCAAAAGCCTTGGATCAAAGACCAAAGCAATAGAGACACAAGCATTGGAGAGAGTCTCAGATGTGGTTGTGTTCTCTATGCTGGAACTGATGGATACTAGTATGTTTGCTAGTGCCACATAATAGCAAAATTTAGTATGGAAATGGGCTTCTTTTTAGAAAAGGGATTTCAGGATCTGGAAAAATGGCTTCTGCTCTAATGTTCAACCTCAGAAGCATGATGGGTACAAGTATTATAGTTAGTGAGGTTGGAAGAGCAGCCAGGCAACCTCCCTTGCAGAGAATATAGAAATGTTAAATAGAACATAGCATCCCAAGGGGCTATGTAGATAACTGTTAGCCAATGAAGATACTCCTCAAAGTATATTATCAAAAGAAATTTAGCATCAATTATACAGAGTTGCTTCAATAAATATTATAATTACTTGTCCAGTTTCTTGACCTGAGCCATCAACTAGAAGAAGAGCCATGCCTCAGAAGGAAAGACTCTGCAAAACAATGGAACATGTTAGGCCAATCAGTTTTCTAATCTTTGTACTCCAACCAAAGCGTTCTGTCCCAACATACTTAGTAAATATATTAGAGAAATGGGAATCCTCAGATATTTAAAGCAGGGTTCGATAAACTTTTTCTTAAAGTGTCAAATGGTGAATATTTTGATTTTGCTGGCCAAGAAGCAAAATTAAGGATATTATGTAGTTATTTTTACAATAATTTAAAATATGCAGCCGGGTGCAGTGGCTCACGCCTATAATCCCAGTACTTTGTGAGGCCGAGGCGGGCGGATCACGAAGTCAGGAGATCGAGACCATCCTGGCTAACACTGTGAAACCCCGTCTTTACTGAAAATACAAAAAATTAGCTGGGTGTGGTGGTGGGTGCCTGTAGCCCACCACCATGTAAAAGACATTACTTTGCTTCTCCTCCGCCTTCTACCATGATTATGAGGCCTCCCCAGCCATGTGCAACTGTGAGTCAACTTAAACTTCTTTCCTTTATTAATTACCCAGTCTCAGGTATGTCCTTATTAGCAGCATGAGAACAGATTAATACGCTGCATTACAATGTTTCAGTCAATAAGGTACCACATATATAATGGTGTTCTTGTAAGATTGTAATACAGTATACATACTTAACCTTTTCTATATTTAGATATTTTTAGATACATAATTACTTGTGTTACAATCACCTAGGGTATTCAGTAGAGTAAAATGTTATATAGCCAACCTATATGCCACAGCTATATCATACAGCCTAGGTGGAGGCTATCATATGTAGGTTTGTGTAAATACACTCTATGACATTTGTACAATGATAAAATAACCTAAGGACAAATTTCTCAGACTGTGTCTCTGTCGTTAAGTGATAAGTGACTATACATGAAACAACTGTACTTAAGAAGGTGAGAGGAGGATGGGAGAGGGGAGGGCAGGAAAATGCTCAGCTAAGCAACTTTGGAAATGGGTGGAGATGCTAAGACCAAAGGCAAAAGAAAACAGCATACTAGTACTGTGTTATAGTTGATAAAGTTATTTTTGATGGAGGCACAAGTGAACAATTTGGATATTGCTATACATCATGTGTATTAGAATAAATTAAGTAATCGGATATGTGTGCTAAGAACCATGTTTTCTGCTGTTGGAGTGGGCATATACAGAGAAGCAAAGAGAAGAGTGAGAATAGTCTACATGATAATGGGTTAGACTTGGAGAAATAGCATAAAATCATGATATGCTTAATATAGATACAGATAATTACAGAAATACTTATTGTAGACATGAGTATATACATGAGTTAGTTCACAAACCACATAATCATACACATATGTATGTATGTATGTATCCATATTCTATCAGCTTAGGAAATGTGGAAGCAATGTCAGCCCAGTAGCCTTAAGGGTACCTCGGGCTCATGACTTGGTTACTAATATGATTCTCTGAAAAAAGAGACTAAAGTTCCATGAAGAAATGACTGCATCATCGAATAGGCAGGAAATATACAAAATGAGCCTGGGGCATCTTGTGATAATATAAGGAAGAACCGTCCCCTACCCTCAAAAAACACATTGATGGAGGCATGTAAATGAGACATAGGAGCCAACTGAAAGTGTCCCCACATTGAAAAAGCTGAAAGAATAATGAGCATCAAAAAAGACACCATTCAATTAAAACATGAAGCAAAAAATAAATATCTGAGTCTCTGCAGATATATATATATATATATAGTGTAGAATAGACAAACTTTCCACATAAAAGAATCTCAAAACAATTACGAGGTATTCAGTTCTCAAAAAGACAGAGCGTAACTTTCCATTCTTAAGTGTGGGCTGTGCACTGTGACTTCCTTCCAATGAGTACATTGGTAAATGGGAATAAGAAAAAATAAAGAAAGAAAAGAAACCTAACAAACAATCTCTCAGCCAGCTGATCATGGTAAACTTTAATATCTACATCATGTTGATGATATGTGCCCTTCATTTAATATGATTAAAATGAAGCTTTTCCATATAATTCCTCAGAAAGACTCATCATGCAAGCACAATTATATGGAAAAACTTTTGGCAAAATTGCAGATGAGGGACAGTTTACAAAATATCTAACCAGAACCTCTGAAACTGTCAAGGGCATCACAAACAAAGACAGTCTGAGAAACTGTCACATCTAAGAGGGGCCTCAGGAGAGATGACTAAATGTAACGTGGTACCCTTCATGACATTCTGGAATAGAAAAAGAACATTAGGTGAAAACTAAGGGAATGAGAGTGAAATATGAACTTAAGTTTATGGTAATATATCAATATTGGTTCATTAATTTTACTAAATGTATCCATGCTAATTTAAGGTGTTAATAATAATGGAGTGTATTGAGTATGAAGTACATGAGGTCTCTGTAGCAGCTTCACCAATTTTTACTCAATCTAAAACTGTACTATAACTTTAATGATTATTTTAGAACAAAAGTTATATAAAGACAAAATGTCAGAAAAAAATCATGCAGCCGGTTCTTTTGCAGCCCAAGCCTTTCCTTTTCTACAATGAACAAGAGTATTTCCCAAGAGAGGCAGTCAGCTTCTCTCAATCAAGAAGCAAACAAATTTTTTGTGCCTTGCTATATTTGCACATGGGAAGTCATGCAAAATATATTTAAGTAGGGCGAGGACCAGTTTGGGCTTACATTTATGTACACAATTAGATGAAAATCGGAAATGTTCTGTGTGTTATAAATATTGTTTTTTGGACACTAAAGATTAGCTGAGTGCCCAGAATATTCACGGCTTTGAAAGCATGTACTCAGTAGCCAAGGCCTGATCTGCTGCTACTTAACCGTGACATTAAATATACACCCTGCTGTTTTTGCTGCCATTTTGTCTGGTACATCTCCATCATATCCATCAACAAAGTTTGGTAATTCCTAAACTAAAAGCTTCACGAATTAAGGGATTTGTCTTCCTAACTGTGCACATTATTTAGAAATTACTGCTCACAATTACATACTTCCTAGATGCAATTTGAAATTGTGTAGTTAGCTGTCGGATACTTGTATTGGGATGTTGTAATTCAAAAGTCTAAGTATTTGTGATACATTGATACTTGCTCTAACATAGTGAAAGCCTGTGACTTAAGTTTGCTTCTTCCCTTTTATTATCAATCATTTATTTAGTTCAGTACAACTAAGACTTAGAACATACCAACTGTATTAGTCAGGGTTCTCTAGAGGGACAAAACCAATATGCTTGATGTGCAGATGAGGGGGAGTTTACTAAAAATGTTGACTCACAGGATCGCAAAATGAAGTCCCACAATAGGCCGTTTGCGAGCTGAAGAGTCAGGAAGCCAGCTTGAGTCCCAAAATATCTTAAGTAGGGAAGCGGACGTTGCAGCCTTTCAATCTGTGGCTGAAGACCTGAGAGTCTCTGGCAAAGAGTCCAAAAGCTGAAGAACTTGGAGTCCGATGTTCAAGAGCAGGAAGCATCCAGCATGGGAGAAAGATGAAGGCCGAAGACTCAGCAGGCCTGCTCTTCCATCCTCTCTTGTCTGCTTTATTCTAGTTGTGCTGACAGCTGATTAGATGGTTCCCACCCAGATTGAGGGTGGGTCTGCCTCTCTCAGTCCATTGACTCAAATGTTAATCTCCTTTGGCAACACCATCAGAGACACACCCAGGAGCTATACTTGGCATCCTTCCATCCAATCAAGTTGACGGTCAATATCAACCACCACAACTATAATGTTAAGTAAGAAAAACTCTATCAAGATTTGGTCCAAGTTTTTTATTTACTAAGATAGATAATTAAGCATATGTCTCTATTTGTAAGCATAAAAAGTGAGGTTTTCACAACTGTATTGTATCTCTTCTAAGATGTTGTGAATATTAAATGATATAAAGCATATGAAATTAGTGATCTTGGCCGGGCGCGGTGGCTCAAGCCTGTAATCCCAGCACTTTGGGAGGCCGAGGCGGGTGGATCACGAGGTCAGGAGATCGAGACTATCCTGGCTAACATAGTGAAACCCCGTCTCTACTAAAAATACAAAAAAAAAAAAAAAAACTAGCCAGGCGTGGTGGCGGGCGCCTGTAGTCTCAGCTACTTGGGAGGCTGAGGCGGGAGAATGGCGTGAACCCGGGAGGCGGAGCTTGCAGTTAGCCGAGATCACGCCACTGCACTCCAGCCTGGGAGACACAGCGAGACTCCGTCTCAAAAAAAAAAAAAAAAAAAAAAAAGAAATTAGTGATCTTTGTTATATAGAATATTCAGTATTCAAGAGTATTAGCTGGATAGTTGGCGAATTATTGAAAAAGACTACCCAATCCACGCATAATTGGGATAAGCTCCTAATCCATGCATAATAACGTTTGGTATATAAGCACACTGATTAAGCCCTGGGCCAAAGGAACATTCCTAATAAGTTTCACCTTTGAAAATGAATTCTCAACACTGGTGCCTCTTTTGGATTTCTCACTCATTTTAATAAAATATAAAGTATAACAATAATAAATGTTGTTTTACCTGCCAATATGAATCCAAGCCAGTTTTAAAGGAAACAGATTCAAAATAACACATGGTGACAGATTACAATAAAGTCTGAAGAAGGCATAAAGTTCTGCAAAGTCCAAACTTTGGCAGTTCTTTTGGTTTTACTACCAGTTCCTTGCCAAAATCCTATTTGATAGATGAGAACAATTTGTCTTTTTGGGCATTCATGAATGAGACTCTGCAGACACTGAGTTAACACATACAGAGGTGAAATTCACTTTTCATATTTGAATTTGGCAGATGAATATGCAAGTAGAATTAAATGTCGCAGATGTCTTGCCAATTTAAACTACAATAAATCTAGATATTCAGACTAATTCAACTAAATTGAGGTATCTTGTACAAATAAGGCAAGCATTTTATGTATGTTTGATATTGATACTGATGATACTAACAGCATCTTTAAAAATACACGTAGATAATACTTTATTCATTATTGAACACTTTTAGTCTGAAGGATAGAGTTTAAGATCCCCACTCAGCATAAGTTCATTTGATATGTAATTTTGAGGTGTCTCTGGTTTATTAGACATTGCAAACAAAGGTTGAGATCTCAGAGAATATTATGAATGACATAAATATCTGATATTTTACATAAAAGGAAACAGCACTTCTAAAACATTGTTTATGAAGCTAGGCCATTCAGAATTAGAAAGACCAATGTATCTCTAAGAAAAACCAACATGTAAATAAATGTTCACAGTATAAAGTGTAAGCACTTGACAGACATATGTACAAAAATTCATGACATCCTTCTAAGAGAAAATAACATGTGAAGTCACTGATCATTCACTGTGTCTAGAGGAGACACAGAGTAAACTCTCCTAAATCTTATTGTGACAAATGTGAAAAAGCACCCATGCAATTAAATATAAAATATTATTTTAATGACAAGAGAGTGAAATATCTTGGGTATCTTACTTTGGGTTTGAAATTTTGTTCTGTCTGCCATGACAACTATTCAAAGAATTTTAATTAGAATAATGACAGATTGGAATTGTATTTCAGAAATATAATTCTAGTCACAATATTGTGAATCAACCAGAAGGGGTAGAGGGGAAAGACTTGCAATTCTTGAAGTGAAAATTATGTAACATTAAGCTAACTTAGTAACAATGAGACTTGACTCAAGAAAATGATGTGAGGCACATTTAAGAAGTAAAAATGACAGGAATTTGTGGACTATTAAATGGGAAGATAAAGGGAAAAAGGAAAAGTAAGGAGAGATATACTCATCATTATAGTCACTTTCAATAAATGTCTACATAATTTTAAAAAATTCAAAACTGTCTCTACATAGTATCAATCCAAAAGAGAACACATATAGAATAATTGTGGACTTAATGGGAAAGGGAAGAATTCAGTTTCCTGTCTATGATTAGCAGTATACTCAGGCAACATCTGGTCGCTGACCATTACATATTGCAAATAAAGACTTAATATTCAGAATAAATGAAACTGCAAGAAATATTTAGGGCTCAACAAAAATGAACTTGAGGTGATGAGCATCTATAAAACCTTGTCCATGGAACATTCCATGAAGAAATAATGAAAGAAGAGTCCTCAACACAGAGGGGGAAAGTTTTCAAGTTCTTACAGCAAGATTCTTAGATTTATGGGAGTTTTCTATATATTTGCATATACACATACTTATTTGTATATGCATGTATCACTTGGGCTATATCTATGAAACAATTATCTAGAATAAAAAATAACAAAAGTTCAAATAAATTTTTGGTATTAGTACTTTTCACAAGATATGAGTGTATCAGTATCTAAATGGAGTTACAAACAGGAATAGGAACAAAAAATTGAGAGTTGACCTAGGGAAGTCAGCTTTAATAATGTTAGGCTTCGTAGTCTCCTAAATATTTTGATTTTTTTCTTCTTAGATCTGAGTGTGATAGTGAGGCTTAAAATAAAAGAGAGTTTAAAAAACAATTAATTCAGATAAGGAAAACCTTTGCCCTCAATCCTCCAACAAATACACATTTAGCAAAATATAGCTTAAATGACATTCTGTTGCCGTTCCTTTTGTAAGAGTTTCCATAGAGAGACAAACCTACAATTTCTCAATAAGGGGATTTAAACAAACTGTAAGTACTTTTTTCTTTTTCTAACTAAGAAGTCATCTGTGTCATTCAAAGAATAATTTAAGATAAAATTTGTAATGACTCTAAGATAATTTGCTAGAGGATTTATGAAAACAAAAACCGATATAACAAGCATTTTCTAAAATACCTAGTTTTGGGTAACAAATGGAATAATAAAACACAAATGTGGCATTTCAAAGGCTCTAAGCTTTGTGATGTGTACGTGATTCTTCTAATTTAGAGGAATAAAAATCCTCTGTCAATATATTCTTACCTCAAACATATGCATACTGGATTTATGGGAGTTTTCTATATGTTTGCATACACACATACTTATCTGTATAGGCATGTATCACTTGGGCTATATCTATGAAACAATTATCTATAATAAAAAATAACAAAAGTTCAAATAAGTTTTTGGTATTAGTACTTTATACTTTGTAGGGTAAAGCCTGAAATTTGACACAATTCTTAGAAATAACATAACGCAATACATGTATGTGCCAGCTGTCCTGCAAAATATTGACTTAAGAGACACTTAATCTCATTTTGCTGCAATTGCTCAAAATCTCCTGAGGATTCCTTGTTTGGAAATACTTTCAAAGACATTTTACTGGTGAATTAAGAAAATCAATCTCAAATACTTTAAATTCATACCTAATTTTAAACTCTAAATAGATCTTCTCAATGTGATTGTTCACCATATTTACCAGACTAAAATCTAAAAGGCTCTCAGCTATTAAAAACAATTAAATTCTACCCTAAAATATGAAATGCTGTTTTAACAGTGGATGTTAAAAAGCATGATCTAATATAAAGCAGTTCTAACAGAGTTCTAGTGTTTTTAAAATTCGCATGTGGTGTTATTTTTTAATTAATAAAATTTATTTTTAAAGCAGTGTTCGTTTCAAAGCAAAATTCAAATAATAATAATAATATGGGGAGATTCCATATAAACTCCTGCCCCACACATACACAACCTCCCCTCTATGACATCCCTTTCCATAGTGATCCATTTCTCACAATCGATGAACCTACATTGACATATCATCATTACCCGAAGTCCTTAGTTTATGTTAGGGTTCACTTTTGGTGTTGTACATTCTATGGATTTTAACAAATGTATCAGGACATATATCCACTATTGTTGTATTATACTGAATACTTTCATTGCCCTGAAAATCCTCTGTGTTCTATCTACTCATCCCTCCTCCGTTTAACCTCTGGCAACCATCGATACATAGTTTTTACTTTCTGCATAGTTTTGTCTTTTCCTAAATGTTATATCGTTGGAATCATACAGTATGTGTCCTGTTCAAATAAAGTTCTTTCTCTTAGTAATATGCCCTTTAGTTTCCTCCATGTATTTTTGTGACTTGATAGCTTTCTCCACCGCTTTTTTAAGTACAAAATAATGTTCCATTGTTTGGATGAACCACATTTATGTATCTGTTCACCCACTAAAGGACATTTGGTTACTTCCAAGTTTTGGCAGTTCTGAAAAAAGCTGCTATAATGGACATGTGTTTTCGTGTATTTTGGTAAATACCAAGGAGTGTTATTGCTGGATCATATGATAAGAGTATGTTTTGTTTTATAAGAAACTGCCAAACTGACTTCCAAAGTAGCAGTACCATTTTACATTCCTACCTGCAGTTCCTGTTGCTCCACATCCTTGCCAGCATTTGATATTGCCAGTGTTTTGGATTTTGACCATTCAGTCATATGGGTAGTGGTATCTTATTGTCGTTTTTTTAATTTGAAATTCTCTAATGACATGTGATGTCGAACATCTTTTCATATCCTTACTTGCCATCTGTATATCATCTTTGGTGAGGTATATTTAGTCAGTTCAGGACTCTGCAATAAAGGACTACAGGCACAGTAACTTGTAAATAACAGAAATTTATTTCTCACAGACCTTGAGGCTGGAAGCTCAAGAATCTTAGAGTGCCAACCTGGTTCGGCTTTGGTGAGAGCCCTTTTCCAGCTTTCAGGCTGCTGATTTTCATTGTATCTTATCACAGGGGAAAGAAAGCTATGCAGTCTTCTGGCCTCTTAAGTGTACTAATCCTATTCACGAGGGCTCCACCCTCACAACAAAGACCCTGCCTCCATATACCATCACATTCAGATTAGGTTTTCAACATGCAGATTTGGGGGCAGTGGGGAGGGATTCAGACATTCAGTCCATTGCATGTCTGTTCAGGGCTTTTGCCTATTTTTTAAATCAGGTTGTTTGTTTTCTTATTGATGAGCTTTAAGGCTTCTTTGTATATTACAGACAACAATCCTTTATCGGATACGTCTTTTGCAAATATATTCTTCTAGTCTGAATCTTGTCTTTCTCATTATCTTGACTTTTCTTGCAAAGTAGAAGTGTTTAATTGTCATGAAGTTTAGGTTATCAATTATTTCTTTCTTAGATCATGATTTCTGTTGTATCTAAAATGTCACCACCTAGCTCAAGGTCGTCTAGTTTTTTCCTGTGGTATCTTCTAGGAGTTTAATAGTTTTGTGTTCTACATTTAGGTGTATGTTTTATTTGGGGTTAATTTTTGGGAAGATATAAATCTGTGTCTAGGTTCATTTCATGCATGTGGAAGTTCATTTGTCCCAGCATCATTTGCAGAAAAAGCTCTCTTTGCTCCACTATAGTGCCTTTGCTTCTTTGTCAAAGATCTGTTCATTATATCTATGTGAATCTATTTGTGGGTTATTTATTCTGTTCTATTGTTCTATATGTCTATCATTTTGAAAACACCACAGTGTCTTGATTACTGTAGCTTTATAGTAAGTCTTCAAATTGGGTAGTGTCAGTCCTTCATCTTTGTTCTTTTCCTTTAATATTGAGTTGGTTAATCTGGATCTTTGTCTTAACATATAAATTTTATAGTCAGTTTGTCAATAGCCACAAAATAACTTCCTGTGATTTTGATTGGGAAGGCATTGAATCTATAGATTAATTTGAAAAGAGCTGATATCTTGGCAATATTTAGTCTTTCTATCCATGGTCATGCAATATCTCTTGATTTTTTTAGTTCTTCTTTTACAACTTTTATCAGAGTTTCACAGTTTTTCTCACATAGGTCTAATAGGTGATACAGATAGATAGATAGATAGATAGATAGATAGATAGATAGATAGATACATAGATAGCAGATAGATGTATACCTAAGAACTTCATTCTTTTAGGGGTGTAATGCAAATGGTATTGTGTTTTTAATTTCAAAGCTACTTGTTTTATTACTGCTATATAGGAAGGTGATTGACTTGTTAATGCTAACATTGTATCCTGCAACTTTGTTATAATAATTTCTTGTTAGTTCCAGGAATTTTTATGGTCAAAACGTTCAGATTTTATACATAGATGATCCTGTTATCTATGAACAAAGTTTTATTTCTTCTTCCCCAATCTGTATACATTTATTGCCTTTTCTTATCTTATGGTGTTAGCGAGGATATCCAGATTGATGATGAAATGTTGTGGTGAGAGGAGACATTCTTGTCTTGTTTCTGATCTTAGCTAGAAAGCTTCAGCTTTCTCACCATTATGTACAGTAGTATGTGTATGTGATTTGTAGATGTGTTTTATCAAGTTGAAGAAGTTCTCCCCATTCCTAGTTTGCTGAGAGTTTTTATCACAAATGGATTCGACTTTGCCAAATAGTTATCCCAAACCTATTGATATAATCATGTGATTTTTTTTTCCTCCAACTGCATCTTCAAGTTTTGTGAGTGAAAGTTGGGCATCAAATTACTGACAGGAATGAATCAAATTGGCTTCTGAATTACATCTGTGTCACACACATGCTCAGAGTAACTGGTCATGACATTCTCTGTCAACATTAGTTCAAGATGTTTGAACAACACAAAAATGTAGACTTTTTTAAAAAAAAACACAAATTACTTAAATTGATTTTAAAATACCTAAGAGCTAGAAATAAAATAAAAGGAAGACATTAAGTGAAAAAAGGGTAACAGAGTTATGGCTTCAAAGACATTGGATCAAACACTTCCACTATAGGTCATGATGAAGTTATAAGGAATGGATTTATCCTCCCATTTTAATCAACTCAAAATCAGGAAAAATATATAAAACAAAGGTTTCTAGACATTGGACAGCAGAAAATAGAGGTCAGTGATGTTTAAGAGAAGATAAACTAATCAGGGGAACCCTACAATTGCCCAGATTGCTTCTAAAAAATGTTTCCTATCAATAATGCAGATGGCAGATACAAACAGAGATTGACAGCTTTCTAGAAGTAAAGATGTAGAGCTCAGAAGGCGCACAAGGCCATATTAATATCTCATTCCTAGACATTATTGCAGAAACCACTATAACTGATGTAAAATAGACCCAGTTTAAATTATTCATCTAGGGAAAAAGAATAGATTGATAAGAGAATAATATCATTGAAGTTTATCCCATCCCATTGTGGTAACATTGCCAACAGCTGGCTCAGCCAGGTTTGAGTTAGATCAATGCAGGAAAAAGGCTAATCTACTTCTTAGATGATGGAGGCTCTCTTGTCTGTTGACACCTCTTCTCTAATCATTCTTATATTTTTAAGTGGTTTGAGTGATTTTCTGGCTTCCTATCAATATAAAGATTTAGACCATGAAATGGCAGGATCACCCTATATAGAATGTTTGTCAATGGCACATGCAACTATCATTCATTAGCCTAAGTTGTGAGGCAATGAGATCTGGGGGGAACTCCATACACTTCACTTCCATTATGCAAGTTCTATCCAAAATAAACCTGTATTGCATTTGTATTGTGTGGCACTGTGGTGGATAGCCATGATCCTTTGGCACACTGGGGTATTGCAGAGAATTTCCTCCAGGAATAGAAAATGATAGAAGTTATGAAATAAAATACTATTTCAAAGCATCAGAAGGCTATGGAAGCAATGAAGACTAGCTACATGAACATTTTAGAGCAAAGATAACTATTCCAGGGTGAGTTGATAATAGTCAGCTGTCCCCTGTCTTCCAAAACCCTCAGTATTTGTCTATCATGGACAAGGGCTAAGAATCAGTCTCGACCCAGGGAAAAAGTTGGGTCAGATAATTACTTATTATCTGTTTTACAGGATGTTCTGTGCCTTGTATGATGCTAATTAGCAAATGCTGGATTCTACACTCACAGTATGAAAAACAAACATATCTTCGGACATTATTAATTGTCCCATTGGGGGCAACATAACTATAGCTGAGAACCACTGAACTAGAATGACTAATTAACATCATGTTGCATATAATATACACAGCAAGTTATCTCTGAGGAATACTTTCCGAGTTCTAGGATGACACAGAAGACTGAAGATAAAGGATTCTAACAGGTAGCTGGAAACTTTAGATGAACATGTATAAAGGAAGCAAAAAAAGAAAGGACCCCTCAGAGAGAAGAAAACTACCTTGAATACAATTGATCTCTCCTCAAATTATTTAACAAGTCATATAATTGCATATGGAGTTACAATAAAGCACCTAATTCTAAAAACTCTGAAGATCACAATGTAATTTCCCATAATCTTTTAACGCTGAAGAGGTAGAGACGCACCATACTTGCAGGCCAAATTCTAACAAGGCCAAGCCCTAGGCATGTAAATTAGCTAAACTAGACTGAGACTTAGAAAACTTAAACCTAGATATGACTCAGCTTACTAATTAATTTAGTGATCAGAATCCCATCCTATGGTTTTCTATGTGAATGTCTAAAATAACATACGAAAAAACTAGATGCGCAAAGACATAAGAGCAAGTAACAAATAATCAAGAAAACTACCAATGAATAGGAGTTAACAGATAATTCAGACTTCAAATTTAAAAGGCAAGGCATTTAAAATATGGTTATTAAGTTTTAAAAAATAGAGTAAAAGCACAGGCATTGTAGATTAATGATAAAGTTTATCAGACAATTTCAATTTATATAAAAGAATTAAGTAGTCATTCTAGGACAGAAGAATATCACATATATATAAATAAGCTAACTACATATGTAACTTTATGTGTGTGTGTATATATACACATATATCTCAGAATTAAGAATATATATGTAACTTTATATGTAACTTTAAATATGTGTGTTTATGTATGTATGTATCTATTTATCTATCTATCTATATATATATCAGAATTAAGAATTGAATGGATAGCTGCAACAGCAGACTGGGCACAACAAAACATAAAACTGGTGATCTGAAAGATAAATCAATAAAAAATGAACAAACTGAGGAATAATGAGAAAAAAAGAAAAATAGCATTGATATACGCATAATTGGAGGCCTTGAAGGAGAGGACAAAAACAAAATTGAGGCAGAAGGAATATTGATAGATATATGGCTAAAATCTTTGCGACATTCATAAAATAAATCATAGATTCAAGAAACTCTGTGAATGTATGTCCCAAAGAAGGATAAGTTCAAGGAACTCTACAAGCAGAAACATCTGAATAAAACTATTGAAAGACATAGAAAAGAATATACTCTAGGCCAGGCTCAGTGACTCACTCCTGTAATCCCAGACTGTGGCGGGCCAACCACTTGAGGCCAGGAATTCAAGACCAGCCTGGCCAACATGGTGAAACGCCATCTCTACTAAAAATACAAAAATTAGCTGGGCATGGTGGCAAATGCCTGTAATCCCAGCTACTCAGCGGCTGCGACACAAAAATCTCTTGAACCCAGGAGGTGGAAGTTGCAGTGAGCTGAGATTGCATCACTGAACTCCAGCCTGAATGACAGAGATGTTGCTTCAAATATAATAATAATAATGATAATGATGATGATAATAATAATAATAATAATGTACTCTAAAATAAACCAGAGTAAGAAAAGACAAGTTCTTTCTAAGGGAGCAACACTAAATCTAACAAAGGACTTTCCTATAGAAACAATGAAATTCAGAAGTTAAGAGCAGCATATTTAAATTGCTGAAATAAAATATCTCCAAACATCAGTTTCAAAAGTAAAACTAAAAAAAAAGATATTTCAAATGAACAAAAGCTATGGAAATTTGTTTTCAACATTCCTTCACTAAACGAACCTTAAAAAAGAAGAAAAATTAATCCATTTGGAAACATGGAAATATAGACAGGACCTCTGGAAAGGTAAATATGTGAGCCACGATAAATTAGTATTGACAGTAAAACATAGTAATTCATTATAATATATTGTGAACTTTAAAATACATGTAAAGCTCTCATGTATGCAAGCATTAAAATAAAACATTGAAAAGGTTATAAATTATCGTTCATTTTAAGGTTTTAAGATTTTATCAATACTGGGACAGGGGTAAAAGTAATTCATCAAGCTTAATATGTGAACTTTTTATACAGGTTGATCACTATACATTTATACATGTGTAACTTATGCAGTATATTGGTATATTTTATGGCTATATGCGTACACAAGCATAAGCACCTTTATATAAATATATTTATTGAAAAAATTCTGGAAATATACATACCAGTATATTACTAGTGGTTATTAATTAACTTGGGAATCACTGGAAAATTTTATTTTGTTTTAAAAATTAAAACATATTTCTAGAAAGAGAAATTATATCATAGAATAAAATGAATAAGAAAATGCAGAATTAGTAGAGCAAAGCAGGAGGGGAAATAGAAAGAAGAAAGGCAGGCAGAAAATTTGACCTAGGATGGATTACAGCTTCTAAAGACCTGTGTTTCAACCCTAACTTACTGTTTCTGATTGTGTGGAAAAAAAGAAAAAGAAGAAAAGTTCAAAACTTATCTCCTTCTTTCATTGACCAAGAAGACCTTAACATTCCTATCAGGTTGACTAAACTTTAGACAGGCTTCCTAAGACTCTAGGACCCTGACCTCCTTTTTCTTAAGAGCATTTACTTTAGAGAACTGGTAATTGTAAAATCCCTTCTCTTTTGATATGTAAATCTTTAAAGCTTCTTGCCAATTTTGATATCCAGAAATATCTTTCTCATGTACCTGGGAATCATCCTTTTGGAATGTAATTATCAAGGAAATAGGCCCCCTAAGTCCCAGTTTCTGTGGGAGGGTAGAGCCTAACTTCAGCTGGGAGTCCTGCTACAAGTTGTAAAACTACCTCTTGTCATGAAGATAGGAGAGTTTACTTTTCCTCTGGGGAAAGCCAGTGAGCAAACACAGACAGTCTACGATCTCTCTGACCCCAGCTCTTAAAAACTCTACAACTTTTTGTCAGGTTTGTCAAAGATCAGATGGTTGTAGATGTGTGGGGAAAGGATTCCCTATTTAATAAATGGTGCTGCGAAAACTGGCTAGCCATATGTAGAAAACTGAAACTGGATTCCTTCCTTACACCTTATACAAAAATTAATTCAAGATGGATTAAAGACTTAAACATTAGACCTCAAACCATGAAAACCCTAGAAGAAAACCTAGGCAATAACATTCAGGACATAGGCATGGGCAACGACTTCATGTCTAAAACACCAAAAGCAATGGCAACAAAAGCCAAAATTGACAAATGGGATCTAATTAAACTAAACAGCTTCTGCACAGCAAAAGAAACTACCATCAGAGTGAACAGGCAACCTACAGAATGGGAGAAAATTTTTGCAATCTACTCATCTGACAAAGGGTTAATATCCAGAATCTACAAAGAACTCAAACAAATTCACAAGAAAAAAAAACAAACAATCCTGTCAAAAAGTGGGTGAAGGATATGAACAGACACTTCTCAAAAGAAGACATTCATACAGCCAACAGACACATGAAAAAATGCTCATCACTGGTCATTAGAGAAATGCAAATCAAAACCACAATGAGGTACCATATCACACCAGTTAGAATGACAATCATTAAAAAGTCAGGAAACAACAGGTGCTGGAGAGAACGTGCAGAAAGAGGAACACTTTTACACTGTTGGTGGGACTGTAAACTAGTTCAACCATTGTGGAAGACAGTGTGGCAATTCCTCAAGGATCCAGAACTAGACATACCATTTGATCCAGCCATTACTGGGTATATACCCAAAAGATTATAAATCATGCTGCTATAAAGACACATGCACATGTATGTTTATTGTGGCACTATTTACAATAGCAAAGACTTGGAACCAACCCAAATGTCCATCAATAGTAGACTGGATTAAGAAAATGTGGCACATATACACCATGGAATACTATGCAGCCATAAAAAAGGATGAGTTCATGTCTTTTGTAGGGACATGGATAAAGCTGGAAACCATCATTCTCAGCAAACTATCGCAAGGACAGAAAACCAAACACTGCATGTTCTCACTCATAGGTGGGAATTGAACAAGAGAACACTTGGACACAGGAAGGGGAACATCACCTGTTGTCGGGTGAGGGGAGGGGGGAGGGATAGCATTAGGAGATATACCTAATGTAAATGACGATTTAATGGGTGCAGCACACCAACATGGCACATGTATACATATATAACAAACCTGCACCTTGTGCACATGCACTCTAGAACTTAAAGTATAATTAAAACAAAAAAAACCTCTACAACCTTTTATTTTATTAATATTGAACCAGACTGAGTTATAGATTCTCTCCCCTATTGCAACAGCCTTTAGTAAAAATCTTTCCTGCTTGACTTTGGTGTAACTTTTGCTTTGGCACTATAAAAAAAAGTGATTATAATAAGATTTATATATTATTATTGTAACAGGAATGTGGGAAGATCAAATGTTGCAAAGGTTGAAGAACTGCTTCACAAACAGTAAGTGGACACAGAGTTGAAAACAGGTGAATTCACAGGAAAAAACAATCCAGAAAATTATTTCAATGTACCAGAAGTATCTTGGGTCCTATCATCTATTAAATATGATGTTATTAATTAACTCTCAGTATCTATCTTGTCTGGAAGGCTTTATTTTGGAAGATTAATTTCAGTGCTCAGGATAGATTTCTATGACAAAACAGATGAACAAATATTGATTGTTAAATACAAAATTTTAGTGACCATAATTTAAATATTATTTGGGAGACAAAATAACTTCAGTTGCAACATTATTATTTTAAATATAGCTTCTGAGTGTTAGGAACAACACAAGGAAAGTTTATAGGAGCAAAAGAACCTCTGTTAATAAGGATTCTATTTTGTTCCTGTAAGGAAAATCCAGTTTTAAATGGCTTAATTAAAATTGGTTACTTTTTACTCACATAGTAAGGCATAGCACACAGGTCTGGTGTGGGCTGCTTGTTAGCACCAGTGTCCTGATAGCCTTTATATCTTTCTGCTCCAACATTTATAGCATTTGGCCTTTTCTGATGTATGCTACTTTCTCACTTTCTCAGAGAACAATGGCTGGCCTAACTCTAGCCATGTCTACTTTGCAGACTGAAGGAAGGAAAACTGGTGGGTGAAGGAGAAAATGCCTGTATCGGAAAAGCAAATTATCTGCTAGTGCTCCCCAGAAAATTTCTGTCCACAAGTAATCTATCCCAAGGGTATCCATAGCAGCAAGAGAGGCTGATAATTCAGATTTTTTTCTTTTTTGAGAACAGTGCCACACAGAACAAAACCAGAATTTGGTCAATAAAGATGAATAGGTAAGTAGGAATATATGCCACAACACCTTACAATGCTTCCTAGGATAATATCATGCAGTTATGATCAATTGTCACACTGACTGATCTCAAATATGTGAGTCAAAAATTAAATGATCTCACCCCCAAAGTAACTCATATTGGTTGACATGGTCAAACATTAATTTAGGCACTGAAGGTCAATAGATTCAAAATATTGTCCTTACCTCAGCTTACAAAAAATATCTTTATAATACTATATTAGCAATACCTGCCTGCGTGTCCATCATTCAAACATTTTGCATAAGCACATTGATTTAATTCTCACGCATTCTATGAGATGAATATCCATCCTTTTTCATAGATGAGGAACTCAATGATTCAGGAAAATATGCCTGTTTATATCATTTTGGTTTTATATTAATCAATTAACCTATGAATTTCTTATCTGATATGGGCAAATGGAGTCATTTATTCAAGATTTTTTAACATTTAACTAAACTTCTAGAACTTTGTAAAGGTTGGCAATATCAAATAGCTTTTGAATAATTGAATGAAGCCTGGACAAAATTTTACAAAGCCTAACCTAAATGCATAAACATTTGTTTTGCTGAAAGCCCTTTGGTGTATATAGGCATGTGTATGTGTGTACTTATGTTTATGGCTATGTGTGTGTATATGTGTGTGTGTGTTTGTGCATTTGCAGACTGTATAAAAAAGAGAGTAGAACAACTCTATGATTGCTAATCCTGAGCTCTTGGTTTATACTATTTAACGCATCTTACTCCATTAATATATTTTAGATGTTTGTCCCCTCCAAATCTCATGTAGAAATGTAATCTCTGATGTTGGAGGTGGGGGCTGGTTGAAGGTGTTTGGGTCGGGGGTATATCCCTCATGAATGTCTTGGTGCTGTCCTCATGGTGGTGAGTGAGTATTCGCAAGACCTGGTTGTTTAAAATGGTAGGTCACCAACATTCATCCCTTGCTCCTGATCTCACCATGTGAGGTGCCTGCTCCTGCTTCACTTTCTGCCATGACAATAATCTCCCTGTGGCCTCACCAGAAGCTCAGAAGATGCCAGCACCATACCTCCTTTACAGTCTGCAGAACAGCAAGCCAATGAAACCTCATTTCTTTATAAATTTCTCAGCCTCAGGTATTTTTTTATAGCAACACAAAAATGTCTTAAATCACTATCTCTTTCAATCTTTCAGTTCTAATCAAAAAATTTTCTAAGTGTGTAATTAGTAATATATAGAATATAGCCTAAAACATTAATTTAATAAAATTCTCTAGAATTCTTGATATTATATTGAAAATAGAATTCACTTTTACAATATCATGCAATTCACTTTGATTGCATAGGATATTTTTGTTGTTTTTACTAATTTATATAGGTAATATTGAGAGTTTCCATCCACAATGAAGAACAGAGAGATCTAAGACCTTTTGGAATCTGAAAGCTATTTATTTCAATGGAAAGTAGACTCTGAAGTCTATAGTGGAAGTTTTTCCCAGCTAGCTTATGCAAAAAACAATTTCTTTTCCTGAAGTTACAGCCTACAATGAAACATTTCAATAGTAAAACTGTAGTGAGGAAGGAGTAAATTTCTTAATAGCGCTGCATAAGTAGGGTATATGCCTAGAGATTTGGAGATATGGGGGCATCAAACTATGAGCAATTTGTTGAATTGCTTCGTGAGGGGTTTAATACTGCATTTAGCAACTAAGAAGCTGGGAGAAAAATTCTGAATTAGATATCTCAAATATGCAATGCAAACATAAAAATTAACTCAGCATTTATGAAGCCACAGTAGAAATTGGGTGAAAAGATGTTTCTTTGTTTCTGAAATATAATAAAAGGATGATAAATCGTGTTTTTTTGTTTTAATCAATTTGGGTAAATGACTAACAAAATCATTGTTCCAAAAGCATAGTTCTATTGAGAGAAACACCAGATTGCCTCTAAATTATATTCTCCCCTAATGCTTAATTTGCCACTATTCTATTCATTTGGTATTTCTGTCCCATATTGAGAGACTGTGGAAGTAATACAGGATTGCTGCAAGAATCATCCTAGAAAACATAAAAGATACCTTTATCATTGCAGTGGTCTTTACTGTTAGCTTTACATTTGGCAGGCATTCAAGATTCAAGGTCTTTGTGGAAACAAAAATTCCTCTTCATAAGTTCTTCCACTTTATCCATAAAATAATTTACATTTTTTTAGGTTTATTCATGTTTTAGGAACTTTTCTGTGACCATCTGGTAGCTAGGAGTAATGTAGTACATTTATCTCATTAATTCATAGGGACTGGTTCAAATTTTGCTTTAAGGACTATTTTGAGTTTTGACATAGATTTGACTTGGGCTCTACTAAAAGAAAAAATATGTATTTTTTAATCTTATTTTTGCTATATATGCTTAAAATACATTTAGTTAACTATTTTGAGTTTCACTTTCTTTATGTGTGTAAAGGACATGACTGATCCAGTTGTCTTAAGGCTATTGTGAGAATCCCTCAGCAAATAACAGATGAATCATATGCTAATGATTTGTGACATTTTCAAAATATTTCTGAATAAATTTTCTTTTTATGTTCGCATGTGTGCTGCCTTCACAAGCGATCAATAGAAATTACTTTGCATAACTATTCATCAATTTAGTAATATTTAAGAAGCATATGTGTAAAGAACATTGATATTTGGAGGAAAGAACGTAAAATAATGAACATTAATTGTTAACATTAATTATTAACATCATAGGCTGGGCACCGTGGCTCATGCCTGTAATCCCAGCACTTTGGGAGGCCAAGGCGGACAGATCACGAGGTCAAGAGGTTTAGACCATCTGGCCAACATGGTGAAACCCTGTCTCTACTAAAAATACAAAAATTAGCTGGGTGTGGTGGCGCACGCCTGTAGTCCCAGCTACTCTGGAGGCTGAGGCAGAAGAATTGTTTGAACCCAGGAGGCAGAGGTTGCAGTGAGCTGAGATCGTGCCACTGGACTCCAGCCTGGAGACAGAGTGAGACACGGTCTCCCCCCAAAAAAATTAACATAATAATTAGAAGATTATGAAGTGAAACTTACCTGCTTTGTTTCAAATAGACATTTGAAGAAAGCAAAGGAAAAGGCAAAATATCTTAGCTTGTAGTCAGACAACCAAGATTTTCCACTCTAGTTCTAATAGATAAAACTTTTATAAAAATTTTTTAATCTTATTAACCTTTATTTAAGTTAGTTTGCCATTTGTAAAGTGAATCTACTGTTACTTCAGCATTCTTGGGAGGATCAACATAAAGTTTAAGAAGACATCGAACAAAATAATTTCATTCTTAACAGAAATGATTAATAAATGAATATTATTTCCATACTTCAATTTAGGGGAAACAAGACAAAGTGGTATATTCTCCTATCTATTTATAATTTTCATGCCTGAGGCTTTATGCCCTCATTTTGATTAATATTTATGGAAGGATTCTGGAAGAGTAAAATAAATCACATACCAATAACATTTATCAGACCAGCGAAGCTCAGAATACTTGTTTAATGAAAGCACACAGATCATATTAGACAATGATTTTTTCCATTCTATTTTTAAAGCATATGTAAGATACTAAATTATTGTACAACACATTTCTAAAGATTAAAAAATTAAAACAGTACTTTGTGAATAAGCATGATCAATCATAACATAATCACAACTGAATTCTTACATTTTCTCTAAGGGCATTCATGATTATTATTAATATTTACTTTTTGCCAGTATTTGAGTAGATTCATTTACTACTTTGGTTACACCCTCATAGATTGAAAACACACAATTCATCTATGTTCCAGTGATGGTCTTATTCCTTAGTGGTATCTTAATGTTGTTTTTTATTCACCCAAGCCAGTACATCATTATAGCTTACAACCATGCTGTTTTCATTTAAAGATCCTGCCATACTACTACTTATACTCATTGTTACAAAACTAAGTTTTACATGGTTGCTTGAAATTTCAGTGCAACATTTGGGGAGAGTATGTAGCACTCCATGTGCGGCAATTGATAAATACCAATTAAGAAAAGACATAAAACTTCTGTTATTTTTATGATATATGTTATTCATAATATCAATAACAACATGTTTTAACTTGTATTTGATAAATATTTAAGGAGCAACTATTGTGTGTTCGGTTTTTCATATATAATGTAAAATCAATGGATATGAGGCTTTCTATCACAGAAGAGAGTGAATGCAGGAGACAGACACCACACAAATAAATGCATAAATTATCAGTGCAAGTTGTAGTAAGTTCTATGAAGAAGAATGGATGGTTTTGAGAAAACAATAGTAGAAAATAATTGAGAGCAGTGGTCTTAGTGAAAATTATTTCTCTGTGGAGGTGACGTTTAGACCAAGAGGAGAAGAAATGACTTGGGCATACCCAGAAGAGGAACTAATGAAGAGTTCACCCGCCAGAGTCCAGCTTTGAACAGCCCTGAGCAACTGCCAGAAGGCCAAGGGGGCTAGAGTTAGTGACCATGGAGTGTTTAGTGCGGTGACGGATGGTGAGAAAGGAATGTATGTGAGATTAAATCATGTAAGCAGCACTTCGGGGTTCAACTTTTATTGTAGTGTAAATGAAGAAAAATAAAGGTTTCAAGTAGGTGAGTGACCTTTATCAAGTTAAAATTTACTCAAAACAAACGCATCCCTCACATAGGATGGGGCATTTCATCTAACTTGAAAATGTCAATATACGTTTTTTTGTTTGTTTGTTTGTTTTTGCTTTTGTTTTTGTAAATACAGACATTTCCCTAAGAAGCGTTATTATGGTAAGAAGGTCTCATAGGGTGGGGCATTCAAATATAGTCTTGACTTCATTCCACTTCATCTTTTTTTAATCAATATTCAAAGCTTTGAAAAAAATCTGATTTCTTGCTTTTGGCCTTTCTCATATTAACCAAACTAAATATTTCATAGATATTGATAACTTTAAATTCACAATACAAAAACATTATTTTCTGTTTAACTTTAAAATATCTAACATTACTTAGTTGCTAATACTCAATTCTGGAAAGTGTCCAACCAACAAATACACACAAAATCTCACCCTAGAATAAAGGGGTAAGTGTTTTCTTTGAAATTATCCTGAAAATATCTTTTTCAAAGTTATACGTAAAATTATACATATTAAACATGTCCAAAATTAAGAATAGATATTAAATGCTTTGTCTTATTACACCAGAAAAATATGTGGAGCACAATTCTATTGTAGTATAAATAAAGTATTTATTTTGCTTAATTCAGAATTGCATTAGCCAGTTGCCTTTGCAATTAGAGTAGTGCATAAAATATTTATGTATTTTTGTCCTGTTGATATCCAAAAATGAATACATACATGGATTGAAATACGTTGTGGGGAAACAAAGTATGATCACCCTGTTGGGAAAAATTCTAGAGCTAGAGATAAATTTTTGAACAATGCAAATATTTTTGGAATGCAGTATATTTATGTTCAATTCGATTGCTTTCCTGAGATCAGTCAGCCCTTACTCTTACAATTTCCTTACACAAAGATGAGTTACTACCTGAACCAAAAATTAATTTGCACCTCAAGAAATATAGTAAAGAGAGAGTTACCGATCTGCCAGGTAAGAAATTGCTTAAAGATAGAATAAAAGTGTTAGCTTTCTTTAAAATTGAATTTTCACCTTGCTTCAGCGGGGGTGCAGGATAGGTAATGAGTTCACTCTATTTCGTGATTGATGGTGTCTGCACATTTTTTCTATACTTTCCCAAAGAATTTGGTTTCTTATTTTTATAGACATATAGATGGACTCCAGTAGGTGGAGTCAAATGCAGCACAGAAAATAGCTATTTAAGGAAACAAAGGTAATTTAATCACTTTATCTGCTCTGTATTCGCTGTTTCTCACCCAACTGCCAATAAGTGAAGCAATTAGAGGACAATCTTTAGGCACCACTTTACAGGTGCTATCAAAAAGTCACAATTTGTTGCTGTTATAATCTGCTGCTAAGTTTGAACTGGCATGTTGGATCTAAAACATTCATGCCCTTTTCCCGTAATTATTACTTTTCCTGGAGGTTTTGAGGTGGACCTTAATTATGTGCTGGATTGAAGTCAAAAAATGCACATCTAACTCAGTAGTTTATAAGCAGATCAGCAGCGGTGCAGCACTGAATATATTGGGCTGGTCCAAAAACAAGGAGTATTAATTATGGGTGCATTGGTTTCACTATGGTGCTGAGCAAAGTAAGCAATGAAATCACTGGACAAGAGATTAGAGGATCATTAAAATGCTTAGGCACATAAACCTACTTAGCCTACAACCGGGCTGTATTCCTGCCCCTGAGTGCTAGAAGTATGTGTAGTTATTCCATTCTCTTTCCAGCTACATTCTTAAATTATAATTGGTTTGGCATATCTAAAGGTGTAATCCCCCGTTTATCTGACACACCTTGTCACTAACTAAGTGTTCTGGGCACTGATCATGGTACTAGGGAAATAGTGATAACATTGTAACACACACACACACTTCAGAGTCCTGTGCAACAGAAATGTTTTTAAAAAATGGGACCTATATAATGTTACAAACTTTTATTATGACATGTTAAGACTTTGAAAGGAAAAAAAAGAAGGAAAAAAGGAAGAAAAGAACAATGACACCTATCATCATGATTACTTGATAAAGAAAAAAAGCATTTTAATAATAACAAAATTGAGAAATAAATTAGTTGAGAATGAATAATAGTGCATTTTATCTTCAAATGTGGCTTTATGAAAAACTACTTAAGTTGCTTCTAATGTTTCTCTTTCTCTGCAAAACAATAATAACTTTGTCATGAATTCTTAAATGTCTGTAGATCAATTTTTTGTGAAACACCAGTAAAGAGAGAGAGACAGAAAATAGTGACAAGCAACCTATTCAAGAAAGTGATTTTGAATCACACTGGACAGACAATGACAGTCTACAGAGGTGAGAGAATATTTTCAGGAAAAAGTGTAAAAGAGATAGAAGCTTTGATTTGAAGTTTGAATATGAGTTAATGAAAAATTGGATGGTAGCATGTGTTTTCCAGGCAGGGTATAGAAAATCAATTTGCACATAAAGAAGCATAAGCAGGCACAATGCACTTGGGAAATGTAAATAGCTCTGGATAAGTCGGATACAGGTTGAATGTTTGGGACAACTGAGAAAGAGAGAGTAATCACTGGGCCTGGAAATTCATAGTACAGAAGGTCTTGCATATTATAGATATTTTGTATTAAATATTATGTGGAGTACAAAGCATGATCACTCATTGAGAAATAATCCCAAACTAGAGATAAATTTTTGAACAATGTAAACATTTTTGGAATCTGGTATATTTATGCTCAACTAGTCAGTAAAAACTTTTAACTTAATTTTTCAAAAATTTACTTAAAATCCTTCACTACTGTCTGATGGATAAAAGCTTTTAAATAAGAAAATATTATATCAGAAGGTATGTGATCAAGAAGACAAAGATATGAAAAAACATAAAGGAGAGTTATTAATCTGATGAACTCTTCCAAGATACAGAATTTAACAAACTGGCAAGAAACACAGGAGATTATGTGAACACAGCATAGGATAATTCCTAGAGGAAGGCAAAATGATGGCCCATATCCAAGATGTAGAAATACAAGAATTGTCATGGCACATGGTGAAAGATGAGGTTAAAGGCTGAGAGAAGTAGGCATATTAAAGTGAATATAATATGTAAGGCCAAATAACACACTGTCCGACAAAGACATAAGGAATATGCTGGAAAAGCGAATGGTTCTGCTCTGTCACAAGGGCTGATGTTAGGAGATTCTGTTTATGGTTGTTAGCAATAGGGATGATTGTCTACCTCCAAAAGTAGAGGCCTGGAGTGACAGGGAACATCCAACTCCCAGTGAACACAATTACCTATGAGTGGGAAAGATCTGCAGACATGCCAGGAGTCAACTGTAGACTGTGATAAAGATAAAAATACAAGATAGTTCTTTGTGGGGGGCAATATAGATGGGCTTCTCAATCTTTAACATTAAAACAAAATTGAGCATGAGGAGAGCAATTACCCCAATATAAAGTTGCAGTTCCCTTCCCAGTTTTCAGACCTGTTCCAGTTTTCAAACCAGGACCTACTGACTGAAAGCAAAACTAGGCCCAGAATGAAGGAAACTGAAGTACCACATCAATTGTATGTGATGATGATTTATTCAGACATTCTCCAAAGGGATCTCTGGACATTTTCTTAGTTAGCTGTGCACTGGGAAAACAGAAATACTCAAACATTTTGAAGACTCTTGAACACATGTTTAGAGTTGACAACAATAGCTGAGACTCCAAGTGTCATCATCATGCTCCCTCCCCAAATATTGGGGGCATACATAGGAAAATAATAAATGGACTTGATGTGGTATGACTCTGTGTCCCCACTCAAATCTCATGTTGAATTGTAATTGCTATGTATTGGGGAAGGGACCTGATGGGAGGTGATTGGATCATGGGGACGAATTTCCCCCTCACTCTTTTCATGATGGTGAGTGAATTCTCATGGGATCAGATGATTTAAAAGTGTGGCACTTCCCTCCTTATTCTCTCTCTCTTGCCACCATGTAAGGTGTGCCTTGCTTCCCCTTCTCCTTCCACCATGATTATAAGTTTTCTGAGGTCTCCCAAGCCAAGTGAGACTGTGAGTCAACTAAACCTCTTTTCTTTATAAATTGCCCTGTCTCAGGTAGTTTTTTGTAGCAATGTGAAAACTGACTAGTATAGGAGTCCAGAGCCATGCTAACTTCGTGATGGGCCTACTCTCTAGCAGTTACTCCCTGATCCTCCAAACTGAAATAGACAAGTAGATGTTTGGCATAGTTCCTAGGCTGTGTAATATCCTTGTCCTGTGGAGTAAAAGCTTCTGCGGTAAGGAAAAAAGGGTATAGCCTCTGAAATCTCACCCCCTCTGCATAATAAGTCAAAAACACTATCATATCCCAGGAAGGAATTTTTAAAAAGTATATATAATTCAACTCTAAAAGGTGCATAACTAAATAATCAGTCTATTTTAATTTAATTCTCCAATCAGAACTCTGAAGGGATCAGACAGATCGTAGAAGATGTGAGTGGACTCTTGTCAACTTAACCAAATAATAGCCCTAACTGTAGCCACTGTATCAAATGCAGTATCTTTTCTGAAGCATATAAACAAAATTTCAGGTGCACAGTATACAGCCATTCATCTGGCGAATGTGTCCTTTTTAACTTCTATAAGAATATAAAATTAGATACATTTCACTTTCATATAGAAATGACAATAATATATCCTTAAAGTTTTGCCCCAGAGGAGGTTAACTTTGCCACCCCATCATAATATAAACTCATGAGCTCTAGACCATCTGTACATCCCACAGAGAATCACTCTGGTCTATTATCTTGATTATCTCATACTAATCAAATCAGGTAAGCAAGAAGTGACTAGCACATTGTGGCCTTAGTGAAACAAGCATTTTCTGATGGTATGATATAAACTTCATTAGAAACCCCATGAAAACTCAGTCTCACTATAGCATCAAAATTTTAGAAATCCACTTGTCTAAGCCATAGCAGCACTTAATATTTAATAAATTGATATTAAATAAATTATTAAATAAATTAATAATTAAATAATTAATAAAATATTAAATAAATTAATATTTATAGTATATAATGTAAAAGTATTATTTATATAAGATATAATATAAATGTATTATATTAGTTATACATTAAAATATATAGTTTATATTACATAATATATATTTATGTTATATATAAGTATATGTATAATATATAATGCATATAATGTATACATTATATATGAATTAGGAAGGGAAGTGCTGTCATACACATACGTGCACGCACACACACACACATATATAT
The DNA here is from genome assembly GCF_049350105.2 of Macaca mulatta. NCBI lineage: Eukaryota > Metazoa > Chordata > Mammalia > Primates > Cercopithecidae > Macaca > Macaca mulatta. The sequence goes on from NC_133423.1 coordinate 16,045,344, forward strand.
ATATAAATTTTGTGCCTTCCACCATGAAACCATGAAGAAGGGGCACCATCTGTCAGTCCCTTTTGGCTTCTGAAGAAAGCATGTTCTGGACTTTATACTGCTTCTCTATGCCATAGAGTTGGTGAAACAAAAGGCTAGCAAGTTTGTTTAATGGCTAGCAGATTACAGTGTCGTGCAGCAGTCTATTCTATAGTGCCAGTCCTGCAGTTTATGCCATATTTCCCAGCAGGCCCAATCCTATGACAGATACCACTCGTAGAAAGAGATTCTGTAAGTTATGCCATGTCTCAATAGGAGAATTACAATGTACACCCCTAATTTTGTGGAGCAAATTCATGCCATCTGAAGCAGAGATTTATGAACCTTTTGAAAAACAACTCCTGGTGTGTTACTGGGACTGGCTAGAGATGGAGCCCCTGATCATGAGACACAGAATCCCCAAAGCCAGATATCTAGGATGAGCCACCTTCTGTCTGACCCACCCAGTCATAAGGTTTGTTGGATCAGTCACAATCTAATGTAAGAGGGGAATGGCATATCCACGTCTGATCATGATGAGGACTGTAGAACACATACACACTGCAAGGGACATAGCCCAGGGCAATATACCACATACCACTCTTGAGTCAGTGCCTTTTCTCATCAGTCATCCTAGGAAGCTAAGGGATCTCTAAGACTAGCTGACAGAGGAGAAATAAAATTGCAACTCATACATGAGCCTGTCATTTTGGAATGTGGGTGCAAGTGGAAAAATGGATGACAGCTGTACAAGAGGCTCGCTCAGAGGTAACCACTAAAGGCAGAGTTGAGGGAACATTTTTCCAGTGGACAGAGATCAAGGTAGTATATCTGGTGCACTTTGTTTAGAAATAGAAATGACTTTAGTTTACTCTTTGTATGAATTCATAGGCGGTGGAAAATATCTTGACCAGAGAACCTGGAAGGAGAATAATTGGAAAACTGGGTAAAAGGAGGTTTCAGCCAGAGGTAGTTAGCTTGATATATGGTAACAAACAGGATGTTGGAAGATCTTTCCATTTAATGTTAATGCTTAGTAGAAAGCATTCATCATGAAAGAAGCACTGAACAACCAGATAGATAAAAATAACTTGGCCACTTGTCAGCACCCCACATCTGTCATCGGCTGTCCCAGTTGTGAGACAATGGGCATATGAATGAAGTAGATATGGTGGTAGTAATGATGGAAATTCTTGGTGTCCACTTATGAAGTCTGCTTTAGCTGTTGTCATCACTGATTCTCTAACTTACCATCGATCAAGATCAAAACTAAATTCTTGATATTGGACACTTAGTGATGACAGCAGTTAAATTAGACTTGGTAATTGGGAACCCACATAGCATTCACTGTAAGACAAAGTGTCCACTCTCCAACAGAAGAAAGATGGATATGCACCCAAGAAAAATGGGATTCACTAGTCATATTACAAACTGCAACCCCAGAAGCGACCACACTCATAGTGTTAGAACTGCCTTTTAAATGCACATCTAAAGTGACAGCTTGGAAGAAATACTTTGATTGAAGTGTCATCTTGAAAAATATGGTATATACTTTAAATTGTGTACCTTTACATGGTGTTGTGTCAAAATGTAGACTACATGGATCTGGGAAACAAAGGTAGAAGTGGGAGAAGCCTAGTTTACCATCACTTGCTATAGCATGCTTGGAGATTTTGTGTTTTCTTTCATTCCAACATTGTGCTCTATGAGCAAAGATGCTTATTTCCTAGTAGAAAATGCTTCCAGTAGGAAACACAGTAAAATATCTATTGAAATAAAAGCTAAAAATCCTTCCTGACCACTTCATAATCTTGATGGAAAGGGATGACCAAGCAAGAAGAGTGGTCACTGTATTGGCAGGGGTAATTGACCATGCTATTTAGGAGGAAATATGGATGTTTTTAAACAATAGGTAGTAGAATGAATATAGTTGGCATAAAGCAATTCACTTGGGTGCCACTTGGCTACCAACTCCTTATTCAATTTTAATAATAAATAAACATCCTCTTTGACCTAAGAAATACCTGTAGCCAAGGACTCAGAATTCTGAAGGATGGGAATCTGGGTCACATCTCCAGGTAAGCAACCAAGAAAAAGCAAAAGTGGTAGCTGCGGTTGGAGAAAAATTAGACTTGATAGCAGAGGAAATGAGATGATAAATATCAGCTGTTTCCCCTAGAGTGTGCAGCAGTAAGAGCATTACTTTTTCCCATGAACACTTTAAATTTCCTGCAAGAAGAAAGGCTCATCAGATTTAGAGGGGCTGCTCTTGAGATTTACACAAAAACAACACTAGACAGCACTAGGAACAGACCATGAAGACGCTAGTGTGCTGCCCAGATTTCATTTGAGGAATAAAAACTTATTACCTCACCTACTGGCAGTGCTGTGGACAGACAACTCTCAGCTCCTTCAGGGATGAACTGGGCTGAGGAGCTTCTATTTCAGGTCACACGATGAGTGTAGGTTAAAAGCCAAGCACTGTCACCAGAAGTTAGGTTTCCAAAGTGTTCATCGTTCCTCAAAATTCCCCACAATGTTGACTGAAACTTCCTTTAAGACTGCATCACAACTCAACCTCACTCTGCCAAAACCTGCTTCCTTCTCTTTCCTTTTGTGCCAAACTTCCTATGACAGCTTGCTTTCAAGGAACCTAAGCTGCAATAGTACAAGAAAGTAAAATACGAGGGCATGGCGTGCAGTGGCCTATATTATATAGGGTGTTCAAGAAAGGATATATGCTCACTGGGGTGACTGTAAAATTTCAACCTTTTCAATTTAAGCATAAAGTATTAGATCTATAAGTTATAAAAGTATTAGATCAAAACCAGGAATGTTTTTAAAAATCATTATCACCTTTGGGCAGAAAGGGATATTACGATACAAAATGTAAAAGACATAAAAGGTTGGTGAAGTTAACTGCATAAAATGGAAAAGAAAGTAAAATATTCATATAAAAATGGCTCTGTTGATGCAATAAAATGCAAACTTTAAAAAGGAAAAAAGCCTTCCTCCCCCGTCAAAGAGAAATGCCTTTGGTTTATATAGAGGTAGTGCTGACAGTTTAATAAAATAGAATAGAGATGATTGATTGGAGAAATCCTTAAAGTTGGTCTCAGAAACTTTGTTGGGAGAGAGTGAAAACAAAAGAGCCTATGATTCACCACTCTTGCCTTAATTAATAACTACAGAAGTACAGAATTTTATTACTTACCTTTTTTTGGAGAGGAGAGGGAGAACATATTGACATGCTCATTTTGACAGACATTTGATAGACTCTTGAAAATAGATTCCTGGTAAACACTTGAATGTACAGATTTGGAGCTCAAGAAAGTAGCATGACCTTGAGGGAAAGTACAGTACTATGGCCAAAATCATGAATCTGGTTCTTGGAACCATATCCTGACACTAACAATCCATAGCGCAAGTGACTTAGCCCTTCTTTGCCTCAGAATTTTTATGTCTAATAAGGAAATACTAATGTTTACCTTAAATTTTATTACAACAATTATGATTAAATAGATATAAAGCGCTGAAAGAAGTATCCAATGTAGAGTAAATATGGTATACACATTAGTTATATAAATACTAGAATTATCAGAATATGGATAGTTACTTGATCACTGAAGGTACTCATAAGAATAAGATAGAATGAAAGGAGAATAATTCTGAGTATGAAGGTTTTAGGAAATTTATAGGTTACTTAGTCTTAAGTACTGAGAAGAACTATTAAGTTAGAAAAAATCTGACCAATGGAATACAACAAACCTATGCAAATAATTTAAGTACCACAGCCTTGGAGTTCTCAGGTAAGGTAAGAACTAACAGGCATTTACAGGATTTAATATATATTTATCCTCAGTATTGTAACTCTACATATGCTCCATTAGGAATTTGGATCACTTTTAAATAATACCACAAATCAGTGCATTTGAAGGGCAGTTGGGCCTCTGAATTATGCTTTATATTTCTAACCCAACCATATTCAGATATGCACATTCCTAATCTTCAAAACAATATATGAAGATTACTAGAAAATGATACATTGAAGTAGAGAGGGAATATATCCTGATGTTATTATTCAGAAATTATGTTAACCACTTTATCATTTTGAAAGAAAATAATTCACCATCAAAGATAAGTGGACTTTTTTCCTTAATCCAATTGCTAAATGTTAACAATTATTTTATGAGTGTCTTTCTAAAAGCTTAATACTTGCCGGGCGCGGTGGCTCACGCCTGTAATCCCAGCACTTTGGGAGGCCCAGGCGGGCGGATCACGAGGTCTGGAGATCGAGACCATCCTGGCTAACACGGTGAAACCCCGTCTCTACTAAAAATACAAAAAATTAGCCGGGCACGGTGGCAGGCGCCTGTAGTCCCAGCTACTCGGGAGGCTGAGGCAGGAGAATGGCGGGAACGCGGGAGGCGGAGCTTGCAGTGAACAGAGATCGCGCCACTGCACTCCAGCCTGGGAGACACAGCGAGACTCCGTATTTTTTAAAAAAAAAAAGCTTAATACTTAAGATTGCGGATGCACCAGTGCCTATACTTATTTACAGATAATGAAGTGTAGTGATTGCATGGTATACACATATGTATGACTTCATTCTCTCCAATAGCCCACTTTACAGTAAAAATATGCCATATCAAATTATAAGTAGAATTATTTGTAATTTCCAGTAAAAAGAACAATTTTCCCCTGTGAATAAGCCTTGTAAAACCTCTTCAAATATACCTTAATTTTACATTTAAAAATTTAAGATTAAAAGAGGATTTTATAAGAAAAAAATTATTCATAAATTTTTATTTATTTTGTTTATATTTTGAGATGGAGTCTTGCTCTGTCACCCCGGCTGGCGTGCAGTGGTGTGATGTCGGCTCACTGCAGCCTCTGCCTCCCCAGTTCAAGCAATTCTCCTGCTCAAACCTCCCAATTAGCTGGGATTACAGGCACCTGCCACCATACCTGGCTAATTTTTGTATTTTTAGTATAGACAGGATTTTACCATGCTGGCCAGGCTGGTCTCGAACTCCTGACCTCAAGTGATCCACCTGCCTTGGTCTCCCAAAGTACTGGGATTACAGGCACGAGCCACCGTGCCCAGCCGGAAATAAAATTCTTGATTGTTTAATATGCATAAGATTATTTAGTTAAACTAAGTAATTATACAATTTATATTTTATATATATATACACACAAAAAGCCATATATATGTATAATCATATATAAGTATAACTACATACACACATACATATATAAATGATTACTATATATATTATTATAATGATTAAATTATTGTAAATGTATCATTATTTACTTTGACTAATTGCAGTCTTAAATATTTTATCAATTTCTCTTCTGCTCTCTGATTCTTAGTTTTCTATTTACTCTTCTAATGATGTTTCAGAGTTGGAAGCTTAATCCATTTCTATTGCTAATTCATTAATAAATGTATGTAAGAATAGCATACCTCTAAATCAGAAACCAAAGACAAGTAGTTATTTGTAATTTTTTCATTATAAAATAGTTATAAAATAACTTAAAATTTACATTTTGATTTTCCCTTTACTGTTGAGTTATTAAACGAGCTCTGCTATTTGTTTTTTGTTTTAAATTTTCATGACATAAATTGACTGGTTATTTGTCAAAGACATCTCCTCTTCCCCCTAGAATGTGGCTAGATGCCATTTCCCAATCTGCACTGCAGTTAGAAGTGGTGGAAGACTCAGTAGAATGTGAAGGATGGTGGCGTGTTTCTTTCAGGTCTGGTTTACAGAAATCTCCCTTACACTGAGTTTGTTAGGACTGGCATCAAACAGTACAAACTCTTAAGACAGAGAGAGGGAATGAAAAGGGTTTGTTTTATGGGTACAAAAATACAGTTAGATAGAAGAAGTAAGATCTAGTGTTTGATAACATGATAGGGCAACATTAGTCAACAATAATTTATTATATATTTCAAAATAAATAGAAGAGACGATTGGAATGTTCCCCACACAAAGTAAACATAAATGTTTGAGGCAAAGAATAATCTCAATTACCCAGATTTGAACATTACACATTTCAAGATTGCTTCAAAATATGACGTCTACCCAATAAATATGCACAACTATTATGTATGCACAACAATTTAAAAAATAATGAAGAAGAAAGAAAACAACAGAAACTTATTACCTCACATTTATAAAGACTAAACTTCTAAAATCCAGGTGCCTGCAGAATTGGTGCTCCTGGAGGACCTGAGAAAAAATCTGTTCTGTGCCTCTCTTCTACCTGTGGGCGATGGCTGGCAATGCCTGACATCCCTGGCTTGAGAATGCGTGGCTCCAGTCTCTGTCCTCATTACATGGCATTGTCCCTGTGTGCACATCTGCATCTCTTTGCCTCTATTTTAAGCAATCCTATTGGATTGGGGCCCAGTCTAATCCATCATGACCTCATCTTAACTTGATTACATCTGGAAAGGCCACTTTCAAGTCATGTCACATTCACAGAAATTGTGCATTAGGGCGTGAGCATATCTTTCAGGGGAACGCAATATACTCCACAACACTCAGTTCACTGTATTCTGCCCACTTTTATCACTTGAGGCTGAAGGGCGAAGGAATGTGCGAGGAACTTGTCGCAAGTGTCAGAGCAAGGTTTTATTGTTATGTGATGTTGTATGTTATACTGTATTATGACATAGTATGTGTATGTTATTTTTCACATTTTCTATATTTAATTTTGTCTATTTGATCTGTTAGTTTCTGTGAAAAGCTACTGAAATCCACCCTTTAGGTTTCTGGTTTTGTTCACTTCTGCTTATTAATGTCCAATTTGCTTAATAGATTTTGATGCTATCTGATGTCAAAAAATATTCATGATTGCTTTATCTCTGTGACTGTATTTTTTATTAATATGCAACTGTGATAGACAACTGTGCTCATCAAATAGCTGGTTATTAACTTCTGCTAGCCATTTGAAAATGTGCTTTTCTGCTTTCTTAAATATGACTTGCTTTAGCCAACCAAATAAGAAAAATGTCACACATTTCACTTCTGCGTGGAAATGTTTATAGCTGGTGCATGATTCCCTGTGTTCTCTTCCACTATTGAAACAAATGCTGGCATCGAGTGCTGAATGCAGCAGCATAATTCATTAGAATGAACCTTACTACCTGAGCGAACTTATCTTCTCAGCCAACACACATTGGGTCTGTAGAGTAAGCAAGAAATAAATCTTTGCTGAGTTCTTCCAACCTGTGGAAATTTTGGGATTCATTTTTATTTCAGCACAAAGCTTATCATGAAGGATATCATAATTACCATTTTACTGCTATTAACATGCTTTGCCTTAACTTTATTTTATTCTATTTTAACTACACTACATCAACCCTCTTTTAATTTGTGTTAGAGTGGTTAAGATTTTCCACCATTTCTTACAGTCATTTCTAATCATCATATTTTAGTGTTACTCTTAAAAAGTGTACTTTTTACACAGTTGGGGTCTTTTTCCCAGATTTTAGTAGTCCATCCTTTACTAGGTAAGGTTAATTCATTTACAATCATCGTCATTGATACATTTGGATTTATTTCTGCCATTTTAGTTGGCTTTACTGCTAACAATTGCTTTTCTTTACTACTTGTGTTCCTCTTTTCATTTTGTAATTACTAATCTTAATATATTTTATTTTATTCCTATTATATGTGGTAGATGTTGATCCATTTTATGAAGAAACATTTTGCTGTTTTAATTTTGCCAAAAATATTTCAACAGGGTGCAAAATTGTTAAAAATTCCAAGTCTTGTTTGTTTGTTTGTTTTTTATTAATTTCAGTTTTTAAGTTCTGGAGTACACGTGCAGGATGTACAGTTTATTACACAGGTAAATGTGTGCCATAATGGTTTGCTGCACCTATCAGCCTATCATCTAGCCCAGCATGCATTAGCTATTTTTCCCAGTGGTCTCTTTCCCAACCCCACCCTCCAACAGGCCCCAGTGTGTGTTGTTCCCCTCTCTTGTCCATGTGTTCTCATTGTTCAGCTCTCGCTTTCACAGAAAATAAAAGACAAGCAGGGTTTACCAACTAGACCAAGAAATTGGATAATAGTTAGAAAATAAAATGTTAGTTAGAAGTTTCACATCACATTGTAAATCAAATTGTTATTATTAATATTTTAGATACAATTGTTATTCGTATTCATGAAATACATGTGTGTATCTATAAATCTCTATATCTATATCTATATCTATATCTATACATAGAGAGAGAGGCTGGTTTCATCAGCTATCTAGACCAGTTGCAACATTCCTTTAAGTCAATGCCTAATCCATAGCATCGCCTTAATTCTCTGCAATTCTATTACGACTGAGAGAAGTGAAAACATTCAGAAGAAACGATATATATTCTTGTTCATATATATAAACGTTTATATATCTATATATACACATATATAATATATAGAGAGAGCTATGTCTATCTATATGTATCTGTCTCTAAATATGTACATATTTAGAAGGGAATTTAATACATCTATTTTATTAAAATGTATAATTATTTTGCATATATTATGTATTTTATATGAATTTGTACATAAGTATATATTATTTCATATATATCTTATATAGAGAGAGAGTTAATAAAATGAGAGAGATAAAAATGAAGTATTTTATTGTACTTTGCTTTATTGTGCTTTACAGATATTGTGTATTTTACAAATTGAAGATTTGTAGCAGTTCTATGTCAAACAAGTCTATTGGTGCCAGTTTTCCAAAAGTATGTGTTCATTTCATGTCTCTGAGTCACATTTGGATAATTCTTGTAATACTTCAAGCTTTTTTTACTATTATATATGTTATGGTAATTTATAACCCATGATCTTTGATGTTACTATTATAATTGTTCTGGGGTCATAAACAGCACCCATATAAGACTGTAAACGTAATGGATGAATGTTGTATGTGTTCTGACTGCTCCAGTAACTAGCCATTTCCCCATCTCTCTACCTCTCCCTGGGTATCCCTATTCTCTGAGACACGAGAACGTTGAAATTAGGCCAATTAATAAATCTTCAATGACCTCTAAGTGATTCAGTGAAAAAATCCCACACCTCTCACTTTAAAACAAAAGCTCGAAATGATTATGCTTAGTGAGGAAGTCAGGTCAAACCTCAGACAGGCCGAAAGCTAGGCCTCTTGTGTCAGTTAGCCAAGCTGCACGTGAAAAGGAAAAGTTCTTGAAGATAATCAAAATATCTATTCCTGTGAACACATGAATCATAAGAAAGCAAAACGGTCTCATTACTGGTAATGGAGAAAGTTTTAGTGGTCTAGATAGTTCAGACCAGCTATAATATTCTGTTAAGCCAAAGCCTAATCTATAGCATAGACCTAGCTCTCTTCAATTCTATGAAGGCTGGGATAAGTGAGGAAGCTCAGAAGAAAAGTTTGAGAGTGTAGCAGAGGTTAGTTCATAAGGGTTAGGGAAAGAAGCCACCTCCATAACATAAATGTGCAAGGTGAAGCAGCAAGTGCTGACGTAGAAGCTGCAGCAAGTTATCCAGAAGATCTAGCCAAGATAAGTGGTGATGGTGGCTACATTAAATAAGAGATTTTCAGTGTAAACAAAACACTCTTGGCCAGGTGTGGTGTCTCACACCTGTAATCCTAGCACTTTGGGAGACTGAGGAGGGTGGGTCACCTGAGGTCAGGAGTTCGAGATTGATCAGCCTGGCCAACGTGGTGAAACCCCGTCTCTACTAAAAATACAAAAATTAGCCGGGCATGGAGGTGCATGTCTGCAATCCCAGCTACTCGGGAGGCTGAGGCAGGTAAATCCCTTGAACCCAGCAGGTAGAGTTTGCAGTGAGCTGAGATAGTATCATTGCATTCTAGCCCGGGTAACAGAACAAGACTCCATCTCAAAACAAAAACAAAAACAGTCTTATAATGGAAGATGCCATCTAGGACTTCATAGCAAGAGAGAAGCTAATGACTGACTTTAAGGCTTCACAGGACAAACCGACTCTCTTGTTAGGAGCTAATGCAGTTTGTGACTTAAGTTGAAGGCAATGCTCAATTATCATTCTAAAAATTGTAGAGCCCTTAGGAATGATGCTAAATCACCTTTGTGCTCTATAAATGGAAAAACAAGGTCTGGATGATAATATATCTGTTCATAGCATGGTTTAATACATATTTTAAGCCCATTGTTGAGACCTACTGGTCAGAAAAAAAATATTTCTTTCAAAATGTTACTGTTCATTGACAACGCACCTGGTTACCCAGGATCTCTGAAGGTAAGGAGTTTCATGCTATTTTTCATGCCTGCTAATATAACATCCATTCTGCAGCCAATGGAACAAGGAGTAATTTTGACTTTCAAGTCTTATGATTTAAGAAATACATTCTGTAAGACTACAGCTGCTATAGTGATTCCTCTAATGAATCTGGCCAAAATAAACTGATAGGCTTCTGAAAAAAATTCACCATTCTAGATGTCCTTAACATCATTTGTGAAACATAGGAGGAGATCAAAATATCAATGTGAACAAGAAGTTGATTCCAACCCTCATGAATGACTTTAAGAGGTTCAGTAATTCAGTGGAAGATGTAGTGGGAATGGTAAGATAACTACAATTAGAAGTGGAGCTTGAATATGTGACTGAATTACTGCAATTTCATGATAAAACATTCATGGATGAAGAGTTGCTACCTACGGATAAGCAATGAAAGTTGTTTCTTGAGACAGAATCTACTCCTAGTGAAGTTGCTGTGAACATTGTTGAAATGACAACAAAGGATTTAGAATACTACACAAAATTAGTTGATAAAGCAGCAGCAGCTTTTAAGAAGATTTACTCTAGCATTCAAAAAAGGTCTACTGTGGGTAAAATGCTATCAAAAAACATCATGTACTACAGAGAAATCTTTTGTGAAAGAATGCAACAAGCTCATCATTGTCTTATTTTAAAAAATTGCCACAGTTATCTCAAGCTTCAGCAACCACCACCCTGATCAGTCAGCAGCCATCAACATTAAGGAAAGATTTTCCCAGCAAAACATTTTTATGACTCTCTGAAGGCTGAGATGATTGTTAGCATTTTTTGGTAAAAAGTAGTTTTTAATTAAGGCATGTGCTTTTTTAGACATAATGTTATAGCACATTTATAGACTATAGTATCATGTAAGCATAACTTTTATATACACTGGGAAACCAAGAAATTTGTGTGACTTGTTTTATTGCAATATTCACTTTACTGTGGCTTTTTGGAACCAAACCTACAAACTCTCTGAGGGAATAAGGGATTTAGTCTTTGTATTAAAAAAAAAATCTTTATTTTGGCTTCTTCATTTATTTAATGACAATTCAGCAAAATAGATAATTTTAGGTTGGCAGGTCTTTGATGATAACACTATTTCATTAAAGTTTCACTCATCTCATTGTTACAAGAAGTTGGTGTGGGGATATCACAGCATCTATAATTATTTTTCTCTCTTAATCAACCAGACTTATATTCACTGAAATAATCTGGATAATTTATTTTATTCTCAATTGCAATATTCAATTATATTCCAGATGATAAGATCATTATTAGGATGGACTGCTAATACACAGGGAGAGATGAACATACAAGCAAAGGCGTACCATGTTATTGTGACTATAACAGACGATAGAGTTTAGAAAGGAAAGAAAATGCCAGAAAAACCAAAGTGGAACCTGTAGCAGTTGACAGTGTCCTACTCCTACTCATTTGCATTCACACTCTGCATGTCGATATGCATATGTCTGACATCAACTACTTGATAAATTTTTCTGGAACCCAATCTGGCTTTGCCACCTGGAGATCAGCTTGAAGTTCCCAGGATTTGATGTCATCCCAGGAGCGAGTATACTCAATGACTCACAAGACTTCCTCCTGTGTATGAACCCCAGCTCCCTCCACCTCCCTCAAACGTTGGGCAGAATAACTCCAATGTACAAGTTTTACACTACCAAGACCACTCTCCACTTACATGAATACGTTGCTTGTTGAAGAACTCTGCATGGTCTGTGTTTGCTCATTTCCATTCCCTTTCTACCTTGTTCACTATCCTACTGGTGTTTCCCAAGATCATCTACAAAATAAGTTATATTACAAAATAAACAATTCAATCTTTATCTCAAGATGTACTTCCAAGGGAACATAAATTAAGACAGAATCCAATAAAGGGAATGGTCAACTCTCTGTTAACTGGAGATAGAACATGTTGAAAATTAAGGAATTCAGTAGTGTCTCAAAGCAAAGTCACAGCTTCTGCTGAGCATCTCACTGTTCATAGTTCGGTGGTCACTCAGGAAGAAATCACTGTAAGGAATGTGGGTCACTAGTGAATGACATTTGAAAGGCAGATTGGTCACTAGATAGAATAATAAGATGGAAAAGAAAAAGTGTACCAGCAAGTCCAGCAGTCATAATCCTTCATCTACATCTCAGGTAATAGTATAGCAATATAAGATAATAATAAATCAAATAAATTCCAGCCAACTGACAAATAGGAAATCCAATTTGATTTCTCTGATTGGCGCTATGGCAGTGAGAGATTTAAATCAAAGGATGAATTATGCACAATAATAGTTTAACATGAATCACATTGACTGGTTTTTCCCCCCTATTCTTCTCTAGGCATATTTAAGCACTGCCTAAATTCTTTTAGCCAGACATCTTCGAAGAAATTTAAAATTATATGAGCAACTGAATACTGTTTTTAATCAAGTTCAAATCCTTCATGATATGTTTGTTAGGAAATATATTTTAGCGGTGCTCTAACTTGAACATAGCTACCTAAGAGCCATCTCCTTAGAAGATTCATATTATAATTTGTTTTAAATTTTATCATGGTATTAACACTTTATACTGCTATACATATTGTGTATTGAAATTGCACAAAAATTCTAGCTTGGTACGGGAGAAGAAAAATGAACACTTGTAATACATAAAACCAGATAAATTAGACATAGCTATGTCTAGAGAACTAGACATAGTTATGGACCATTGCCATTATATTCTCCCAAGGTCACACGACCAAGGTGAAGGTGAAATATGATACTTCAAAAGTCTAATAAAGTGTGTGTCACATAAATAGTTATAAAAACAACTTTCTGATAGAATTTAAGAGATAAGAAAGCTCAGAATATGATTTAAGTAAAGTGCAACAATATTTGCACTTAGAGCTTCTATTGGAAAGGCATTTCAGACACTGATTTAGAGTATAATGGGCTTGTCTAAGGCAAGTTATATGTAATTTATTGCATACATAGAACATTTTTCTATGTAGATAATTTCCGTAAAATATTTTATTCTCCCAATTGCTATGTTTCCATATGGAGAACGTCTTTATCTCCAAGAAACTGAAGGAACTTCTTTGTTGCCAGAAAAATGTAGGAGTAAGAATGTTTTGCAAGGATTAATATTCTTTCCATCTGGCATTTTACTCTTTGAACCACATTATAAATAATACTTTTAACAACAAATAAAGGTTTAAGGGGTCATTAGTTTAAGTGTAACATTTTAAAGACAAAATATATTTAAAAGGAGCCAAATGAATGTCTCTGAGGACCTAATTAAAATTTAAGAATTTATAATAGAGTCTTGAAAAAGCTAAATAAAATATGCACAGTAATTAACTATAATAATACTAGAGAACTTTTTTTTGCAAACAGACTTTATCAAACATTTCAGTTTAGAGGCACAAGGTGTAATGTTCTCAGAAACAAAAGTAGAATTTAAATATTATGTGCTTATTTTATTTGCCCTAATATAAACATCAGGGAAATAATGTTTCCATGAAACAAAAACTGTTTCTGATAGACTCACAAAGACATTGTAGACATTCTCTGTCCTCTCTCTCTCTTTCTCTCTGTGTGTGTGTGTGTGTGTGTGTGTGTGTGTGTGCACGTGCAAACATATCCCTGGGTACACAGAAAGAATACAAAGACAGAGACTTAACTTCAAAGAATAGTGATAAATAGCATCACATCAAGTTGAAGAAACATGCCGAGCAGAGCAGCAGGTTTGGGCTTCAGTCAACAGACAACAGATTACAGGAGCACATTAGAGTTAACTACAGACTTCAAAAAGAGGTTGCCCACAGACAACAGCAAAGTATCTTGGCTACAAATATCTTCAAAAATATGAAATGGAATAGTTTTCCATGCAGCTTTTATTGCTTAAAAATACGTGTTTAAAACAAAGCTTTTTTCCAATTCTGTGAAGAAACTCATTGGTAGCTTGATGGGGATGGCATTGAATCTATAAATTACCTTGGGCAGTATGGCCATTTTCACGATATTGATTCTTCCTATCCATGAGCATGGTATGTTCTTCCATTTGTTTGTGTCCTCTTTGATTTCACTGAGCAGTGGTTTGTAGTTCTCCTTGAAGAGGTCCTTTACATCCCTTGTAAGTTGGATTCCTAGGTATTTTATTGTCTTTGAAGCAATTGTGAATGGAAGTTCATTCATGATTTGGCTCTCTGTTTGTCTGTTACTGGTGTATACGAATGCTTGTGATTTTTGCACATTAATTTTGTATCCTGAGACTTTGCTGAAGTTGCTTATCAGCTTAAGGAGATTTTGGGCTGAGACAATGGGATTTTCTAAATATACAATCATGTCATCTGCAAAGAGGGACAATTTGACTTCTTTTCCTAACTGAATACCCTTGATTTCTTTCTCTTGCCTGATTGCCCTAGCCAGAACTTCCAACACTATGTTGAATAGGAGTGGTGAGAGAGGGCATCCCTGTCTTGTGCCAGTTTTCAAAGAGAATTTTTCCAATTTTTGCCCATTCAGTATGATATTGGCTGTGGGTTTGAACTGGAAAAAACTGCTTTAAAGTTCATATGGAACCAAAAAAGAGCCCGCATCTCCAAGACAATCCTACGTCAAAAGAACAAAGCTGGAGGCATCACGCTACCTGACTTCAAACTACACTACAAGGCTACAGTAACCAAAACAGCATGGTACTGGTACCAAAACAGAGATATAGACCAATGGAACAGAACAGAGTCCTCAGAAATAATACCACACATCTACAGCCATCTGATCTTTGACAAACCTGAGAGGGGTTCTAATCGTCTTTACTGTCACATTTTTTGAAAGTCTTTCTTGCTTCAAATTTCATTATACTCTTCTAATCTGAAGTTCAGACCTTTATGACTGCTATTTACTCTCATTTCTTTATTTCTTTCATTAACATATTAATTTTGCTTGTTTAATAAGCACATATTGGATGCTTATTATACTAGTCTGGGTGTTTAATCCTCTTGCCCCTAAATGATCATTATAATAACAATAATAAAAATAACTCATTTTTTGTTAGTTACCACATGTTGGGCATTATTTTAAGCTCATTATTTACACTAATCAATTTCGATTTTACCTGCTGAAGAACTTTTTAAGACAATAAAGTTCTCCCTGTTTTACAGATATGAAAACTAAGATTTAGGGTAAATAAATTACCCCAACTGTGAAAAGCAATGTGTTACAGAGCTGCAATTTGAAACCAGGGAGACTGGCTCTGAAATTCTCACGTTGTCCTCAAACTTCTGTTACCAGATGGTGCCTTGCAGGTCCAGGCTCTTGTTTTCCCAAACAAAGAATTGGATGTGACACATACAGATAGCAAAGCAAAGCAGCAAAAGTGCATTAAGCGCAGTGTATTAACTCTCGGAGGGGGACAGCGGACTGACCTCTGTGAGATGAGATCAGCCTCAGTTTGCTGTACTTTGGGTCTATTCATGTGATTATTTTTTCCTTCTCTTCCCATGGCTGCCTAATCTCTAGCCAGTGTCTGCCTTTTGATTAAAAGATGTGTTGCTTTCTTTGGCCCTTGTGACCATGGAGGATGGTCACCTCCATCCCGTAATTTTGAGTGCATGCATGATATGCAGTCCTGATGCATAAGCTGTAATGAACTGATTATCACACAGTGTTGTATTAAGAATACTTTTTCTCCTTAATGTGCATACCTTACCCAAAAACTCTGCCCCTTACTGGTTTGATCTAGACCTTGCTGACCTTGGTTTCCTTTCCCACATTTTTTAAAATCTTACTTTCTGTTTTGGCTGCTTAACTTTTGCCTCTTACCTTGCTTGTTGCTCACCTGCCCCTTCACCTTGCTTCTCCTCTTTGCTTTTACTCATTCCACCCTTTATCCAACTTTTAATTCCTTTTGCTATTCTCCTGCCTCATTTTCCACGTTCTCCTGCCTCACTTCTATGGTATTCTTTAAATTCTTTGGGACTTTTACTCATTTGAATATGTAAATGTTCTCTATGTATTAGTTTTCTTGTGCTGCTGTAGCAAATTATCACCAATTTAAGCAGTTTTAAACAATACATTTTAAAAACATTTTCTTCCCACAGTTTCTGTAGATCAGGGGTCTACGTATACTTATCCAGTTTTTCAGCTTCCTCTACAAAAAGGCAGAAATCAAAGTGCCCAGCAGCCTGGGATATTATCTGGAAGCTCTGAGGAGAGAATGTGCTTCCAGGATGATTCCTATCTTGGCAGAATTCAGTTCGCTGTGGTTATGGGACTGAGTTTCACATTCCCTCGCTGGCTGTCATCTGAAAGCCTCTCAGCAAGTGACATCTGCCCGGGGTCTTCATCATTCTCTCCTCCTTCTCCTAACCTGCAGCAGAGAATCAAGACCTTCTCATGCTTCCAATTTATCTGATTTTTTCCTTCTGCTGCATCTTTGCTATTTCTGAGTGGAGAAAATTCTCAGCTTCATAGGTCTCACACGATAAGATTTATCCCACCTGGATAATCTAAGGAAACTTCCCTGTTTTAAGGTGTGTAATTTTAATTACCTCTGCAGTCACTGTTGCAATGCAACTTAACATAGTTAGCTGCAGGTCTCAGAGATTAGAACCTGAGTATCTTTGAGGAGCTGTACTCATCTTTCCAAGGGCATATACTAGTCATTCCCTAAGTTCTATTCCAAAGCTTGGCTTTTGTTCCTTTTTCATTCATTCCATTAATATAAACCTGCTATCACCCACTCACTTATTTTTCAACACTGTATTGTTTACTCAGAATTTGAAAGTGTGAAGGCTCTATCTTTAATGATTGACAGTAAAATGGAAAAAAAAATAGAAAGACAAATATTCAGTTATCATTCAATAGGTAAATTCTATGACATAAAAGTGCATAAAGTGCCATTACAACATAAAGGAAATGTTCTTAAAAATGCCAATGGGATACTTTCGACTCTTGCATGTCACGGGAAAAAATTAGCATCCAAATTTCTAAAAGAAATAAAGTTTAGTCCACATAAAGAAACAGTTCCTTCTGCCAGTTTTATTGGCCCTCTTTAACTTTCTATTAGTCACTCTTTAACTCAGTGTTGACATTTTGGAGACTTTTCTTCCCCTGTGTTAGTTTGCTAAGGGTGTCATAAGGAAGTAGTACAAACTGAGTGGCTTAAAACAACAAAAAATTATTCTTTCACAGCACCAAAGGCCAGACATCCAAAATCCAGGTGTCTGTAGGGTTGCTTCTTCTTGGGGGGCTCAGAGGGATAACATGTCTCATGCATTACTCCTGGCTTCTGGAGGTTGCCAGCGATTTCTTGGTGTTTCTTGGCTTGAAGTTGCAACACTCCAAACCCTGGCTCTGTTGTCACACACTCCATCTTCCCTCTCAGCGTGTCTGGTCTCTGCCTTTTCATTTCATAGGAAAAGCAGTCATATTGGATGAAGGGCCCGTCTACCTTCAGTCTGACCTCAATTTATCTAGGTTATGTCATTTCAAAATAAGGTCACATTTAAAAGTCCCAGAAAGGAGGATTTGAATGTGTCTTTTTAGGGGTCACAATTCACCTCATGACACTTCCCTTGCTACAATTCTTTATAAACGCAAAAAACTTTTGAAAATTCTAATTTGTCTTTCATTTCATTTCTATTACCAGTACTGCAACTTTGTCATTCATTTCCCATTGCAGTATTATCAGTAGTATTTCTCCCAATAAATGCATTTCAAGAATTTTTTAAAAGGGAAATTGTATATTATTATTTATGTGTGTGGATGATCATTTTAAAAGTCATTTTCACGTAGTAATATTTATGAGGAAGAAATGTGTTAAATCAATACATATATGAGATAAAACATTGAAAACATTAAGACAAGTTTTCTGATTTCCATATATTATTAGATATACATATTTATTTCATTTGAAATATATATGATGATTTTTTATATATTCCTAGATTGAAAGTAGCCTAAGAACCAAGAGTGTATCATTTAAAGTTTATGCATGCCAGATTTCACAATAATGGATTAAGCCTTTTGCTTCATATCATGAAATAGGGAGATAAGCAAATTCTAGATTTCCCTTTAAAATTATTTTTAAATTACTTTCTTATTTGTGTTCATAAACTATAATATCTGATCCTTGGATTTTCTGAATATGTATTTCAGAAAGAAAATTTACCAATGAAAGACTGGGCATGGTGGCTATGCCTGTAGACCTAGCACTCTGGGAGGCTGAAGCAGGCAGATCAAGAGGTCAGGAGATCGAGACCATCCTGGCTAACATGGTGAAACCTCGTCTCTACCGAAAATACAAAAAATTAGCCGGGCGTGGTGGCGGGCGCCTGTAGTCCCAGCTACTCGGGAGGCTGAGGCAGGAGAATGCCGTGAACCCGGAGGCGGAGCTTGCAGTGAGCCAAGATCGTGACACCGCCCTCCAGCCTGGGCCAGCGAGACTCCGTCTCAAAAAAAAAAAAAAAAGAAAAAAGAGAAAAAATAATTTACCAGTGAAAAAATCTTTACAATTTACAATGTACCAAATATCACAATTTTTAAGTCAACACCTGGAATTTTGATTTATACCACATATTGTTTTTTGCTCTGCTTTATCCCGAATGTTCCTGAACTGCATATTTATTTCTCAAATGAATGATTTTTCAGTTTGCATATTAGTATTTTTTACATACTGATTTACCAGGCCAAAAGACCTGGGCATTAATCTCTATGAGGTATGCATTTCATATGAAATTGATAAATCGACTTTTTTGTAAAATCACTTTTACAGATTTATTGACTCTACTGTGCTAATTGTAGACCAGATTCATATTATTTAGTAATCTATATAAAATTAGAATATGCATGAAAGCATAACAATTTGTTTTCCTGATCAAACAGGAGGAACAACTATGAAAAGAGCTGAGTCTGTGTCATGTAAATTACATCCACTGAAGCCTTAGACAATTCCTCAGAGGTTTCCATAGGTGATATGGATGGTACATTAATATTATGCAATGTATACGCTAAATTTAAGTGATTCATGATCATTTTAAGCTGATTTTTTAATTAGGGTTTGAAATAACATTTTGGTGACACACTACTTAAAATAGTTTTAAGTTATCTCGTAGTCTAAACAAAAAGGAAGAGGATGATTTTGTTCAATTTTCTCTTTCTACTTCTGTCTCCAACAATAGTATTTCATAGTATGTGCAAGCTCTCAGTGTTTTTTAATTTTTTTGACACATTTCTGTATGAATGTGTTTTATTTTGTAGGAGACTTATTCAAAATTTTGGTGACACATCAAGGGTTACCACCAATTAGGTTGAAGATAGACATACTTCTTTTACTTTTGCCCTTTATTTTATAAAATACCTCAGGCTACTGCACTTCATAGAAAATACATATTCATCTCTTTAGCTGTATACAAAAATACCCTCTTAAATATTACCTAACAAGAAGGTTTCCATTCAAGGTCCACAACAAAATTACAAATAACGACTCAATCCTGGTGACTTATACCAAATTCCTTGTTCAATAAGACAGAGGCATTGCATTGTTTTCAATGCCGGTAACTTTCCTATATCAACCATAAATGCCCCAGATGGGTTTCTGATTCTGTCCTCTAAAATTTAGTAGCCTCTGCTGAAATACATCTGACTTTTATGGAATCTGGTCATATTTTCCTACCATCAGTATTCTGTTCATCATCAGCTCCTGCTGCGTTCACGCCACCTGCTTGCTCCATCTGTGCGCTTTCTGTTTCGGGCGCCTTGCATCGTTTCTTTGCTTAGTTTTACGTCTACTCAGTCATTAGCTGCAAATGAAGCCTGTTGCTTCCAGTTTGCCAGAAGTGTACTGGGAATCTTACGCTCATTTTTCTTTTCATAATCTTGCTTTACATAAAAATGAATGAAACCTTTAGTCTTTTTATACAATTATAATGCCTACTGACAGCTTTGTAAATTAAATATTTAGAGGCATGCAGTTGGTTCAAAGTGAGTGCAGATCAGGGCATACCATTGTGCCTTGAGCGAGAGATGGATGCTTTGAAACTCCTGCAGTGGATTATTAAGAGACTCCCAGTGGCCTAAGCACTTTCCTAAGTTATTTCAAGCACTATTGACATAAATTACAAGTATACCCACCCTTTTATTTTAATTAGTCATCTCTCAAAAACCTGAGACATATCTTTGAGCCCCAATGAATGCTTTTCTTTTCCTACGGAAAAAGGTTTTTAAAATATGTAGGGAGACATTGGATCAAATAATTTTTCAAATGCTATGTTAAATGTATTTGAAATGTATTTGAATTACTGAATGTATTGTATTTAATCACCGGAAAATAAGCTGCAATTGCTTCTTTTTTTATTTATACAAGTATTTGTTCCTTAATTATTCAGCAAATATGTATACAGTTTCTACAGTATGGAATGCATTGCACTGGATGCCTGCTGATAAAGACCTGAAAGGTTAGTGACAAAGAAGCATACGTAATTGTTCTGACAGAGCTATAAACAGGGAACAATGGCTAATCACAAGAGAGTCTGACCCAAACTTGGAAGAGTTGTCTGTGAAACAGGGTGGGGGTGGCGAGGAAATTTTCCACAAAAGATTCTAGTAATACAAGTAAAATTGGATTAGTGAGGCATTGCATTTCTTTGAAATGAAACAATGAAAGAAAATACCGTCACTCCTTTAAATGAGCATTTTATAATTATGTTTTCCCTTTGAGTTGAGATTCACCTATTGACAACTCGATTAGTTTTATAATTTGTCAGTGTCTACATTTACTACTCTAGTCTGATTTCAGTATTTAATCCTTAGTCTTATTTGTTGTCATTTTGTGACATCCTATCTGATACTCTTATCAAAAATTATCTGAATATTTAATGAATTCATACAAAGAATATACATGAAAGTGTGAGAATAATGCTAAATCTCTAGTATTTGCCGCATAACTTAAATACAGATGATTAAGCCAATCTGCCAGGATCCTCCTGAAGCTGAGTCCCCTCCCCGCAGCATCTCACTCCTCACAAGTAGGTCAGATCTACAATTTTCTATGTAATTGCTCCTCATTCTTTTAAATAAGTTTATTAAATATGGTAAGTTAGTTCTCCTTTCCTTCTAGTTACCACTTTTTGGTAGATCATATTTACAATCCTAAGGTATAACAGATTTTTAAATCAAGACCCCTAAAGCATACAACATAAATAATAATTATGATAATTTTGATTACATGAAAACAAAGTGCTTATACTACAACAACCACCACAACAGCAACAAAGACGCAAAGAGATAAGCCAGAGACGGGAGAATATACACTGTCCCAAACCAGCAAAATGTAAGTATTGGGAACACATACAGAATTCCTATGAATCAGTAAGAAAAAGACAAAACCCAAATTAAAATACAGCGAACAATATGAACTGGAACTTAACAGAAAATGAAGTTCTAATGGCCAATGAACAAATGTATTAAAAGAGGGTCTGCTTCCCAGCAGATAAAGGGAATGCAAATTAAGACAATAAGAACAATATTGATAATATTTTTAAAATATGTATGAAAATACTATGCACCGACAAGCATGCGAGAAGAAATTCTCGTACATTGCCATTAGATATTTATTTATAGATTTACATTTTGTTGTGGTGGTGGTAAGAATACGTAACATAGGGTCTGCCCTCTTCACAAAATTTTAGCACAGATTATATAATACACAATATAGTATTGTTAACTATAAGTACAATGTTGTACACCGATGCTCTTCACCTTGCACAACTGAAAGTTTGTACTTATTGGACAGAGACTCTTCATTTCCGCTCCTCCCAGGCCCTGGCAGCTACTATTCTACTCTCTGGCTCTGAGTTTGACTTCTCTAGATACCTCATACAAGAGGAATCATGTGGTATTTGTCCCTCTGTGGCTGATATGTTTCATTTAGTATTATGTCCTCTAGGTTCATCACATCCAGATTCAACAATCTACATTGTTGGATTTGCCAGGCTTCCCTTTTTACTTAAAGACTGAATATTATTGCATTGTACACCACATTTTGCATATCCTTTCATCCATCAATAGACAGTTAGGTTGATTTTATATCTTGGCGTTGCAAATCATGCTGCAATGAACATGGGAATTCAGGTCAACCTTCAAGATGCTGATTTCAGTTTCTTTGGTTATACGCCCAGAAATGGAATTGCTGGATCATATGATAGTTTCATTTTTATTTTATTTTTTTTGAGAAATCTCCCTAGTGTTTTCCTAGCTGGCATTTTCATTAAACATTATTTTTTGTTCATTCTTTTGTTTTTGAGATGGAGTCTCGCTCTGTCCCCTAGACTGGAGTACAGTGGCACAATCTCGACTCAATGCAGTCTCTACTTCCCGGGCTCAAGTGATTTTTCTGTCTCAGCCTCTTGAGTAGCAGGGACTACAGGTGCTTGTCACCAATGCTCAGCTAGTTTTTTATTTGTAGTAGAGCTGGGGTTTCGTCATGTTAGTCAGGCTGGTCTCGAACTCCTGACCTCAGGCGATCCACCCACCTCACCCTCCCAAAGTGCTGGGATTATAGGCGTGAGACACTGCGCCGGGCCTAAAGTTTATTTTGAAATGCATTTATATCAGCCTACAAGTGTAAGAAATAATACAGCGATCTTGTGCAAAAGTTGCCCAGTTTCCCCAAAGGTAAAAACTTGATAGAGTACAATATCACAAGCAGAAAAGAGATATTGATGCAATTAACCTCTCTTGTTCACATTTTTCAGTTTTACATGTATTTCTCTCTCTCTCTCTCTCTGTGTGTGTGTGTGTGTGTGTGTGTGTGTGTGCATGCCATATGTTTAGTTATATGCAGTTTCATTGGAGGTATAGATTGGTATATCCAACATCACAATTCTATCATTACATAGATTCCTTATACTACCCTTTTATTAACACAACTATGTCCCTCCTACCCTTCTACCTCAACTCCCCTGTCATGATCCACTGGCTACCACTAATCTGTTTTTTACCTATGTACAAAGGAATTGTATATAAGAAATAATACGGTATGTAACTCATTGGGGTTGGCTTATATCACTCAGCATAGTTCTCTTGAGATCTATCCAAGTCGTTGTGTGTATCAGTGGTTGGTTTCCTTTCATTGCTTCATAAGTCTTCACATAGATGTAGCACAGTTTGTTGATTTGTGTTTGTTTACTTTTTTAAATCAGTCAACAGTTTGAAGGACATTGAGATGTTTCCAACATTTGCTAATATAAATAAAGCTGTCATGAGCATTTGTGTATATGTGAACATATGTTTTCATTTCTCTGGGATAAATGCCTGGGAGTGCAATTGCCAGGTTGTATGGTAATTGCATATTTAATTTCATAAGAAACTGCTAAACTGTTTTTGAGTGTCTGCACTTTTTATTTTTGCATTGTTATGTATCAGTAATCCAGTTATGCTGTGTCCTTGCCAGCATTTAGTGTTGTCACTATTATTTTTTAAAACTTATGTTAGCTACTCAGATAGGTATGTGGTAATATTTAATTTTCATTTTAATTTTTATTTTCCTAATGGCTAGTGATGCTGAACATCCTTTCATGTGCTGATTTTCCACTTGTATATCTTCTTTGGTGAAGTGCTTAGTTATGAATTTTGTCCATTTTCTGATTTGAATATCTGCTCTGTAGTTGTTGAGTTCTGAGTGTACTTTGTATACTAGATGCTAGTTCTTGATACCCTAAGCAAACTAATGCAGGAACAGAAACCAAATACCACATAGTCTCACTTATAAGCAGGAGCTAAACATTGGGTACACATGGACACAAAGAAGAGAACAACAGAAACAAGTGTCTATGTGATGGTGGAGGGTACTGTGCTTATTACCACAGTGTCAAAATAGTCTACACCAAACCCCTATCATGTGCAATTTTCCTGTATAACAAACTGGCACATGTACCCCAAACCTAAAATAAAAGTTAAGAAAAAGTCACGTTGGAGAAGCCAAAAGAGGGCTCCTAGGACTCTATTTATTGTTGTAGCATCCTGTAAGTCTGTAATTATTTCAAAATAAAAAGATTTTTAAAAGGGGAAAAAATACTTGTGATTTGCAATTATTATTATTATTTTTTTTAATCTGTAGGCTGGCTTTTATGTTCTTAACAGGGTCTAACAGAAAATTTTGATGAGGTCCTATATATTGATTTAATATTTATGGATTATACTTTTGTTGTCAAACATAAGAAATCTTTGATAAGCCTGGGTCTCGATAATATTTTCCTAAAAGTTTTGTAGTTTTACATCTTGCATTTTACAGTGAAGTTCGCGACCCATTCTTCGTTTATTTGAATGCGAGGTGCAAGAATTCAGTTGAGGTTCATATTTGTGCCCACAGAAGTCCATACGTCCCAGCACCATTTGGTGGTCATTCTTCCATTTGATCACTTACACATTTTCATCAAAAATCACTTGAACGTATATTTGTTGGTTCATTTCTAAGTTCTCTGTTCTCTTCTATTGATCTGTGAACCTGTTCCTCTCCAATATCACACTGTCTTGGTAACTGTAGTTGTGTATTAAGCCATAATATTTAATACAGTAATCCCTCCAGTTTCATACTATTTACAGAGTGTTTTTGCTAAACAAATTCCTTTGTTTTTCTACATACATTTTGAAGTTTATTTATGTCTTAAAAAAACTCTGAGATTCTGTTAAATTTATAGCTCAAGCTAGGGAACATTGATTTGTGTGCTATGTAGAGTCTTTTGTTCTATGGACATGATGTGTCTCTCTGTTTATTTAATGGCAATATTTGATTTATTTCAGTAGTATTTTGTAATTTTAAGGATACATATGCTATACGTTTTGTTAAGATTGTAGAGTACTATTTAATTTCATTTAGTGTATTTTTACATGTTTTTATGCTTTTAATTTCATCTTCTACACAGTTCACTAGCAGCATTTAAAATGTGATTGCTGGCCAGGTGAGGTGGTTCATGCCCGTAATCCCAGCACTTTGGGAGGCTGAGGAGGGCATATCACTCGAGGCCAGGAGTTTGAGACCAGCCTGGCCAAAATGGTGACACTCCATCTCTACTAAAAGTACAAAAATTAGCCAGGCATGGTGGTGCACATCTATAGTTTCAGCTATTTGGCAGGCAGGATAACTGAAATTGGGAGGTGGAGGTTACAGTGAGCTGAAATAAATAATATAAAAATATAAAAAAATAAAAGTGTGGTTGCTTTTTGCATCTTGATCTGATATCCTAAAACCATGTTCAATTCATTTATTTGTTGTAGGAGGATTTTTGTAGGTTTCCTGGGAGTTTTCATAAAGATACTCATCTGAAAATTGAGATTTTAAAACATTTTTTCTTTCCTATCAGTAGGCTTTTTTTTTTTTCTCCTTATTGCAGTGGCTAGACTTTCAGTACTACGTCAAGTAAGAGTGACAAGAGTTCTGTAGGCAGACAGTCTCTCCGTGTTCATGATCCTGAAGTAAAACCATTCACACTTTCAACATTAGGTGTGATGTTAGCTGTAGGTTTTTTGTAGACATTTGTTATCAAGTAAAAGTAATTCACTTCTAGTCTTAACATTTTTAGTGCTTTTAAAGGAATGTGTGTGGTAACTTGACAAGTGAGTTTTTCTTCAGGTGATACGATTTTTTTGTTTGTTTTGTCTTTTGCTGTATTCAAGTATTGAGTCAATTTTGCATGCCTCTAATACTTCACACTAAGTCATGTTGTGTAATAATTTTTGTATGTTGTTGGATTTAATCTGCTATTTTTATTTAAGGGACAGCGTCTCCCTCTGTTGCAGTGCAGTGCAGGGTGGAGTGCGCTGGTGGAATCCTAGCTCACTGCAGCATTGAACTCCTAGGCTCAGGGGATTCTCCCACCGCAGCCTTCCAAAGAGCTAGGACTATAGGCATGAGCCACAACCCCCGGCTAATTTTTTTTTTTTTTGTAGAGACAGGGTCTTGCTATGTTGCCCATGCTGATTAACTCTGTGCTCAAGCAATTCTCCTGCCTCGGCCTTCCAAAGTGTTGGTATCACAGGCGTAAGCCACAGCTCCCAGACTTAAAGCATTTTTTTGTTTGTTTTCATTATCAGTTAATGAGAGAAAGTAGCCTATAGAGTTTTATCGTGTGTTTCGTTTTGTCTTTTTTTAACACTGTCTGTTTGATCAGATCACAATAGTTGCCGCCTCATAAACAGAGTTTGGAAGTGTTTCCTCCTCTTTTATTTTCTGTAAGAGATTATGTAAAATTGATATTCTTATTTTTTACATGTTTAAAAGATTCCCAAGTGAAGGCCCTTCAGCCTAGAGATTTCTTTTTTGAGGGCTTTTAAATTATGAATCTAATTTCTTCAATAGTTATAGGCCTAATAGGATTATCTACTTTATCTTAGTTTCATTTTGGTAACTTGTAGTTTTCATGAAATTGATTCATTCATTCTAAGATGTTTTATTTATGAACAAGAATTTGCTCATAGTAGTCCCTTATTATTTCTTTAATGATTGTAAGATCTGTAGTGATATTCCTATTTGATCCTTGATATCAGGGATGTAGTTCTTTTTCCTTTTCTTTAATGTTTCAGTCTTTCTGCAGTTATATAAATTTTATGTATTATTCTGAAGAACAGAATTTTGTTTTATTAATTTTCTTCTGTTTTCAGTTTCATTGATTTTTGTTCTTATAAATTGTTCCTTTACTTCTGTTCTTTGGGATTTTGCTTTTCTTTTTTTAGTTTCTTGATCTAGAAACTTAGATTTTTTTATTTTAAATATTCCTCTTAAACAATATGAGCATTTGATGCTATGGTATAATTCTTTTTTTCTCAACACTACTATAGCCATCTCACACATATTTTGATATGTTGTATTTTCATTCAGTTTTGTCACTTTTTAAAGATTTTATTTAAGGATTTGTCTTTGGCATACAGATTGTTTGGAAGTGCATAATTTAATTTCTAAGTGCATGGAGATTCTCGTTTTATTTCTGTTATAGATCATACATGTTATATTATCTGACCATAATTAAATGATACTTTAAAGCATGGTTTCAAATATAACTTAATTATGATCAGATAAAATAACATGTATGATTTAAATTATTTTAAATTTATTGAGGGTTAGTTTTTTGGATCCAAGATGCCTTTTGGAATATCCCATGGGTACATGAAAACAAAAAGCATATTCTGTTATTTTTAGGTGGAGTTTCTATAAATGTTGATTAGATTTTCGTGGTGTTGCTCATATCCTCTAGATACTTGCCATTTTACTTTCTAGTAGTTCTATTAGTTATGAGTTGTAGAGAACAAAAATCCTCAGTTATGATTGTGGACTTCTCTACTTATCCATTCAATCACATCTGTTTTTGCTTTATTTATTTTGAGGTCTGCTTACTTGGTACATACACATTTAGAATCCTTATGATTACCTGACAGATTGATCCTTTTATTTTATTTATCCTGTTGCCTTTTATCTTCAGCAATATTTTTTTCTTCTTGGGTACACTTTAACTTATGGTCATATACAGGCATAACCCAAAGATATGATGGGTTTACTTCCAGGTCACCACAATAAAGCAAATATCACAATAAAGTAAGTCACACACATTTTTTTTTTGGTTTCCCAGGGCATGTAAAAGTCATGTTTACCTTAAGCTGTAGTTTATACATGTGCAATAGCATTATGTGTAAACTACCAACATACATACATTAATTTGAAAATACTGCTTAGAAAGCTAACATTCCTCTGAGCCTTCAGCGAATCATAATATTTTTGCTTGTGGAGACTTTTGCCTCCATGGTGACAGCTGCTGACTGATCAGGTTTGTGGTTACTGAAGGTTAGGGTGGGTATAGCAATTTCTTAAAATAAGACAGCAAAGCTTGCTGTACTGAGTAACTCTTTTACAAAAGATTTCTCTTCAGCATGTGATGCTGTTAAATGGTCTTTCATCCACAAGGAGAATTTCAAAAATAATTAGAAATAATGAATAAGACCTACTATTTGAGAGCACAACCGGGTGACTGTAGTCAGTTATAATTTAATTGTTCATTTAAAAATAACTTAAAAAGTGTAATTGGATTGTTTGCAACTCAAAGGATAAATGCTTGAGGGGTTGCATAAAGAAACACTAGAGTCAGTCATCTCAAAACCTGCCATTGTTTCATCAATTACATTTATCTACTATTCTAAATCCTTTGTTGTCATTTCAACAGTGTTCACAGCATCATCACCAGGAGTAGATTCTATCTGAAGAAACCACTTTGTTTGCTCCCTCCTAAAAAGCAACTTCTCATCCATTCAAGTTTTATCACGTAATTGCAGTAATTCAGTAACATCATCAGACTTCACTTCTAATTCTAATTATCTTGTTATTTCTACCATATCTGTAGTTACTTCTTCCATCAAAGTCTTGAACCCTCAAAGTAATCTATGTGGGTTGGAAAAACTTCTTCCAAATTTTTTTTTTTTTTTTTTTTTTGAGACAGAGTTTTGCTCTTGTCACCTAGGCTGGAGTGCAATGGTCCGATCTTGGCTCACCATGACCTCCGCCTCCCAGGGTTCAAGCAATTCTCCTGCCTCAGCCTCCCGAGTAGCAGGGATTATAGGCACACACCAACAGGCCCAGCTAATTTTGTATTTTTAGAAGAGACAGTGTTTCTTTCCATGTTGGTCTGGCTGGTCTCTAACTCCCTACTTCAATTGATTTGCCCGACACAGCCTAACAAAGTGCTGGGATTACAGGGGTGAGCCACCCCACCTGGCCCCAAACTCCTTTTCATGATTACATTTTGGCCCTTCCCATGAATTATGAATGGTCTTAATGGCATCTAGAATGGTGAAATTTTCAGGTTTTCAGTTTACGTTTCCCAAATCCATCAGAAGAATCACCATCTATGGCAGCTTTGATCTTATGAAATGTTTTCTTTAACTAACATGACTTGAAAGTCAAAATTACTCATTTATTTGTCGGCTGCAGAATAGATGGTGTGTTAGCAACAGTGAAAACAACATTAGTCTCCTCGTACTTGTCCATTAGAGTTCTTGGGTGACTAAGTGCATTGTTAATGAGCAATAATATTTTGAATGAAATATTTTTCCCTGAGGAGTAGATCTCGACAGTGGATATAAAATAATTAATAAACCATGCTGTAAACAGATGTGCTGTCACCCAGGCTTTGTGTTTCATTTATAAAGCACAGGCAGAGTAAATTTAGCATCATTCTTAAAGGCCTATAATTTTCAGAATGGTAATTGATTATTGCCTTCAACTTAAGGTCACCAGCTGCATTAACCTCTAAGAAGAGAGTTAGCCTATCCATTGAAGCTTTAAAGCCAGCATTCATTTCTCCTCTCTAGCCATGCAAGTCTTAGATGGCATCTTTTTTTTTTTAATATAAAGTTATTTCATCTGAATTGAAAATCTTTTGACATGCCTTCCTTATGAAGCTTATTCATCCCTTTTCGAGTTACAGTGACAGACATGTGACTCCTCCTTTCACTTGAACACTTAGAAGTCATTTTAGGGTTACCGTTTGGCCTAATTTCAATATTGTTGTAACTCAATAAAGAAAGAGGCCTGAGGAGAAGGGGAGAGAAAAGAGTATAACGATGACCAGTCACTGGAATAGTCAGAGCACACTTATCAGTTCAGTTTGGAGTCTTACATGGGCAGTTCGTCTTATATGGGCAGTTTGGAGTCTTATGTGGGAGTCTTACATGGGTATGTATGGTGTACATTTTGGAGGGTTTTTTTCTTGGTAATTGTTTTTTAATGTTATCTGGTAACATTTTTTTGAGGGATAGGAGGTAGTTGTAGTTTGATTTAACCTTTGGCCTCTCAGCTTCTTAGATTTTTTTTTTTCTTTTAGACTTACTGCCTTGGGCAGTTTCTAAGGCATTGTCTCCTTTCCCTGTGCCATGGATGGTCACAGAATGCAGACCAAAATACATCTGTGTTCGGCGTATAAATGATAAAAGTCCACTGTAGTCTTCATTCAGTTTCCAGGGTCCATGCTTAGGTCTCTTTAGAATTCTCACTTTTCTTTCTAGTTTGAAGGAGCTATTCTTTTTAATATTTTCTTTAGCTTTTAAATTGTTTTCAGCAAAAGTACTATTCCAGATATTCAATAGAAAATGATGCTAAAGATGAAAATACTTTCTAAAATTTTGTTTTTAATCCTATTTTAACATTTCCTTCTCCTTTCCCCCTTCTCTTTCAAGCACGGAATGGGGATGTGTTATTGATGGCTTGCTGTTGGGGGGCATGGAGATGGGGTGAGAATTTTACTCAAATCTGGAACGTGGTATTCTCCTTTCTTCTCCTAGAGGCTAACTTCCTCTGTGGGAGCACAGGGGAAGATTAGAAAAGACTTGTCAGTTTTGGGGGTATTTCTTTTTTGCTTTTGTCTAGTTCCATCTATTTTCAGCTAGCATCTCAGGATATGGTGATCTTTTGTGTTGATGATATAATGGATACTTTTAGGGTGAAGATAAACATGAACTCCATTCCCATTACCAGCTTTTCTAATAGCTGAAGAGCAATGTTTTTCCTAGCCCTTCTTCCAACCCTACTCAAGTTGTCCATTGATTTTCTTGGCTGTTGGCCACCTAGAAAGAGAACTGCACCCATTCTCACTGCCAATCTCTTTGTTCTCTCTATCCCCTTCTTTGAATTCATGGACACCAGTTTCATCAGCCTCAGCAGAGAGCAATGCAAATAGAAGAGACAATCTAGGGGTTATCCTTATCTTCAAGCCGCCACAGTGTCCTAGAGTATTGTTGCACAGTACTACAATATGTTTGCTCCTCTCAAAAATGTCCAGGCCAAAAATGCATGCATGCAGATATCTACATTCAGATCTACCTCCCAATCTTAAGGGGAATAAGTTATCTACCTATTCTCTACAGCACTGGAGAGGACTAAAGGGGCAGTATTAATAGTCTGAGGACTCAGACCACTTGCCTAAGAAAACTTTCATTTAATACATTTGTGGAAGCTACATCAGAGTAGGCTGATTTTTTTCTAGCACAGCAAGCACCCAGTCAGAGAAGAAATGTGTTTTTCTTTAGGAGCACCACCAATTTTATAAGTCTTCTTCTTGAGGTCTTCCTTTCTATCCTTTTTGTTTATGGGAAAATAAAGCCTCTCTCTGTGAACACAGCAATCCTCAATGCCAAACTAAACCAGCCGATTAGACCCAGGGTCGAGTAGGAGCCAGGGGCTGTTAACGGTTGGCCTGATCTGCACGGGCCTTTATCAGCAAACCTGTGAGACTGGTACCTGTTTATAAATGCTAGAGGTGATCTTCAGTTTACAGAGGCAATTAACATCTTTCATTTTTAGACAAAGGTACACAAACTAAAAAAAAGTAATTCATTTGCTGTTGAAATTTAAGAAAAAATATATAACTTGCCTCACTGGTAGGGGGTTCTCATTTCTTTAACTTTTAAAAATTGTAACATTTGAAAATTTTCAGGTCCAATGTCCAAGTAAATGGATATAATTTTTAAAACTTAAATGTCATTTAATGCGCATTGACAGTAATTTATAGAAAAATACAAATTAGATAAATATACGTAGCATTTAGCCTGGTGATTATTATGAGGCAAACACTATATTTATTATTTCTCTTCTTTTTCCTCGCCTAATATAGTTCAGCAAAAAAAAAAAAAAAAAAAAAAAAGATAATAGTTTTATCTTAGAGTCTTCCCATTAAATAACATAGGCTATCCTATGTTAAGGTTCTGAGACAAGCACTCATTGTAAAGTTTTAATATATAATGAAAATGTAACATTTATAAAAGTACATTATCAGAAAATGAATTATTGCTCTGGCAAAAATCAAACAGGACTAAACAAAAGGCAAGATTCTTGACAAGTATCAGCCATTCCTCTGCAAACACCTGTATTTTGCAGGTATAAGTGTGGCATAACTTTTGGAAAAAAAATCAATCTTGTAGACAGGAGTATCTATTAGGAGGTGAAGAGATATACAGCAGGACCAGGTCCCATGCTGAATCATTTCAAAGCAACTAAAACCTTAACAAAGTTTTATGGGAGAATCTGTAGCTAAAGGTCAGAATATACTTGACATAAGTTAATCACACCTCAAAAAACATGAATTCATTAATATTTACTTATAAAAGATAGGGGTTTGCTAAACTAGCCTGGATAACTTTCTAAGATGAAGAGGGTCAGTCAAACTAATTTCCCCTTAAAAAATGAGATCAATTGCCTGTGTATTTTAATTCAGTTTGGAGTAAATAATTTTAAATGGTTTCCATAGTGGGATAATATAAGGCATTTTAGGTTTTCTGTAGAAGAAATAGGAAGAAAGAAAACCATCAGATGAGATTTTAACACCCCCACCCATCCCTTAAACACAAAGAAAAGCATAGGTTTAAAACTTAAGCAAACTGAGAATGTATTCTGCATATGTACACTTATATAACATATAGTCTATATGTATATTATAAGTACACTAAAATTTAAAAATAAGCAAAATCATAAGTTTTTGTGAATTGACTGGAAGCCATAGTTACCATTTGTATTCAGTATTTTTCCCAAATTATATAGTAATAAGATCTACCAAAGGTCTGCAAGTCATAAGTGTTCAAAGACAATAAATGTGATAACCAGTCTGGAATGTAATGTCATACAGTGAACACCTCTGTGCTTCCACAACTGATGATGAATTATAAAACTAACATCTTTATTTAAAAACTTGAGATTTTTCTAGAACAAATATTTTAACAAAATTACAAGCTTATAATGTGTGTTTCTATACATTTTTATTTTAATCATTATTATTTAAATATAAGTGATAGTTTAACTTCTCACTTAACTAAAACTTTAGCTGAATTTGATTTAAGAGTTCATGGGTATGAGAATTTGAATACAGATGTGTGAGTGTGTCTGTGTGTGTTTATGTATGTATATGCACATGTGTGTGTATTACAAAAACATTTCCTCCCTTGGAACCGTTTCTGACATACTCAACACAAGTCTCCATTTGGTGGATATGTAAAATTCATAAGGCATGTAAATTAAGAAAATTAATTCATCGTCTCACTTTATTAGCATTCCTGTTCATTCTCATAATTTGTTGACAAATAATTGTTCTTCCAAATCATTTAAAATATAAAGGTACTCTTGGAAGCATGTTCTGCTAGGTTTAGTACATGGGTATTTTGTTATTTTTAAAATGAGAATGCAAATATTTAAATGTATTAATTATTTCAACAATTTAGTAACAGGTCATTTAGTGGAGTAAAAATATTATATAAGTAAGTTTCTGGCTTCAATTTTCTTATAATCGTGATGGATTTTGTTGACTGTGAGTCTAGATTTTCTGTATGTATTTACAAGGCCACACAGTCTTTTCAAACAAAATAAAAACACACATGGCAATGACAGCTCAGTGTAAGAAAGGAATTTGATCAGCATTTACAAACACTACAAAGAAAAATGATAAATAATAGGGTTTACTAAAAACCTATTGCAGACAAGAACTCTGCAATATACATGTAATTGGAAAGAATACATTCAGATGAACTTTTTGGGTTTATCTCAGAACCCAGGTCTCTCAGCCTTACAGTATTTTACGTAGAATTTGCACTGAGGCAGCTTCTGAATCCCCATGCTTACCTATTTTGTGTCAACTTAATCAAACATTATTCTGCACAAGCTAGAGGGACAGAGACAGGAGGAAAGTTTTTCTGTTTTAGAAGCCTCTGTCTCCCCTCCACAAATCCTCTTTTTTTTTTTTTCCCCCCCGAGTTCTGGAAATATCAGAGCTATCACCTGGTCCCTGAGCGACTGTTTTTAACTACTGCTGCAAACTGCTGCTACAATAATTTGTCTGCAGACAGGTCTTTAAGTCTCTCATGCATTTGCCAAAGTAATTTAGTAACTTCAGACACCTTGATTTGCCCAATAGATGTTAAACTCTAAAAATGAATGCATTTATTTATGATATGGAATCATGTTAGTTTTGAAACATTCTCCTGTTAAATTTAATTAAATTAAAATACAAAATTTAACATCCTGCTCATTTTTATCCCCTACTCACTTTTTGTTTGTGAACAATATCTAAACAATAACCTATGAGTTCTTTACCTACAGTTCTAATGAGATCGATGCACTTCCAAAACTTAAACCCAACGCTTTCACCTGGGCTTTTAAGCATATGTGTGATCTGACATTTAACTACTTCCTGAATTTATCTCTTCTTCATAATCTCTGTCTTCCAAACACAGAAGTACTGTTTTCTCCCTCCAAATACATTGGTACTTTAGGTTTTTTAAGTATCTGCATTCTCCTTTTTCTTTTAAAAACTAATAACTATTACTCTAAAATATAAAATGAGAATTTTTTATTGTTAAATAACTTGACAATGCTTGATTTATTTATTATATTTTAGATTAACTAAGGCTATCTACTTTAGGACTTTTGCTTTCTGTAGGATTTGATATTTGATGTGAGACCTGAAAAATTAGATACATTAGCCATATGGGGATGTAATTTTCTAGGCAATAGAAACAAAGCATGCAGAAAGTTACAATGGGAACAAGACCGTCAATTAAGATGTAGAAAAATGTGAATAATGTACATCTATTTAAACACAGAACTGCTACTAAGAACTGTTAGATACATGCTTGAGTATATTTCTCACAGAAATCTGTATAAATATTATTGAACTTAGCTATATAAAATAGTCAATGAAAAACAAAATTGAGAAGTCAGGGTAGGGAAAGGGGAGAAAGTGTAAGTGCAATCCTTTCTCCTATTTCATATTGGCAGACAATCCACAAGGTCTAAAATCAAAATACCCATGTCATGAATGACAACATGCTCTGAATCTATTTTGTAAATGATTTTTCTTTTTTTTTTTTTTTTTTGAGACGGAGTCTCGCTCTGTAGCCCAGGCTGGAGTGCAGTGGCCGGATCTCAGCTCACTGCAAGCTCCGCCTCCCGGGTTCACGCCATTCTCCGGCCTCAGCCTCCCGAGTAGCTGGGACTACAGGCGCTGCCACCTCGCCCGGCTATTTTTTGTATTTCTTAGTAGAGACGGGGTTTCACCGTGTTAGCCAGGATGGTCTCGATCTCCTGACCTCGTGATCCGCCCATCTCGGCCTCCCAAAGTGCTGGGATTACAGGCTTGAGCCACCGCGCCCGGCCTGTAAATGATTTTTCTTAAGTGGAATTTAAGTGAAGAATTTAAGTGAAGTAATATCTTTATTTTGTGAAGAAGACTTTATCATAATTTTAGCAATTTGCTTTGCCCCATTTTCATTTCTTTTTGCTTAAGTAAAATAAAACTGAGCTGCTAGTGAGGCTGAGGTGAAAAGATTGATTGAACCCAGGAGTTTGTGTCCAGCCGTGGCAATACAGAGAGACTCTATGTCTTTCAAAAAAATGAAAATGAAAATAGATTACTGTTAAATCTTAATAGTATGATTTCATTTTAGTAAACTCTTATCTACAAATGCACATATGTATATCTCTATGATCCCTTTGTCTCTTTTTTTTGTTTATAAATGTGTGTGTTTGTGTGTGTGTATCAACAATGGTGTTATCTTAATGACAGCTTAATGACAATTCTTTCTAAATAATGGAATTTAGATATTTAAGGGCTCTACTAATTATTTCTCTGTATTCCAATTTTTTAGCAATTAGGTAAAATTTACACAAAGCATTCCTTTTATTATTTTAAAGAGTATCTATCTACTAGAATAAAACATTATATCATGAGTCCCGCATATATGCTAAGAGTGTTATTCAGAAGGCAGGACATTCCTTTCACTAGGGGTGTGAGAAAAAGCCTCACATGAGAGGGAAGAATACCCCTGTTCTTGAGGAGTAAATAGAATTTGGTGATAGAAAATAAAGTTTTGTAGGCAAAGGGCCAAGCGCGCGCGCACACACACACACACACACACACGCCAATATATATAAGAAAGTTTAAAATGTGTTGAAAAATAAATAGTAAATAAACAATTGAGCTTCACCACAGTTTCATGTAAAGAGCTACCATTCCTTTAGGCAGGGAAAGGTAGATTGGTACTAATTTGCTAACAGCTTTTTTTATAAACAAAAAAAAGAACTCCAAACTAGACACAAGAATTCAAGTTCTTTCCCTAAAGTTGCACATTTAATAGCTGATGGAGAAACTAGCAATCAGTTACTTGTCAATGAACCACATTCCTTAAGACATGAGGAAACACTGAATAGCTTTAAGTGGGAAAACTTAGCAGCCCTAGAGGCACATTGGCACGCTCTCTCATGGCAGAGTAGGGCAAGGATGAGAAGAAAGAGCGTGGGAGCCTAGTCCAGGCTAACATCCATGGAAGACACAAGTAAGGAGAAAGCCGAAGCCCTGGCTGCTTCGGGATCTGATCTATTCACATATTCACAGATTTCACCTCGCATATATTTTCTCCACAAATTTAAGTCAATTTAAGTTTCTGACAGATCATTAAATCCTTAAATGGACTAAAACTCGAGTTTGTAATAGCCACCTTACATTCTACTTAGAGGTGGCATGAAGGTTTTGATATATCCCAGGTTTTAATATGCAAAGGGGTTGAAGGGTATAAGAAAAAGTTTGAGTTGGAAATGTTAGTGCTAAGCTTAACTTTTCTGGTACCAAGGCATTTTTAGCTAAAGAAAGCTAGTAAATTCTCCAAATAATAGCAATATGTTCCTAATAGTGTATATGTGTTTGTGTGTATAAGTGTGTATGAGTGCATATATAATTTTATTATATAAATTTTTTACATAATATAAAATTGTATTATACATAATTTTATATATATATATATTTTTTAGCTCCACTTTGCTATTGAAGAACTAGATACAAAGAAGTCACAGGAGGTTTTACCAATTATACCCTTATCCTCTTGGGCTTTAGTGCCTAACTTGGAAGCCATAGCACCTAGTTTCTTCTTTGAAAACAAAATGAAGAAGAAAACAGAGAGATGAGAGAGCGATGAGGGGGGTGGGAGAGAGAGAGATTGATTCTAATTACATTTAAGTTTAGTGCATATAAAATCATTCTCAAGCCTCTTTTCTGACTCATTTGCCTTCTAATAATAAGACAGTTTGGAAATGTGCATCAAAAGATTTAAACATGTGTTTTAAAAGGATTGTACAGCACCTGCAGGAAACGGCAATGAATCAAAACTTAATGCCTTGCCCAAATTCTATATAATCTATATTTAAATAGTATGCCATGAAGTTAGACATTAGGTTATTTGGGGTAGTTTCTTAAATGACAAAAAAACTACTCAGTGAGTTTGAGGTATATCTTTGTTTTAACTTATCATTTTAGAGTAAAAATAACGATTGACGTAGCTATCTGAATTTGTCTGACAAGTAGATAACCTTTTAAATCACATCTATTTAGCGATTAAAAGTAGTCATTTTTTTGAATTATGGTATTATATGTGCCTTTTCTATAACTGCTATATTTTATTCCCATCTCTATGGCTTGGTAAGAGCTTTTAATTTGTTTCATTGAAAGAAGGTTGATTCAGCTTTTCAAGACATAGTTTAATAATCTCAAAGTGGAGGATTTTTGATCTTATATCTGTCTAAGCATGAGAATGATTGTTTTAGTTATAGATTTGGCCGCAAGCAATTCAGAGGGGCATTATGGGATGGAGTGGAGCATCTGTTGGAATAAAGCATCAGGAGAGAGAGAGTGCCAGTATTCAGATCTGAGACTGCAGCTGCTCAGAACTCCGCCAAGGGACCTCCCCACACCCTTCCACCCTCTAATGTCCACCCTGGTCACATTTACTAACATGAGATTACAAAGGGAGTTGCTACTTAACACGCAACCCCATGCAATGAATGTGTGGAAAGCATTCTAGACTTTGCTTTCAGAGGTCTCAGTATCAAATATTCACACATGGCAAGTATTGCTTAGTATAGCTGCTCCTGTCAACAAGTAGTCCCATCCTGAAGCAGGCCTCCAGTTAATACATTTCCAAATGTTAAATGGGAAAATTAAAGACATATTAGTGTCTAAGTGACAATTATATCCTCATTTGGGAACCACTGCAGAGAGGAACTCATTGTAGAAAAAGTGAGCAGCAATCAAAAGCATTGCAAATGTCTCCATCTGAGGAGGTACTTGGCCTTCTAACACAAGGCCAGGTGGTTTACTAAAAGCACTGAAGGTGAATGAGCACTCGTCACCTGCTGAGTAGTCTATCTTCTCCACATGACTCATTTCTATTCTCTCCTCTGTATTGTCTTCCCATTGCCTTAGTTTATACCAGGCATTCTCTTCTGGGCAACTGTAAGCACTCTCTAAATTATCTCCTTTACCCAGAATCACTCTTTACAATATATTGTCTATATCCTTGTTACTCAAAGTGTGTCTCTGCAACAACAGCATAATTATCTCCTGGTTGCTTGCTAGAAATGCAGATTCTTAGAATCAACCCCAGATCTACTGAATAAAAGTCTTTCTTTAAACATGATTTCAGGTTGATTCTAAAGAACATCAGATTTAAGAAACAATGCTCTTCATTATCACTAAATTCTAAAACTATGTTCTAAAGGATAAAACTCATAACTATCTACAAAGTAATCACTCCCTCAAAACCCCACCACCAATATAAGACAGAGTTCACACTGACTGGAATGGGTCTCAGGTTTTTATGATGAACCTCATATTCTACTGACCAATTCAATACTCAATCTGCACTTTTGAGTCAATTTACGTCATTTTATTCCATCAACACATCAGGCTTGCATGTTTTGTAGGTTGACAAGCTCACCTCTAGGCCAATAATTGTCTTTTTATTTAGAATAAATCTGAACAAAAGAGAACATAAGAATGGATGGTGTCTGTTTATCTTTTATAGCTGGAATATATTCTTCCCTCAAGGAGGGACGAAATGAGATAAATAGCGTGGTAAGTCATAATCATCAGTGAGCAATTAACAGTTTCCATTTGTCCTTTTCTGCAGAGCTCCAATGATCAGCTTGTTTGTGCCAGGAAATAACCCCAAACTCTGAACTCTTTAAGATTATTTTACTCTCTGTTATGCTATATTAATGCAGAAAAAAGAAAAAAATAAGTAATTTCAAAGTGTACAGAGCCCTTATATGTTTGCTTCTTTCAGTAGTTCTTTTTGGAATACCTATGGTACATATTTGAGAATTAGACTAGCAAAATATATCTGTATTTATTTACTTCTTAAAACCACATTCTCCGTGGAACCTTCCATGAACTCCAGTCCCCCACTCCCATGTTGCCCCAGACATAAAATGACTCTTTCTTTTGAACATCAGATATTTATATATCCTGTTCTTAAGTCCTATTAGTTAAAATCGATGGAGAAGGAGAAGAGGAAGAGAGAAAATAAATATATCTTTTATAGTTTTTGAGACTATGAAGTAGTGAGGCCCTGTATTGCATCTTAACTACTTAACACGCAGACTGTCACACGACAGGAGGTAATGAGCCACAATAAAGACAAGGGTGAATATTTAATGCTTTTTGTTGTCTGTTGCAGTTAGAAGTTAAATGCCTTGTTAATACTAATTTGTAAGAAAATATTTTTGAGTGGATGAAAATCAGTCATCAACATTCACCTCAGACTCTGGATGACTACAGTAGGTACAAAATCATCTGTTCTTCTGAATTATAAAGTCAGTGTCTCCATGATGTTACAAAATTTACACAAATAGTTGGTGGTTCTGGGGCTAGTATTTAGGTTTTTGGACATCAATTATTCAACAACATCCGGCTTTGTTTTAAAAACTACAAACACACAGATCATCTCTATGATTTTCGTCTTCATTTTGGGTATATGACGGTGTCTCTGTATGGTGGATTTCAGATAGCAGTGCTTTTCAACAAAGATGTGTAAAGTGCATTGCTGCAGAGTCATCCAAGTGCCATTATTACTCAGAGTTATGTAGATTTTTGTCTCCTACATGTTTAACTGTTCCCCACTGACCCATACCTTACTAAAACTTGAGAAAGTGTTTCAAAAACAAAGCCATTGCAGTTAGGAGATAACAGAGACTTCTGAATCATTTTTATTTATTATAAGGTTTTTCTTAAGAAAAATAACATATATAAGGGCCCTGGAGATAAAAAGAGATTCTAGTCTGACAGCTCCAGGAAACGCCACCCTGAAACATCTCAGGTGTTTGCTTCATATGTTAGTGCATATGTTTCTAAAAGTTAATGTAGAGTTTCATCAACTCTACAATGCTCTAAAGATCTGACAGCTTGAGAAATGGGAGACTCAGAGGTGTTTTATATTGTAATATCATTGTTGTCAACTTTTTCAAATTGCAAATACCTTTTTAAACTTTGGAAGAGAAGCATGGACACCTTGTATGTCATAAAAATCATGTTGATTTGTATTCTCTTTGCTTACTGCAAAGAAACTTTCAAGGCCCTGGGGTACTAAAAATCACAGCATAAGGATGTGTTCCTGTTGCTCAGTTTAAAATAAATTCTATCATCGATTAGTTCCATGTTCATAAGATATTTTTATATCAGTTTTTGTTGTTCAAAGAACACTCTTAGAAAAAGTTTCTGTCTAAAATATTTCTTCATTAAAAAAGTAACTCCGTAATCTCATAAAAGTTTGATATTTTTAATACATGAATTAATAACATTGTGGAACATTATTTATAAAGGTGAATGGGGAAATACTGCATTGAACAAACTCCCTCTTCCCTAATGTCTATATTATTTAGTAATAGCAAATGAGAAATTTGTGGAAGATTAGTTGGGAGCTCAAAAATTACATAGACAATAAGAGGTTGAGAGATATTTCTGCAGTCTGGGAATCATTTTGTACTTTATAATTAAAACCATTTTTCATTATTTAATATATTCTACAAATATTTACAGAATTTCCTCTAGCTCTAGTCATTCTGTGATACCATCAGGGGATTTTTTCTAGAATTTCCAATAGATACCAAAATCCAAGGATGCCCAAGTACCCAATATAAAATGGTATATGTATTTGCATATAACCTATGTACATCCTCAGGTATACTTTAAAAATGCTTTAGATTATTTATCACAGTTAATCCAATGTAAATACTAAGTAAATAGTTGTTATAATGTACTGTTTGAGGAGTTATGACAAGATAAAAATATCCTTACATGATCAGTACAGAAGCAATTTAAAAAATATATTTTCCATCTGCAGTTATTTGAATCCACACATGTGATTTGGAGTGTATTGAGGTTATAGGGTTATCAGAATTAAATAGAAAGACAGTCTTTTAGGCAGCTTACATTCTATGCAATGAGATGAGACAATAAATAAGAAAACAAATAAATGAAAATGAATGCATTATCAGTGTATTAGTCCATTTTCACACTGTATAAAAAAATACCCAAAAACAGAGTAATTTAGAAAGAGAAGAGGTTTAATTGACTCACAGTTCCACATGACTGGGGAGGCCTCAGGAAACTTACAATCATTGTGTAAGGCAAAGGAGAAGCAAGCACCTTCTTCACAAGTCAGCAGGAAATAGAACAAAGGGGGAAGTGCAACTTTTAAACCATCAGATCTCATGAGAACTCACTCACTATCACAAAAACATCATGGGGGAAACCAGCCCCATGATCCAATCACCTCCCTCTAGCTTCTTCCCTCAACATGTGGGGATTAGAATTCTAGGTGAAATTTGGGTGGGGATACAGAGCCAAATCATATCACTTAGGAAGAAAACATATAGTTTGAAATCCTATGAATGTGTGTGAGGAAAAGTGGTTTGGGTTTCTTCAAATAGAATATTCAGTGTAGACTTCTCTCTGAGCAGGTGACATTTGATATAGGAAATGAAGACTAAAAAGTAATCAGTAATAAAGAGTAACTGGAAAAGAACATCTTTATCAGATAAAATAAGAAACAGAGGGTAAATTATATATGTAAATTATACTTCTGATGATTATCACCATTTCATCAAGTATGTTCTATAAAATTATCTAAAAACCACAAACACACACATTATCTCCATGATTTTCATCTTCATTGTGGGTATATAGAAGAGCTACATATGATGGATTTCAGATAGTGGTATATTTCAACAACAGTGTGTAAAATCCATTGCTGTAGAGTAATTCAAGTATCATTTTTACTCCAAGTCATGTAGATTTCCTCTCCTAGATGTTTAACAGGTAGCTCCCCACTGACCCATATGTTACTGAATAAGTCTAAGTTCATTCACTTCTTTCTTATTTCCTAGAGGACTGCAACAGTCCCCTAATAGAAGTCCTTACTTTTACTATTTTTTCATTCTTAAATGCATCTTCTACCAGCTTCTACAGTTTTCTCTTTTTAAAATTATTTTATTTTTCTCTAAGTTCTGGGGTACATGTGCAGGATGTGCAGATTTCTTACATAGGTAAACGTGTGCTACAGTGGTTTACTGCACCTATCAACCTATCACCTAGGTGTTAAGCCAAGCATGCATTAGCTCTTTTCCCTAATACTATCCCCCACCCTCCCCCCAACAGTTACCAATGTGTGTTGTTCCCCTCCCTGTGTTCATGTGTTCTCATTGTTCATCTCCCACTTATAAATGAGAACATGCGGTGTTTGGTTTTCTGTTCCTGAGTTAGTTTGCTGAGAATAATAACTTTCAGAGTCATCCATGCCCTGCAGAGAACATGATCTCATCTTTTTTATGGCTTCATAGCATTCCATGGTGTATACGTACCACATTTTCTTTACCCAGTCTATTATTGATGGACATTTGGGTTGATTCCATGTCTTTGCTATTGTGAATAGTGCTTCAATAAACATACATGTGCATGTATCTTTAAAATAGAATAATTTATATTCCTTTGGGTATATATGCAGTAATGGGATTGCTGGGTCACATGGTATTCTGTTTCTAAATCTTTGAAGAATTCACACACTGTCTTCCGAAATGGTTGAACTAATTTACATTCCCACAAACAGGGTAAAAGTGTTCCTATTTCTC
Source organism: Macaca mulatta (assembly GCF_049350105.2). Classification (NCBI taxonomy): domain Eukaryota; kingdom Metazoa; phylum Chordata; class Mammalia; order Primates; family Cercopithecidae; genus Macaca; species Macaca mulatta. The sequence goes on from NC_133423.1 coordinate 16,088,630, forward strand.
CATAACCTTGCCAGCATCTGTTTCTTGATTTTTTAATAATCACCATACTAACTGGCATGAGATGGTATCTCACTGTGGTTTTCATTTGCATTCTTCTAATGATCAGTGATGTTGAACTTTTTTCATATTTTTTCTTGGCCACATGTATGTTTTCTTTTGAGAAGCGTCTGTTCATGTACTTTGCTCACTTTTTAATGGGGTTGTTTGTTTTTTCTTGTACATTTTCTTGAGTTCTTTGCAGATTCTGGATATTAGACCTTTGTCAGATAGACAGATTCCAAAAATTTTCTCCCATTCTGTAGATTGTCTGTTCATTCTGATGAAAGTTTCTATCATCAGAAGTTCTTTAGTTTAGTTAGATCACACTTGTCAATTTTTGCTTTTGTTGCAATTCCTTTTGGTGATTTCATCATAAGCTCTTTGCCCATGCCTGTGTCCTGAATAGTATTGCCTAGATTTTCTTCTAGGATTTTTATAGGTTTTGGTTTTATATTTAAGTCTTTAATTCATCTTGAGTTAATTTTTTGTATAAGATGGAAGGAAGGGATCCAGTTTTAATTTTCTACATATGGTTAGCCAGTTCTTCCAGCACCATTTATTAAATAGGAAGTCCTTTCCCAATTGTTTGCTTTTGTCAGGTTTGTCGAAGATCAGACGGTTGTAGATGTGCGGTTTTTATTTCTGAGTTCTCTGTTCTTTTTCATTGGTCTATATGCCCGTTTTTTTTTTTTACCAGTACCATGCAGTTTTGGTTACTGTAGCCTTGTAGTATAGTTTGAAGTCAGGTAGCCTGGTGCCTCCAGCTTTGTTCTTTTTGTTTAGGATTGTCTTGGCTAGGCAAACTCTTTATTGATTCCATATGCATTATAAAATAGATTTTTTTCTAATTCTGTGAAGAATGTAAATTCAAAGAGAACTACAAACCACTGCTCGAGGAAATCAGAAAGGACACAACCAGATGGAAAAACATTCCATGATCATGGATAGGAAGAATCAATATTGTGAAAATGGCCATACTGCCCAAAGCAATTTATAGATTCAATGTTATTCCCACTAAACTACCGTCAACATGCTTCTTTAGTTTTCTAACCATGCAATACAGTATCATGGCTTTGGGCAAATGTTTTAGAGATCAAGAATGCAAACACATTTGAAAGTGTTTTTCAGACACAATGTTCCAAAACTGACTGTTAGCTGGAGGGAGAGTAGAGAGGTAATGGCACAAGTTTTAGCATTAGACAGAGCTGGGCTCATAACCAAGCTCTACCATTTACTCCCTATAATATTTGTAGCTACTACAAACTACTAATATCTGTTTCCTCATATAAAAAGTTTGACAAATTACATGCTTATAAGGAGGATCAAATGGAATAAAGCATATTAAAGACTTAGCAAAACAACAGTATTTTTTTTCTTCAAAACATCTTGTCACTCACAATAAATCCTAACACCTGAACATTTTATGTAAGAACTGGCATAAACTTGTGAGGCATACCTCTCCACCACTATGCTACACTCGAGGAACTCTAGACGCAGTTCAGTCTTGATTGAGTAAATCCCTCTGTTCCTATTCTCCCATCTTCTTGAAACACATTTCACTATCATTTGCCCTGCCCCATTTCCTTGATCTAGGTAATCCCTACTGATCTAACATCATCACCATTCTCATCCTCAACATCCTCCTCATCATCGTTGATATGTACTGGCTATGTGACAGGTCCTAGAGGAGCCAAACTGTACGTTGTTTAAAAACCATTCTCTAGTTTTCGACTGTGTTCAAATCGCAAATCCATCTTACATACCTCCTCTTTACCTCCAGTTTGCAACATGGGAATAATGAACCCTCCTGTTTTTTACATTTATCAAATTAATTCTATAAAGTAACTTTGTAAACAGCTTAAGAGTGCTTGGCACATAGTGAGTAGCTACTATTGTTTTGCAAATCCTTCATATGCTTGATTCCATTTAATCCTCATTATAGGCATGCAATTTATCAACATTTGTATATGAGGAAACAGAGGTTTAGTAGTTTGCAGGGGGGATAGGTATTATAGGGAGTAAATTGTAGAGCTTGGTTATGAACCCATCTCTGTAAAATAGTAAAACTTACACCATTACCTCTCTACTGTCCTCCAGCTAACACTCAGTTTTGGGACACTACATCTAAAAAACACTTTCAAACGTGTTTATTTTCCTTACTTCTAAAACCTTTGCCCATAGCCCTATTATTGTATTTTATTGTTAGAAACGGAACCATAATTATAATATTAAGTAGCTATCTCTGTCAATAATATTTTGCAGCCTGGAGAATAAAACCAGTATTTTTTTTTCTTTGCATTCCCATCACATAACAAAGCAACTTTCGTGTAATAGGCAGTCTATCTGTTTTTTATTGACAATTCATAGTTGTATACATTTATGGGGTACAATGTGCTGTTGTGATATATGTAACAAGGTGACATGATTAAATCAAGCTAACTGACATATATATTATCTGGATTACCTATCATATTTTATGATGAGTCATAAATGAATGATTGGATGACTGGTTAAAGTTACCAGAAATCAGCCTTCAGGATAACTGATGAGTTTACTAAGATATGTGTGTGTGTGTGTGTGTGTGTGTGTGTGTGTGTGTGTGTGTGTGTAATTTGAATTTTTCATCACAGATTTGTTTTTGCTTCAAAACACTATATTTTGTGTTGATTACAAAATGTTAGTTATTATAGAAATGTTTTCACTAGCTTGTATTTAGCTTCATTACATCAGAAAGAAACTACTATTTACCTTTTCTAGAGTTGCATGGTGGATAACTCATTTCTGTTATGCCAAGTGATAATTTCCTGAACAATTTCACATTTTTTAAAAGACTAATTAAGCTTTTATTTTTTACCTACTTTATGTAATCCAAAGAATAATCTTTTTATAACCTTGACCAAATTGTAAATGCTAAGAAGCTTAAGGGGGGAAATAAAAAAAGAAAACTTTATTAAATAATGGAAAACCTAATACTTTAATAAATAATGAAAATACCTGCAGCATAGCTCCCCTAATTATGTTAAACTCTTCTAATGAAGTGAGATGCTCCAAAAGCCTCACCAGTTACATATTATATTTGTTGCACTATGTTTTTGCTTTTTGATACTAGTGTCATCAGTTCCATTTCCTCACTATTTTTGGCACGATTTGTCACTATTTTTGGCATACATGATACTCCCAAGCCTATCTCTCCCAACATACATAGTTGTATTAGTCACTCTCATGCTGCAAATTAAGACATACACAAGACTAGGTAAATTATGAAGGAAAGAGGTCTAATTGACTTCTAGTTACACATGGCTGGGGAGGCCTCATGAATCATGGCAGAAGGCAAATGAGGAGCAGAGTCACGTCTTACATGGCAGCAGGCAAGAGCACTTATGCAGGGGAATTCCCATTTAAAAACCATCAGATCTCGTGAGATTTATTCACGTCCACAAGAACAGTGGTGGGGAAGCTGCCCTCAAGATTCAATTATCTCCACCTGGCCCTGCCCTGGACACTTGGGAAGTATTACAATTCAAGGTGAGATTTGGGTGGGGACACAGCCAAACCATATCAACATTGCTTAATATAAAAAATTAATTTCAACTGGAGTGATGACTAAAGTAAAATAATTCAGTAACATTAGTTTTCTTCCTTTTTTCTGATCTTCACAATCGGAAATGAAAGCATAATTTCCCACGTCAGTCAGTTTTTGATGAATTTTTGGTGCTTAGAACAGTTATTTCAAATACAGATATATGAAAATGTCATAAAACAATGGAAGTCCATAGAAATATCACATTAATATATTTCAGCAGAAGAAAAACATCTTTTCTAATCAATATTTCATGTAAGAAAAGAAACATTTGGCATAGATGTAACATCCTAAGTGGGCTGTCATTGTCAAGGACCTTAGACAGAGCTGAGACTTCCCTAATTATTACAAATAAGTTATGACATGTGCTCTGATTTTTTTCAGACATAGCTTCCCATGCTAATAAAATTACCAAATTAATCTGAATAATAATATTGATGATGTGGTGCCTAATTTTATTCAACAAATATTTTTAAGCTTAACATACCAGTGTATCATTTACATGTTACCATGGATAATCAGAGATGCATAAAGGAATCAGTTTTTGCCATCAAATACTTCCTACTCTTTGATTGATCAAATTGGTGTGCCAGTCATAACACTTAGTTTATCTTTATACATAATACAAATTGTCACTTAGATATGTGAAAAAAACTATTAAAATGTTTATGTGGACAGAAGATAGAGTCAAGAAAATGTCTTCCCACAGTATAATAGCATACATTACAGTAATGAGAATTAGTGATGTGCCACTAAACACAGCAATACATATCATTTCAAACAACTAGTAAGAGAGTCTAGATATAATGGTTAAAAACTGCATAATTCCACTTATATTTTTAAATAGGCAAAACTCATTTTTAGTGTTAGAAATAAGCATAGTGTTTACCTTTGAGAGGAAACTTACTTCAAGTAAACAGGAGGCACTATGTGTTATTGTAATGTTTTTTTCCTCGACCAAAATGCGAGTTACACAGGTGTGGTCACTTTGTAAAATTTTATAGAACTGTACATTCCTGATCTTTGTACTTTTTGCATATATGCTATATTTTAAAATTTATTCCAATACATAGAAACAGCACTATGTGAAGACATAAGCTATCTGAATAACACTTACAAAATACAGAAAACAACGTATTCCCAATTAAGAGGAATAATATACATTTTTGCAGCCATTAACTTTCTTTGTCTTTTGGAAAACTCTTGGATTGTTAAAAAAAAAAAAAAAAAAAAGAAAATAACACTGAGAAAAGTAATATTAGTTACCATAATTATTGAGGACAGAATAAAAATTATCACTTAATTATTAAGATTGGTTATGATATGCTGAATCAAATAGATTGAAATTAGAGACTATATCATAGGTTTTTGTTTCATTGATTCTAAGTGAGAAAACAAAAATTGTCCTTCTGTAAATGTGTTGAATTGCAGAAAAATGTCTTTCTCACATTCCACTCAATTGATTTCTGGGATAGTAGACTGACCTCATTTAAATTAGAAAACAAATATTTTGATGGTGCATTAAGTTTATTGTTTTGTGAATTTATATATGATTTCCAATTAATTTCCCATAACTTCACTTACTACCTCTTTCATGATGTGATGAATATATTACTGTTTCACTGAGTAGTATTGTTATAAAGTATAACCTAAAAATCAATATTTTTTTCTGAGTTTACTTCTTAATGTCTTTGTATGTAATCCTGAATTTCACTTGAAATAATGATTTTTTGGATATTTTGTAGGCTTTTGAATGAGATTATTTTACATTTAAATATTGAGTTCAATAAGAAGTAAGCTAATAACTCTGTTCCAGTAAAATAAAGCATAAAATATACACACATATGTATATTATACATATATAGTACATATATTTTATATTATGTACGTAAAATTTACATTGGTTAAAAAAAAGCAAGAAATAAAATCAGCAGGATGATTTTATCAAAGAAATGATGTTTGGGATTTAGTTTCCTGAAAGCTCCAAGTCTGCGAATAAATTGCTTCAAAGAGATTTGGAAGGAAGGGGAAAACAGTCTAAAACTATCAATCTCCATCTAAAGTACATATATTGTGGAGTTCGTATCAGAGAAACTATCTTTTTTTTCCAATTCCATAGTTTTATTTTAGAAAGCATTGGTTTTAGTTAATATAGTTGTAATTATTCTATGTAGTCTAATATTGTTCTTTTTATATTTCCACCTTTTTCTTTAAAGATTGGGCATTATAAAAACGATTTTGGACTGGTAATAGATCATTTAATCAAAATCAGGTTAAATCTGGGAATAATGAACTGTACAGAGATCTCAAATATTTTAATGCTGAACATTTATCAGCAAAACAACATCCTTTTATTAATATGAAACATGTGGTATTTTCATTTGCAATGTTACTGTTGATGGGGGTTCTGACTCATTGTTCTAGTATAAATCACCCACAATTCATCATCTACAATTTTTAATTTAGATTTCTTTAAAGTGTTGTGTAAGCATGCACATTTTACATTTTACCCTTTAATATTTGTATGGCACAAGTTGTTTAACAATTTTAAATTTAGTGCCATGACATTAAGAATTTTCAAAGGATTCACTTTTTTCAGTAGTAACACATTTTTTTTTTTAATTTGGTTCATATAAGATGTAATTAAGTTATGTAATTTCAATAACAACAACAGAAGGCACAAATCAGTTTGGGAACAAATGTGACTGACTGTCCACAAACATGCAGCTCAACTGCAGAGAGCAGAGTTCACTAGCACATTCGAAAGTGGCCCACAAGCAGTGAAAACACAGCCTGCCAAGAGCATAATTCCATATGCTTCACAGAAGAAATGGAGTGGGCAGGTTGATCAAGGGAATCAGTTAAACTAGGACTGTTAGGACAAGTTTCAACCACATAGATTTCATTAAAATCTAAACATACGTTTTATTTTCTTTGGAATCAGAAAATGTGATTGTATTGTCTAAGATATATCTCAAAGTCCTAAAACTATAGCTAAGCCTCTTATTTATGTCAGATCCTGAGGCCGATAGATCTGGGTGTGTTATGCAACCACAGGAGCTTTAGAATTACTATGAGAACAAGTTCATCCTCACCCAAAGGACAAATAATTTCAGGGTTTGGTTGATTCTACCTTCATTCGTAGCTGCATAAATACCCTGGCAATGACAGCACAGGTCCAACGAGGCAATACAAAGAGGTCAGTCTCATCTGGAACACCAACTTCTCATGGAGGAAAACCTCTGATATCATGCTTTTTCTGCCCTTTATCTTTTTGCAGATAATAATTTAGAAGACAAATAACCAGAAATGCAGTGAGTTGATAGAAGGAGAATGTCACCAGGCAATACTTCCTGATGACTAGGTGGCTCAAGCCTGTAATCCCAGCACTTTGGGAGGCCGAGACGGGCGGATCACGAGGTCAGGAGATCGAGACCATCCTGGCGAACACGGTGAAACCCCGTCTCTACTAAAAAATACAAAAAACTAGCCGGGCGAGGCGGCGGGCGCCTGTAGTCCCAGCTACTCGGGAGGCTGAGGCAGGAGAATGGCGTGAACCCGGGAGGCGGAGCTTGCAGTGAGCTGAGATCCGGCCACTGCACTCCAGCCCGGGCGACAGAGCCAGACTCCGTCTCAAAAAAAAAAAAAAAAAAAAAAAAAAAAAGAACAAAACAAAACAAAACAAAAACCAAAGCATTCTTTAAAATATTTGTATTTGTATGTGGTACATATTTCATTTGCCCGAGACAAAATGATTGAAATAAATGATGATAAATCTGTGCATATATCCTGTGCACATCTATGTTATTATTTATTTCATCTTGTAGTATAATTGTTAGCTATTCTTCTCTCTCACCAACTAGAAAGAAACTGTGTAAAAGAGGAAATTCTGTCCTTTTTTTCGAGTCTCTAGTATTTACTTTAATGAATAATAGATGCTTGCTTGCAGTGGGGGAAAGTGAATTCATGGATATTTATCAAGCAATTTTTTTTTTTTTAAATGGAGTCTCGCATTGTTGCCCAGGCTGGAGTGCAGTGGTGCAATCTCGGCTCACTGCAAGCTCCGCCTCCTGGGTTCACTCCATTCTCCTGCCTCAGCCTCCCAAGTAGCTGGGACTACAGGCGATCGCCACCACGCGCGGTTAATTCTTTTTTGTATTTTTAGTAGAGACGGGGTTTCACTGCGTTAACCAGGATGGTCTTGATCTCCTGACCTGGTGCTCCGCCTGCCTCAGCCTCCCAAAGTGCTGAGATTACAGGCGTGAGCCACCATGCGCGGCCCCTTATCAACCAATTTCTGTAGATAGAGAGTAGAGAAAACAACTCTTGAGCTAGAAAACAAGAGCTTTGCCTTGATATCTAAAGATAAATTAAAGAAATTGCTATTCAAGATAAAGACTTGGCAATACTATCATAATAATAGAGAACTTGCTGAAAATCAGAACATTTTATGTGAAACCTTAGTGTAGGCTTGAAAATAAGTTAAATTATTTTATTTAAAATAGTCATATAAAAATTGGCATAAGATATTCATGATTGCAGCTCTTCCACATTTATGATAACAAAATAACTAAAAAATATAAGTAAAACTACAAAATCAATTAAGTTGATTAGTATAATTATCAAGATCATAATTTTTAATAAAATTAAAATGTATTGGCTTAAAAGCATTCAAGTCATTAATTAAATTACACATTAATTTAATGTGGTTGATTGTGTTTTGTTACAATTTAACCACAAATAACCCATGGCATATTATGTACCTAAACTTAGGTTTCTACATTTCATTTGATTTTGACTTTTGTGCATGGAGCGAGTCATTTATATGAACACCATTATCATAGTAATTGCATTTTGTTTTTTCCAATGTCTTGTTTAACCACTAAGCTGTATATCGATTCAATAGCACCTTCTGAGACATACAATTGAAAAGTGTAATTTCTGATGAAAAAATCATTTTACATTTATTAACAATTTTATAGTAATAAAATTGCACATATGAACAAATCATGAAATTATTTAGAATAAAGTGTAGCATATTTTCAGAAAGTAATTATCACTTTCCCATTTTACAGATGAGAAGACCAGCCTCAAGAAAGTGACTTAAGCTAATAAATGCCAGAGCGGAGATTCAAACCCAAATTCTTTAACTCAAGTTTTTTGTGCTTTTAATCAATAATACTCTTTAATATCCGAATGTTGAATAAATTTCCCAATATTACATTGCCAATTAAGTATAAAGTTCAAATAAGAACTCTTGTCTCTAGACTTTTAAATCAAAACTCTTTTTCATACAATGTCTTCTGATCTAATTTATTTTATTGTGCTTTTATGGCAGTTGAGTTATGAATATGCCCTTTTTATTTGGTCTATTTGTTCTCATGGAACAAGAATTGTTTGCTAATTTTGTCTGAAATGACATTTGCAAATAGGAGATTTTAGATAGTGGTAAAAATAAAATAATCAGCTTTTGGCAGTAATGGAAAGTGTACTTAAATTGCAGAATATGTTTCATTATAAAATGTTAAAGTAAAATATCACAGCACACCAAAAACTCTTTGTATTTGATTTAGTACTACTGTCATTGGTGGTAGTCATGACTTATTAAAGTAGTAAAATGTGTAAAACTTGATGTGAGAAAATTATGTAGCATTTATTATGCTGAGCCTGTTTCTATAATAGGAAACACTGTAGTTGTGTGGTCAAATAATTGTAGAGATGAGAAGCACTGGGAAATTGTTGCTATTTTTATTTAGAGGAATTAAAAGTTACAAAATGAAAAAAATTTAGAGGGGAAAAGGCAATTCTAAATAAGGCTAAATCAACTACAGTAAATTTTATGTGGATGAGTGAATCAGGTAAACTAACAGGTGAAGTTTAAGGAAAAATAAATTCATGAGTTCCCATTTTACACATATATTCCCAAAAAGAAAACTTATAGAGATTTTTTTTTTTTTTACTAACTCCTATTTTTAAAAATTTCTCAGGAAGAAGATGAGAAAGTAGGGCAGATAGAGGTGGGAAAAGTATATGAAAGGGAATTACCAGGGATCCAAAACGATGTATAAGATGCATCATTTACATGATCTTACCTAATGGACACAGTTAATAATAGAGATTTAGAATTTGGCTATGCAGATTTATCTCATTAAAGACATTTATTTGTGACTGCTGGTAGAAAATTATAAAGCATATGAATCCATAATAAATAGAAGTCATATCTCCTAGGACTTTTTTAGCTTATAAAGTACACTCATGGGCCTTTTTTCATTTAATTTTTATAATACTCTTGAGAGGTAATATTATAGCCTATTTACAGAATGAAAACCAATATTTTGTGAGTGCAATGGAGGCTAGGTTTCAGAAGTTAGAGTTTGTCTCTAAGAGAATCTTGTAGCTGGAGATCCTAGGACACTGGCACAATGAGTGAGACTGAGTATGGGAACAGAATCAAATATAATTAAACAAAGAAGGGGAAACCCAGGAAGCAAAGCAGAGGACACAATGTTGTTAAAAGGAATTCTAGGCTGGGCACGGTGGCTCACTTATGTAAACCAGCATTTCAGGAGGCTGAGGAGGGAGGATTGGTTGAGACCAGAGTTTTGATACCAGCCTGGGCAACATGACCAGACCTGTCTCGAAAAAAAAAAAAAAATAATTACTTAGCTGGGCATGGTGGCAAGCACCTGTGGTCCCCACTACACAGAAGACTGAGGTGGGAGGATCACTTGAGCCCAGGAGGTCAAGGCTACAGTGACCTCTAGTTGCACCGCTGCACTCCAGAGCCTGGGCAACACAGGAAGACACTGGAAACAAAAAAAGTTACAAAAATGATTGAATAATGTGTTTTTAAAAATTAAAATAGAACCTTTCAACCTTTATCTCTATTATCTTAAAATCCTAGGTACCTTGATCATCTGCATGCCCTGATAATTCAGCTCATCTATCATGACAGATTTATAGATTTACAGATTTACAGCTTTGTGAGACTATTGCAACTAGAATTTCAGTTCGTGGCCCAGAAGTGAAGAAAGGAAGAGAGATTAATCATCTCATACCTTTTTCTGCTCCAACATCATAAGATAAAAATATTTTAAATCACAGCCAAACAGTTTTCCTATGAAGGGAACCTAAGCAGTTGACAATACTTTTCTATGCAAATATTTGGCAAACTACTACCATAAGAGAGCCAGGGGGCAGAGTTTATTGCATTTCACGTCAATTTAACCTTGTTCTTCTTCAGAGAAGTTAATTCACCCATACTGTTACTATTGTTATGTAAATCTATCTTTAAAATATCTTCTTAAATGATATATCACTCATTTTCCAATTTGTGCTAGAAATGCATCAACCTTTATAATTGATAGTTTGGGGGAAGAGATACTATGTTTTGAAGTGAGTGTCCTGTATGCCACAATAAACACAAAAAAACACTTTTTATTTTTATTACTCAACTCATATAAAAGTATACTTCAAACGACAAGAGGGAAAATGGTTCTCATTGGAGAAAACAAGTTTGATGTATGTCTTAGCAAGGCTTGTCTTGTATACGAGTAGGTAGGTTGGGTGAGTAAGAAACTGTAGGTAGGGTAGGTTAAAACTAGCTGCCATAGGCAAGATAATACCATCATCTAGGTCTCTTTACATTGAGATTAGAGTTTATGCTCAAATGGAACAATAAAGACAATTTATGATTCACCTTTCTCGTTCCCAAATAGTGTGATTCTTTTTCTTTGACTTGTGTCTTGCATGTACATGGTCACTTCATGACAGAAGGGTCACACTGATTTATAAGAGGTATTTTTAAATAACACAATGCCTCATTATCAGAGAGATTTAACAGACAAAAGTAAAAATATAGACAGAAAAACAATTCATAAAAAAGGAGGAACATCTAACTAAAATGCCAGTGTTTTCACTCCAATATACAACTCTACAGTTTCTTACTCACCCAACCTACCTACTCGTATACAAGACAAGCCTTACTAAGACATACATCAAACTTGTTTTCTCCAATGAGAACCATTTTCCCTCTTGTCGTTTGAAGTATACTTTTATATGAGTTGAGTAATAAAAATAAAAAGTGTTTTTTTGTGTTTATTGTGGCATACAGGCCACTCACTTCAAAACATAGTATCTCTTCCCCCAAACTATCAATTATAAAGGTTGATGCATTAACTAAGTAGAGATGAAAAATCAAAAGAGGTGAATTCTACCTCTTTTGAGAAGAAAATTATTCCTAATTTTTATTCTTTTATATTCTTATTACTAAGATCTATTTGTTAAAATACTGTAACAAGTGTGACTTTTAATTGTGGGACACGATTGTAAAGAATATTAAATTTTGCTAATTAGTAGAATTTAAAAGGAAACCTTTTGTGATTAGAACTCTAATTATTTAATTTTCTTTCTATTCTAATCTTCAGTACATTTTAGCATTCATCAAGTCAGCAAATAGCACAATTTATAAGGAAAATAAACCGTGAGAAGCTATGCTATAAAATGCAAAGCAAAAATGGCGAGAAACATGTTAATATGAAGCTACATCAAGGTTTAATAGTGACGCATAACACAATGTTGGTATTTAATCATTTTAATCTGCGTTCAATATTCTCATTATACATAAGTCATAATGACCTAGCTAGGTATTGGATGATGTCCAAATTTATCAAATCTGAAAAACTTACACCATATTATCAAAGTTAAGGAGATCAGAACATTTGTACAGGAAGTCATCCTTCTTGTTAATGCAGAGGAGCATTAATTCATTAAACCAGAATGTGTATTTAAGACACGCTACATGCAATTTTAGAGACTTTGGGAGAATAACCACTGGTTTATGTCATTCCTGCTCTTAAAGAACAAGGCTATACACTGTTCAGACACTGTGATCATGCTATACGTAACTGAATTTACAGCCTATAACATAATGCAAATCATAGAGCAGGGGTTACTAAATATTTGTGAAATCAACTTAGACATCAAGGGATTGAAAGTTTGTATGGTTGTGTGTATTGAGGTGGGGATAGGAGATAAAGGATAAGGCATAATTATCTGATTCCTAAACAAAAAGGTAATTGGCACAGGGAGCTCTAGATTTAGAAGGAAGGGGCATAGGAATGAGGAAGAGAGAAGTCCATGCATGTACAGAGCCAGCCTCTAGCAGGCTGGTTTCTAAATGGTCAAGTACATGGAAATAAATTATTATTGAAACTTATGAATCCAATAGGATTTATGTCTGCGTATGCAGAAGAGGTGCTTCAAGAGAGAAACAAAGCTCCTGCCACTTGCTACCAAAACATGTTGTAATAATAATGTGTCATTTGGCATTCAGCCACCGTCAGAATGGTGTATGCTCTAAGATGTCTTCTTATCACCAAGGGCGATATAGAAATATTACTGATTTTTTTCTATGAACTATTGCTTGATGACCTATATTTACTTGATGGCTTGTTGGTATGATCTGGGGCCATGCAGCAAAGCAAAGGTACTACTGAAGATAAAACAGATGAGATCATTCTGTGAGCAGGGTCCTTTGTAAACATGGGACTCAAGAAGACCTTGATTTGCTAACAAGACCTCCCTGGAAAGCACTCAAGAAGTTTTCTGGGACATTTTGCTCCAATTGCTGAACCACATCAAGAGATCTAAAATTTAAGTTTTCAGAAACTCATGAGTCTGGGACCTGTGAACAGAGAGAACATCATGTTTCATCAATAATGGAATTCAAAGTGTCCATCTTATATGAAAAATCATCTATTTCTAGAACAGAAGGATGGCTGAACATATCCTTAAGTTAATCAGTCTCCTTGCATTGTAGATTTGTTCTGCACTGCTATTTCAACAGCTCATTACTACGTTAATGAATACAGCTTCAGAGATGGACATTTGTACAGTTGGTGAAAGTTCGACCTCTCCAAAAGTGAGAACCTAATTACTTCTTCATGTAGAGCACCAATTTAAAGACCAATTTAAAGTTTATTGCTCTTTCTATAGATGAATGTAAAACTTCTTATTGATTCACGTGGATTTAAAATAACAATGAGAGTTGACATAGCTTAATGACGAGATTCTTTTGTTACTAAAATATGTCTGTAATATGTAATTCTGACTCATCTCTGAATAGCAATATTTTATGAATAAAAAAATCTAATATTTGACCATTTAATCTCAGAACCTAAAATGTAATTTTTCTATGTGTCTGACATATACCAGGCATAAAATAAATATTTTTTAATAAAATGATGAAAGCTAAATTAAAGACAGAAAAATTCAAGCAAAAGAAATAAATTTATTTCATATATTATAAAATGTGATTTGAAATGTTAGAAGTATGTATAAAAACACACAAAAAAGAATGTGAATCCAAGTAAAAAATGTATTTTTATGTCAGTTATTTGGATTTTTAAAATTTAAGATGTGGCTTGCATAGATATTTTATTGTTGCATTTTCTTTTGATAATTTCACTTTACATTTTATAACATGTTTAGCCTTGGCTTAATAATATAAACAGAGTTTTTTTTTTTCTGTGAGTGTCCATAAAAATAAAGAATTCAGTGTAATAAGCTACTTATCAAGAATCAAATACAATGTCCTTCTCAGAAATACTTTGTAATAAACTCTTCAACAATGAATAAAGTGAAAATGCTTTCATTTAATGAAATTTTATTTTTCTACTGTTGGAATTGTTGAAATTATTAATAACTTGAAGGTGTTTTCTGTATCAATATTCAATCTGCTTGACTCGTTCTTTGGTGTTTCAAGTGATCTGTGCAGAAGAGAACACTTTTGCTGACCCTTGATTTACCTCAAAGCCATAGGCTTAAAGGAATCAGGTGAAATTGCAGATTTCAAGTCAGTGGCCTTGAAACAGCTATAGCTATGCTTACTGCCTGACACATCCATCAGGCACTACATATGATTGATCGCACTATTTCTGAGGCTGTGAAACTGATCAACAGAATGCAGGATTTTTCCATCTGTATTAAAGCTGAAAGTCATTTTAAAGACCAATTTTAGGAAGGTGAGCAATAACTGTCATCAACAACTAAAATTTCGCAACCACTTGAAAACTGGCCCAGGAGCCTAAAATATAAAAAGAAGAATAGTCGTCAAGTGACTAACACCTTTCCTTTTTTGGGAGTTCATGGTGCATTTATTAATATGGTTTAAATTAAAGACTCTTTTTTATAATGACAGCCTTTCTTTTTGTGATTTTGGCCTAATATTTTTGTTCTTTTGTGAAAGTATTGTATATTTTCTTGAGTAAGGAAACTTTTATAAAGCTTTGATTTTTGCACTATTGTACAGGATTTAATACGATCCTTCTTTCATTATCTGTTCTCAAAAGTTAGATCTCTTTACATTTGGCCAGTTCAAACAGGGCAGAAGGTTTGCACAGTGAATATAATCTGGCACAAAGCTTTTGGATTCACCCATCCTTCTCAGAAAAACCAAGTGTATGGATGAACTAGAGACAGCTATACAACCTAATACTTCCAGACCATTCTGAAAGAGCCTCCCGTCAATCATCATTGCTGGGCTTTTCCTTTGTCCTCACACTTTGTTTTTCACTCTTCTCATTGCCTCAGTTTTGCTTTTCTTTATTTTCATTCATACACGTTCATTTTGGAATTCACTTATAGCGATAATCATTTTTGGCAACCAAATTGAAAGAGTATTTCTAATTTTGTTAATGTTTCAGATTTTAAGAAGTGTTAATATACTTACAAAATTAGTGCAGCTGTCATTTTATCATAAAAGTATAAACAACAAAGAGTAGAAGGAAATAGTCTCCTTACACAGATTCATGGTTATCAGCATATAAAATGAGTTAAATATACTAAAGTGAAATGACAGTTGATTCGTTAGTCAAACAGACATGGGCAAGCACTCATTTTAGGCAAGATAGTTTGCCTGCCTAAATCTCAGTTCCTCCTTTTTAAAATCTGAACATAAAGCCAAATTAATACAATCATGAATATGAAATGACTTAATATATGTGAAATATCGGTTAAGGGGAAGGAAATGTAGTAAGAGCTCAATAATTGTTTCTATTTTAGTTCTTCTCATTAGTGTTTCAACAAAGGAAACGATACCTGTTCTAACTGAATCTATAACAGCAAGTTGATCTTTCCCACAGACCCCTTTTGCAGTATGTCGTCACAAAAATATTTTCAAATGGGTAAAATTAGCAGTAAACTACTATAAATAATGTTGGAATCATTTTTCTACCTTTGATAACCTATTTTTATTCAGGTTAAGATAGATAATATTGATACCAGACACACATGTTTCTTCAAATTAAATAAGATACATATGAGAATATATATACGTAAATATATACACATATATATTTATATACACATTACTCAAAAGACTATCATTATATGATATTTAAGTTTGTGGCCTGATTTGATGCAAACTCTAAAAAGAAGCAATCATTGAGGAAAATATGTATTTATGCAATGAACATTGGTAACTATGCAAACTCTAAAACTGGGCTTCACAACTCCCATTTACAGTGGATTAAGTATAGCACTGGACACTCCAGTAATCAATTTCAGTTTTTATGTTGAAAGGGTCAGAAGTTTATGATATATTCAGAGTTAGTAAAGCAATCTAAAAATCATGTGTCAGATAATAAATGGGGTGACATTGTTTAAATTATCTGGTGAAATATTCATGTAGATTACTTGAGATTCTGTTCATACAATAGTAAACAATTTTACAAGAAAAATATTCTTTATTTCTAAATTTATTCCAAATAACAAAAATAAAATGATCATAGAATAATTCAGCCTTATATTATTGAATCATTATGCAATTAAGATCCATAAATACAGAATTACACATTTTAAATGTGTCTGACTTTAAATGGACAATTGCCTTTTATAGGTGTTTAATAGCAAACTTGCACAAATGTGTAGCTATAAAATGTGATATATATCTTGCAAAGTCAACTTTTAAAATATAATGTGAGAAATGATTGTTCAATTGTACCTGAATCAGATACCTCTACTATTAACAATCGGACACATCTCCTGTGGCTTTTTCCATTTGAATTGAAAGTTGCAGAAAGGGATAATCTAATTCAAAGCTCAAAAGAAACCTAAGTATTCAACTGAGGTTGCTCCTTTATTTCTGACAGGATCCAACCAGAATTTTGAAAAGGTATTCTAATAATGTATAAAAACTAGTCAAGGAAAAATCACCACGCTTGCCATGTTATTATGTATTCTGAAAATAAAATTGTCTCAGATATAAACAAGCAAGTTCACAAAAGTAGAACATAATGATTCTCCTTTGTATATCATTCATGTCCTTCTCCAAAAAGAAAAAAAATCCTAGATAATAACAATTTAATATGGTATACTAAGAAAATAAAACCATGAATCACAGCACTTTGGGAGGCCGAGGTGGGTGGATCACCTGAGGCCAGGAATTCGAGACTGGCCTGGGCAACATGGTGAAACCCCGTCTGTACTAAAAATACAAAAATTAGCCAGGCATGGTGGTGCACACCTGTAATCCCAGCTACTTGAGAGACTGAGGCAGGAGAATCACTTGAACCTGGGAGGCAGAGGTTGCAATGGGCCAAGATTGCACCACTACACTGCAGCCTGGGCAACAGAGCCAGACTCTTGTCTCAATAAAGAAGGAAAGGACAGGAGAGGAGAGGAGAGGAGGGGAGGGGAGGGGAGGGGAAACCCTGACACTCACTTCAGTAAAGAACGATGGACTCAGAGCACTGAACTACAAAACTAATTATACTAGATTCTTTCAAACTGAATAAACTACATGTTCTCACGTATAAGTGGGAGCTAAACTTTGGAGTACATATGGACACAAAGAAGGGAACAAGACACATTGCGGCCTCCTTGGTGGAGAATGGGAGGAGGCTGAGGATTGAAAAACTACCTGTAGGGTACTTTGCTGATTGCCTAAGTGGCAAAATAATCTGTATACTAAACCCTTATGACATGCAATTTTCTCATATAACAAATGTGCACATGTACCCCTGAATCTAAAAGAAAACTTAACAAAAAATAAATAAACTAGAGGAAGCCATGAAAAGTTTTTGGACTTCAGTTTTGTTGTTGTTGTTTTATACAGAAGAGTTTTGAAGTTTACTTTTTTGTATGTATGAAAAAGAATGAAATGATTCTTTTAGGGTGTATTTTAATTATGTAAAAGATTTAAATTACTAAATTATAAAATATAGTAATTCAGTCATGAGATGAGGGAAAGTTCTCTGGCCTATTTACAGCATGCAAAATTCAAAATTTTACTTACACATTCTTAAATATAAACAAAATATTTCCTTACAAGTTAGTTATTTTTAAAAATTTTGCTTGCCTGCGTTTTGCCTTTTGATATGGAGAAACTTTGTCCCTGTATTCTCGTACCTGCTAAAAAAGTAAAAACCGGGCCGGGCGCGGTGGCTCAAGCCTGTAATCCCAGCACTTTGGGAGGCCGAGACGGGCGGATCACAAGGTCAGGAGATCGAGACCATCCTGGCTAACACGGTGAAACCCCGTCTCTACTAAAAAATACAAAAAACTAGCGGGGCAAGGTGGCGGGCGTCTGTAGTCCCAGCTACTCGGGAGGCTGAGGCAGGAGAATGGCGTGAACCCGGGAGGCGGAGCTTGCAGTGAGCTGAGATCCGGCCACTGCACTCCAGTCTGGGTGACAAAGTGAGACTCTGTCTCAACAAAAAAAAAAAAAAAAAAAAAAAGTAAAAACCAACATATCCCATGTTTGCTAGATGACATTAACACCATACTTCCCTTTTCTTGGTCCCAATGTGCCCTGTGAAACTTCCCCTGTATTAGAAAAATCTTCTAAAAGAGTATTCAAATAAATCTGATTTCAAATTCCATGTTATTTATATTCACTGTAATGATTCCAACTATAAATGCCTCTTTCTAAATCCAACTGGACTTTCGTTACTACCTAAAAATTCTAAGAATATAAACTTGATCTCATCCCATCTTACCTTTTAGGAACTGGTTTCATCAATCATTTTCATTCATGTCTATTCTTTTTACACTTATATTTAACAAATTGCACAGTGCCAAATATATACTGAAAACTCAGAAATTTACAGGATAATTTGTTTTTAAAAAGCCACATTATTGTTTCCCATTGACTACTTTGTCATTTGAAAGGCAATAACCACATTAAAAAAAAAATTCTCCCATTTAACTCCAACAAAATATCTCAAAGAGTGGTCTCTGCTTGTTAGAGCTCCCTTCTCTAACATTCTAATTGCTTAATGTCTGGATATGTAGATACTCTGTTGCCACCAATTTAATAAATCTTGAATACATCATTGACTTTCAAAGGCTCAAACTGACATTTTCTTTGGGTCTCATTTTTTGTGACCACTCTAAAAAAGTTGCCCTAGCAAATGTGCCTTCCTTGTTAAAACGCTGTCCTCTGTTGCTGTCAGAACACAGTACTGTTATGACTCATATCAATCTCTGCCACGTCTTATAAAATGGATAAGGACACAATGCTTTCACTTTTATAAGTGATTGCATAATTCTTATTTGTGTGTAGTGTAGTGTCTTGCTCCAAAGTCCTGCAGCTATCTTCAAGATTTATCATACACCCTGGTGGTCTTTGGATATAGGACTGCTTTCAAACATCAACTAGGAAGAAGTAGAGTGTCTCCTCATCCTGCTGCAGTCCTAATGCTCATCTTAATCTAATCCTTTTACTGCCAGCCTCAGCTTCTTTTAATTCACCTACACTGTTCATCTATTATTCCTGAAGCACAAACACGCTGATGGGGTGGCTGAGTCTAGATGGATCCCATGAGCGTCTATATTCTTAGGCTAAATTTGGATTTGGATCCACTTGTGGATATGATTCCTTTGAATACTCAAGATCTTTTGTGTGGGTGTAGGTGGGTGGGTGGGTGCAGGGGTATCTGTCTTAAGTCGGGAACATGCCATCTCTCATCTCCTATAGAGCTTTTAATATTATTGAATTCCAACAAAAGAGAAAAGATAATCTCAATCCCACTTCTTTCAGGAGTCTTCTTAATTTTTGTGCCTATTTCTGCTCCTCCTTCCCCCTTACTAATTTCCCCCAAAAGGTGTTGATGTGAGGAAAAGAAACCTGTTAGACCAGTAAAGATTCAGGATTTGCAAGTGTAAAAAGAGCCTGTGCCCTGAAAGCTCACTTAGGCTTTCTGGATTTTGTTCTGCTTCCAATCATAAAGCAGAAAGAAGTATTTCCTCATGCACTGTACTGGGGATACTCTTACTTCTTCAGTCTGATGCTTTAAGGTGACATTCTGTATCATCTCAGACCTAAAATAAGTTGGAGAAAGAGAGAGGGAGACAGAGAGAGAAAAGAGAGAGAGAGAGAGACAGATACATACTTGTGTAACCACATTCAAAAAGGAAACTATAAACACTACATCTTCATTTTTCCTTAATTCTTCAACATTTAAATATATCATAAACATTGATAGGATAGTCATAGCAAAATATACATGAACAATTAGCCATAGCAGTTACATAGACAATGCTTGATAATTACTTTGAAATCTAATTATGTAAAATTTTAATTTGTAAAAGATTGCAAAGATTAGAGACCTCTTAAGATTTAAGATGTTATTAATCTTCGAGACATATTTGTCAGGTGGATTTAAATTATAACTAACCTTCAGTGGTTCCATCTGTAATTTTTATTAAATATTTGTTGTGGGCATGGGTTACTTAGAACTTGGCTAAAACAAAATAGAAGAGATCCATGATCCTATTATGTAGCTTGTGAATTATGCATGAAATTTATGTTACATTCAGCTGCTACCAAAGATGAACAGAAGTACAGGAGAAAGTACCCAAGTCATGCATTTGACAAGGTCTTAGAGCATCAAAAGAGAATGACTAAAAACATGTTTTTAGCTATTAGACAAGATTGACATATATTTTTCTGCCCCCCAAAACTTTTAATAAATGAAATTAAGTATATCAAGTACCTAAGAGAATGAAAGATATCTCAGATTATAATAAAGGGCACCAGAGAAAAATTTTAATAATACAACAACATTACCTTTAGGAATTTGCAATCTGTTTAGGAAAACAGACATGATAACAAGAAGGTACAGAGCAGTTACCCACAAGTGTAGATTCACATTGTCAAATACCCAATTATGGCATTCATTATACAAATGAACAAAAGAGAACCAAAATGAACATTGTGCTCAAAGCCACAGCAGAGATCAAAGGCAGGAAACTGAACATGGGACGTAATGAAAATAAATTATAGGTCTTTAAAGTCGAGTTTTGTTTTTCCAAAACAATGTAGATTAATCATTTAGGGTAAATTTGACTAAAGTGATTTAGAGAAACAAACACAGTTTTCTAAATTTGATAAATGTAAGGCATAGTTTTTAAGTGTGTGAATGTGAGAGTAAATTAGTGCTAGTTCTAAAAGTAAAAGAATTTACTCACAGATTTCTCTTTTAGTGTTCTTCAAATAGTTCCAGTGTGTATTGTGTGTATTTATATATTATTATTATTATTATTATTTGAGTTTGTAGGCTGACATTTTTTACTTTTATTTTAGGATCAGGAGTACATGTGCACGTTTGTCATATGCGTAAATTGTGTGTCAAAAGGGTTTGGTGTACAGATTATTTTGTCACGCAGGTAATAAGCATAGAACAAAATAGGTAGTTTTTCCAACCTCTCTCTCCTCCCACCTACAACTCTCAAATAGGCCCTGATGTCTATTTCCTTCTTTGTGTCCATATGTTCTCAATGTTTAGCTTCCACTTATAAGTGAGAACGTGCGGTATTTGTTTTTTCTGTTCCTGTGTTAGTTCACTTAGGATAATGGCCTCCAGCTCTGTCCATATTGCCTTAAAGGACATGATCTTGTTCTTTTCTGTGGCTGCGTAATATTCCCTGGTGTATATGTACCATATTTACTTTGTTCAGTTGACCATTGATGGGCATGTATGTTGATTCCATTCCTTTCCTATTGTCAATACTGCTGCAATGAATATACCCATGCATATACCCTTATGGTAGAACTATTTAAATTCCTTTGGGTACACACCTAATAATGGGATTGCTAGGTCAAATGGTAATTCTGCCTTCAGTCTGTGAAGAAATCTCCAAACTGCTTTCCACAATGGCTGAACTCATTTACATTCCCACCAGCAGTATTTAAGTGTTCCCTTTTCTCCACAACCTCATCAGCATGTGTTAATTTTCGGCTTTTTAGTAACAACCATTCTGACTGCTGTGAGATGGTATCTCGTAGTTTTGATTTCCATTTCTCTAATGATTAGTGATGTTGAGCATTTTTTCACGTGATTTTTGGCCATGTGCATGTCTTCTTTTGAAAAATATCTGTTCATGTCCTTTGCCCACTGTCTTAAGACATTGTTTATTTTTCCTTGTAAATTTGTTTTAGCTCCTCACGGATTCTGGATATTAAACCATTGGCAGATGCATAGTTTGCAAATACTGTCTCCCATTCTGTAGGTTATCCATTTACTCTGTTCGTAGTTTCTTTTGCTGTGCAGAAGCTCTTTAGTTTAGTTAGGTCCCAGTAGACTATTTTTGGTTTTGGCGCAATTATTTTCAGAGTCTTTGTCATGAAATCTTTGCCAGGTTCTATACAAAATGGTATTTCCTAGGTTATCTTTCAGGGTTTTTACAGTTTGAGGTTTTAAATTTAAGTCTTTAATCCATCTTGTGTTGATATTTGGGTATGGTATGAGGAAGGGACCCAGTTTCCAACTTCTGCATATGGCTAGTCAGTTATCCCAGCACCGCATATTGAATAGGGAGTCTTTTTGCCATTGCTCGTTTTTGTCAACTTTGTTGAAGATCAGATGGTTGTAGGAATGCAGCATTATTTCTGGGCTACCTATTCTGTTACAATGGTCTATGCATCTGTTTTTGTACCAGTACCATGTTGTTTTGGTTACTGTAACATTGTAGTATAGCTTGAAATTGGGTAATGTGAAACTTCCAGCTTTGTTCTTTTTGCTTAGAACTGCCTTTGCTATTTAGAACCATTTTTGGTTCCATATGAAATTTATTTATGTTACTTATTTATTTTTGAGACAAGGTCTCACTCTGCTGCCCAGGCTGGAATACAATGGTGTGATCATGACTTGCTGCAAACCCTGCCTCCTGGATTCAAGTGATTCTCCTGCCTCAGCCTCCTAAGTAGCTGGGACTACAGTTGTGTGCCACCATGCTCAGCTAATTTTTGTATTTTTAGTAGAGACAGGGTTTCACCACGTTGGCCAGGCTTATCTGAAACTCCTGACCTCAGGTGATCTGCCCGCCTTGGCCTTCCAAAGTTCTGGGATTACAGGCATTAGCCACCTTGCCCAGCCTCCATATGAAATTTAAAATAGTTTATTCAAATTCTGAGAAGAATGTCATTGGTAGTTTCATAGGAATGGCATTGAATCTGTAAATGAATTTGGGCAGTTGAGCCATTTTTAAAATATTGATTATTCTATCCTTGGGCATGGGATGCTTTTCCATTTGTGTTTGTCATCTGTGATTCCTTTGAGCAGTTTTGTAACTCTCATTGTAGAAATCTCTTACTTCCCTGGTCAGCTGTATTCCTAGGTATTGTATTCTTTTTGAGGCAATTGAAAATTGAATTGCATTCTTGATTTGGCTCTCAGCTTGGTGGTGGTTGTTGCTTAGAAAAGCTACTAATTTTTGTACATTGATTTTGTATCCGGAAAATTTGCTGATATTTTTAATTTAATCCGAGCTTTCGGGCAGAGACTATGAGGTTTTCTAGGTATAGAATCATGTCATCTCTGAACAAGGACAATTTTAATTCCTCTATTTATTTGGATGCCTTTTTATTGTTGTTCTCTTGCCTGATTGCTCTGGCCAAGACTTTCAGTACCATGTTGAATAGAAGTGGTGAGACAGGACATCCTTGTCTTATTTCAGTTTTAGAAAACTATGTTTCCAGCTTTTGTCCATTCAGTATGATGTTGGCACTGGGTTTTTCATAGATTACTCTTATTATTTTAAAGCATAATCCTTCAATAACTAGTTTGTTGAGGGTTTTTAACATGAAGGGATGTTAACTTTTATCAAAAGCCTTTTCTGAATCTATTAAAATAATCACGTGGTTTATGTTTTTAGCTCTGTTTATGTGGTGAATCATATTTATTGATTGTACATGTTGAACCAATCTTTCATGCCAGGGATAAAACCTGCTTGATCATGGTGGATTAGCTTTTTGATGTGCTGCTGTATTTAGTTTGCTAGCATTTTGTGGAGGATTTTTACATCTCTGTTCATCAAGGATATTGACCTAAAATTTTCATTTTTATTGCATCTCTGCTAGGTTTTTGTATCAAAATGCTGCTGGCCTCATAGAAAAAGTTGGGGAGGAGCCTCCCAAGCTCAATTTTTTGAAAGAGTTTCGGTAAGAATGTTACCAGCTCTTCTTTATACATCTGGTGGAATTTAGCTGTAAATCTGTCTGGTACTGAGCTTATTCTGGTCTGGTTGGTAGGCTTTCTTTTTTTTTTCCCTGATTCAACTTTGGAACTATTCTATGTCATTTTAGGGATTCAGTTTCTTCCTGGTTCAATCTTGGGAGGTTGCATGTTTCCAGGAATTTATCGATTTCTTCTAGGTTTTCTGGCTTGTGTGCATAGAGGTGTTCGTAGTAGCCTGCGAGTTTTTGTATTTCTGTTGTGTCAGTGGTAATGTCCTCTTTTTCATTTCTGATTTTGTTTATTTGGATCTTCTCTCTTTTTTTCTTTATTAGCCTAGCTAGTTGTCTATGAAACTTAGTTATTCTTTTAATAAATTAACTCCTGGATTTGTTGAGCTTTTGTGTGGTTCTCCACATCTCAGTTTTCTCTAGTCCAGCTTTGATTTTGGTTATTTCTTGTATTCTGCTATCTTTCAGGTGGTTTGCTCTTGTTTCTCTCCTTCCTTTAGGAGAACTCGGTTGTTAATTTGAGATCTTTCTAA
This sequence comes from Macaca mulatta, assembly GCF_049350105.2. NCBI lineage: Eukaryota > Metazoa > Chordata > Mammalia > Primates > Cercopithecidae > Macaca > Macaca mulatta. The sequence goes on from NC_133423.1 coordinate 16,113,249, forward strand.
CTTTTTGAAGTGGGTGTTTAGTGCTATAAACTTCCCTCTTAACACTGAATTGGCTATGTCCCAAAGATTCCGGTATGCTGTCTCTTTGTTCTCATTGGTTTGAAATAATTTCTTGATTTCTGCCTTAATTTCATCGTTTACCCAAGTCATTCAGGAACTGGTTGTTTTATTTCTATGTAACTTATGGTTTTGAGTGATCTTCTTATAATTGATTTCTATTTTTATTACTCTGTGATCCAAAAGTGTGGTTGGTATAATTTCATTGTTTTTTGTTTATTTGAATTTGCTGAGGATTGTTTTAAGGCTTAATATGTGTTTGATTTTAGAGTATGTGTCGTGTGTACATGAGAAGAAAGTGGAGAGTTCTGTAGATATCTATTAGGTAGGTGTTGAGATCAGCTCCTAAATGTCTTTCTTAGTTTTCTGCCTCTGTAATCTAATACTATCAGTCAGGTATTCAAATCTCCCACTATCAATGTGTGGTTATTTAAGTCTCTTCATAAGTCACTAAGCACTTGCTTTACGAATTTTAATGCTCCTGTATTGGGTACATACACATTTAAGATAGTTAAGTGTTCTTGTGGAATTGAACCCTTAATGTTATGTAATGCTTTTCTTTGTCTTTTTTGATATTTTTTTTAAGATATATTTTATCTGAAATTAAAATATTAACCACCTCGGTAGGTAACCTGCCTTCTTTCTAGTTGCTTTTAGCATTTATTTTTTCATTTCAACCTGGAGAATCTGATGACTATGCATCTTGGGGTTGTTCATTTTTATGGTATCATGCATGGGGTCTCTGCATTTTCTGAATTTAAATGTTTGCCTCTTTAGCAGGTTGAGAAAATCTTCATGGACAACACCCTCAAACATGTTTTCAAGTTGTTTGCTTTCTCTCCCTCTCTTTCTGTGACACCAATGAGTCATTAATTTGGTCTGTTTACATAATACCATAATTTTTGGAGGTTTTGTTCATATTTCTTATTCTTTTTAATTTATTTTTGTCTGACTGTGTATTTCAGAGAACTGGTCTTTACGCTTAGCGATGCTTTCCTCAGCTTGATCAATTTTACTGTTAATACTTGTGATTGTATTGTGAAATTCTTGAAATCAGTTTTTCAGCTCTATATGATCAGTTTGGTTCTTTCTTAGAAAAAAGACCATTTTGTGTTTCACCTCCTGTAGCATTTTGTTGTATTCTTTAGAATCCTTGGATCAGGTTTCAACTTTCTCCTGAATCTCAGTGAGCTTCATTCCTATCCATATTCTTCATTCTATTTTTGTCATTTCAGCCATTTCAGCCTGGTTAAAACCCTTGGTGGGGAACTAGTGTGATAATTTGGAGGTAAAAAGACACTCTGGTTTTTTGAGTTGCCAGAGTTCTTGCACTGGTTCTTTCTCATCGGTGTGAGCTGATTTTCCTTCAATCATTGAAGTTGCTGTCCTTTAAATATTTATTTTCGCCTTTATCTTCTTTAATTCCCTTGGGGGTTTGATTATGCTATAAGGTGGGTTCAGTCAACTGACTTTTTATTTCTGGAAGATTTTAGGGGGCCAAGGCTCAGGTCAGCTCTCTTGAGCTGTGTGCTCTAATGCTGTGGGTCTTGTTTTAGGGACGTGGCCTTGTTCTCTGGTCCCTTGAGGTCAAGAACCTGCTGTTCTAGAGGGGCCAAAGTGTTCCCAGACCACCAGCCACACAACTCCAATGGGTGGTGCCAGCCAATGTACTTCTTTATGATGTCAACTGGATCTGTGATCATTCACATGTCCCAGAAGCAGCAATAGCAGCAGCAGCAGGCCAGTGGGGTGCATGCTTATCAGCTAGGGTGAGGAGCTAGCAGGCATGGGGCTACCTCCTCTGTGCTCACGTGGCCAGTGGCAGCATGGGAAACATTGGGTAGGGAGGGCAGGGCCACTAGCATCTGTGTGCACATTTTTACTGGCAGCAGTGTTGGCACATGGGTGGGCCACTGGTGGGCACAGGGATGCTGGCTTCCCTGCACTCATTGGTGCTCGTGGCAGTGTTGGAGATGTGGCGGAGAGTAGAGAGTGTGCAGGGCTGCTGACCTCCATGCATGCATTTGAACTGGAAAAGATGAGCAGCCTGGCAGGTGCACTCAGCCTAACAGTAACACAGTGGGGTGCATGCTCACATGCGTGCTTTTAGGGAAGGGGAGGCAAGGTACGTCCAAGTGTGCCAGCAAAATAGTAAGGGGTGGCTGTGGGCGAGTTGGTGCTGACCAAGTGGCTCAGGGGAGGCTGCGGTGGGGAAAGGGTGCTGGTGGGCTGGCACACTTTAGGGGACACTCTACTGGAGATTTCTGATGGTCAGGTGTGGTCAAGCAGCACAGGAGCTACGACGTGGGTCCCCAGGAGACACCCTGGTTGGGTATTTATTTAATTCCTTTTCTCTATCCATTCTCAATGTCTTTCCTCCATCTACTATCAATGCTTTCCCTCCATCCACTCTCAATGTCTTTCCACCATCTGCTATCAATGTCTTCCCTCCATCCACTCTCAATGCCTTTCCTCCATCCACTCTCAACTCAATTCCTTCCCTCCATCCACCCTCAATGTCTTCCCTCCATCCACTCTCAAATCCTTCCCTCCATCCACCCTCAATTATTTCCCTCCATCCACCCTCAATGCCTTCCTTCCATCCACTCTCAACACCTTCCTTCCATCCACTCTCAATGCCTTCCCTCCAAAGTTCTGCTCAGAGTACACTAGTCTTTCTGATGCCTCCATCACTCGGTAACATGTTCTTCCTGGCTGTGTCTAGTTGGCTATCTTGCTGGCAAGCTGCAATGTGTATTTTGGATTCAAAAACAAAAAGAAAATATTAATTGGTTAATCTGTTTAAATAAATGTCAGTATCACCAATATTTAAATTTTCTCATAAGTCTAATATAACAAAAATGTTACTATAAACTCGTCATTTGGAATTTTTGCCTCATATAACATTGAAACAGGATGTAGACATTTGTTTGTAGTATATGTTTTTCTAAATCCTTGCTTCTGTTCTCTAGAACCAGAGGATTTTTGTCTCTCAGTAACCTTGGAATGGGTAATGAACCAGTATTATACTTCCTCATACCATGACTATGACTGCTCAGTGCTCAATTGTTTTTTAAAACAATTGAAATATACATTGTAAATTACTTTAAATAAATCAATATGTGTCTCTGTTGTGTATTTAGATTTGTATTTATCAAGCACTCAAAAGAAATTTATGAAATCAATGGGTCTAATCTATCTACAAGCATGTTAAACAGGATAAATTTGGTATTTATTTTCTGTATTTAGTTTTCTCTCCACATGCAAAAAATTAAAATTACTTTTCTCAATGAAATTATTTTGATGATAACAATATTCTACCAAGACTCAATACAACTCAGACAAATTTGCTATCACTAATACTAGCACTTTAGTAACTAAATTATCAAGGGAAAAGATGTTATATATGATGTCTCATTTATGTTAAAAAAGGTATATCTAAAATATCAAAAACAATATTTCTAGTACTGATTATTTTCCTATACACATTTTAAGCATTGAATAGTTTAGAGTTTCTTGCTGCTATAGTTGTTTTAGTTTTATCGACAGATAGTTCCAATTCTAGAAGAAAACTTCAAAGCTCTGGTATTTATACCATAGAAGCTTATTAGACTGACATTAGAAAAGAATTAAGTAGAAATTTAGTTATATTATCAATTATAATGTAATTAATTATATAATGTTTTCTATCTGTCTGTCTTTGGGATACATATGCTTACTGTCAATAAAATATCTCTAAGTTTGGGAAAATTATTTAGCCAATTACAAATCAGTTTAATGTCGCTAAATATTGATTTGGAATAATTCTTATCACCCTGACTCAAATTTTTGAGTTTCTTTGAACTTCATGTTCATTTTTATTTTATTGCATTTTATTTATTATTATTTTTTAGAGACAGGGTCTCACTGTGTCACCCAGGCTGCAGTGAACTAGTGTGATTATAGCTCACTGCAACCTTGAAATTTTAGGTTGAAGTGATTATCTTGTCTCAACCATCTTAATATCTGAGACTAAATGCATGCACTGCCATGCCCAACTAATTTTTCAATTTGTTTTTTGTAATGATGGAGTCTCACTATGTTGCCCAGGCTGGTCTTGAACGCCTGGTCTTAAGCAATCCTCCCACCTCAGCCTTCCAAAGTGCTAAGATTACAAGTGTGTGCCACTGTGCCTGGACAAACTTTAAAATACACACACAAACATATAAGATTTTGGTGGATTCTTAGATACAACATATATTATTGCAACTAATCTATATTTGTATATTTATAAGATTATACATTTTAAATGGAAATTTTCCCTGTCATTTGTCTCTCATTAAAGCAACAGTAATTGGTTTATATTGGCCTCTCCTAATCAGTTGTTTGAATGTCTTTTTTTTTTTTTTTTTTTGGAAACAGAGTGTTGCTCTTTTGCCCAGGCTGGAGTGCGGTGCTGCTATCTCTGCTCACAGCAATCTTAGCCTCCTGGATTCAAGAGATTCTCCTGCCTCAGCTTCTCGAATAGCTTGGATTACAGGCATGCACCATCGCACCTGGCTAATTTTTGTATTGTTAGTACAGACAGGGTTTTGCCATGTTGCCCAGGCTGGTCTCGAATTCCTGAGCTCAAAGCAATCCGCCTGCCTCGGCCTCCCAAAGTGCTGGGATTACAGGTGTTAGCCACCACTTCTGGCTGAATGTCATTTTATTCAATTATCTACCTACTTCTGAATTAACCCCATGAACTATATTACTTTTTCTAACAAGTTTAGTAAATGGAAGCTTGGAGAAAATTGCATGGCCAAATGTATAGCGCAATGTGGAATGATTTTGCTATTTGTGTATTCAATATTCAAGCTATTTTTCTTTTTGGCTTTCTAGATTTTCATGAGAAAGCTATTCAGTGAGACATCAATTAAATATTTTAACAGGCAAGATGAAACAATAGGCTTCATATACTCCAATCTTGCCAGTAATTATTTAGCATCTACCTGGAACACGGTTTTAAAATAATGATAAAGCTAACTTCAGGCTCAAGAGAAAAGACTGTCATATCATCTTAAATACAGGACAGTGGCACAAATGCACCTGATGGAAGATTACTTCATGATATCAGATACTTCCTAGTGATTAATATACCCTGCACGCTAAGAAATACCCTAGAACATGGAGCCAGTATTGCAACCACTTTTAATTACAGAGTTTAATACCTTCGAGCTTTTAGGCTGTAACTCCAGCACTGCCAATTATTAGCTGCGAGGCTGGTTCATGCCTCAGTTTCCTCATCTGTAAAATTAGATAATAATATTACCTACCTCATAGCATTGCTGTAAGGATTTGTTTTTGTTTGTTTGTTTGTTTGTTTTTGAGACGGAGTCTTGCTCTGTTGCCCAAGCTGGAGTACAGTGGCACGACCTCAGCTCACTGCAACTTCTGCCTCCCAGGTTCAAGCCATTCTCCTGCCTCAGTCTCCCGAGTAGTTGGACTACAGGTGAGTGCCACCACGCTCGGCTAATTTTTTGTATTTTTAGTAAAGACGGGTTTCACCTGTTAGCAGGGTGATCTCGATCTCCTGACCTCGTGATCCACCCACCTCGGCCTCCCAAAGTGCTGGGATTACAGGTGTGAGCCACCACGCCCAGCTGGATTTTTAAAAAAATATATAGATGAATTATTTAAAAGAGTGTCATGGCACTTAGTAAGCTCTCAGTGAGTGTCGGTATCATTATCACCTCACCATCATCACTGTCACCATCATCATCATCATCACCATCTTCATCATCATTATTTGTTCATGATCACAGGACCAATCCAGAGAGGAAATGATGAACAGGGGAACTCCCATCCCTAGCCTGTAGTAAAGACTGCAGAGTTAAGCTAATTTATTTTACCCCTTGTGATAATATTTCCTTCATCTTCATAGTATGCCTGATAGAATTTTTGTTGAAAAAGACTTGAAATTAAGATATGGGTCGGGCGCGGTGGCTCAAGCCTGTAATCCCAGCACTTTGGGAGGCCGAGACGGGCGGATCACGAGGTCAGGAGATCGAGACCATCCTGGCTAACACGGTGAAACCCCGTCTCTACTAAAAATACAAAAAACTAGCCGGGCGAGGTGGCGGGCGCCTGTAGTCCCAGCTACTCGGGAGGCTGAGGCAGGAGAATGGCGCAAACCCGGGAGGCGGAGCTTGCAGTGAGCTGAGATCCGGCCACTGCACTCCAGCCCGGGCTACAGAGCAAGACTCCGTCTCAAAAAAAAAAAAAAAAAAAAAAAAAAGAAAGAAATTAAGATATGATGAAGCAATGTTATGCTGGGGTAAAGGATTTTTTTTTTTTTTACCTATATAAATTGTAATCTAGTTTAACACTTTAGCCTGAAGGACATCAGCTGTTTCCACTTTTGCTTTTTGACACCATCAGAATAATATGATCATATCAATTGTGGCCAGTGAGTCATCTGTTTCTCTTCCTAGAGTGTATCATCTATGTATAACTGCTATGTTTTCAAGCTACCAAACACCTTTCTCATGTGATCAATACGTTTAGGAAATGCACAGTCTTATTGATCTGGTTTCATCAGGGCAAAATCCAGAAAACTCAGGTTCCCAGAATTCCTTGCAGCTAAACCAGAAGCATTTGGACTAGATTTTGCCTGTCAGTCACATGCTTCTGAATGGCTGGTTTGGAAACAAGCAACCTGAGGAGACAAGCTTTGGGGGCAGGGAGGTGTCCATTTTGCTGGCAAGGGTGGTGGCAGATGTATCCAACAATGAGAGGACAACCAGTGCAGGGTTCTCCCTTAGTGTTCAATGAGCAACACTGTTCAATGAGTGTTCATCAGGCCAATTTTGATGCATGGTCCTAGAATTGTGTCTGTAAGTTTAGACTCAACTAATCTTACATGTTTAGCCTCTCGCCTTCTGCACACTTCTGTGAGCTACCCCAATATCCTTGTAGTAAAATCCCTTTTTAGATTAAAAATCATATATATATTTTTTTTCTAAGTGTGATAGATTTAAAATAGACCAGAAAAGTTATAGCACTGTTTTCACTTTTTAATAAAATGAAAAAAACTTTATCAAAGTATTTTTAAATGTATAGCATCAAAATTCAGGCCCTTTTAAAATTTATAATTCTGGAAATTAGAAAATAAAGTATCTATTTGACAATAGTTATATAAAGGTGCATTGGTGCTATAGTACTATCAATCAATTTTCAGATAAAAGTTGCACTCTGAAATGTTTATGCACTGGATGAATTTACTTCCTTGTATGCCTTTCCTGCTCCCGAGAGAAATGAACAGATTTTGCCAAGCCAAATCCTGAAAATGGTGCAGAACTCTTTCCTTCAATTCATATCGTATTTCACTGAAAGCCATTGGCCTCTTTTTAAATATATAAGCACAGTAAAAGAGGGACAGATTAAGGATAGCTTTTATGGGATTTATAGGTTGGTTCATTCATTTTTGTATGTGTAGAAAGGTAAGAGAGAAAATGAGAATGAAAGAAGGATAAGAATACTAAGAAGATTTACTGGTTTCTATTCTATCTTAATTCTCCAAACCCTAACTTCAATAGCTTCAGGTCAACTACTTTTTTTTTTTTTTAATGCAATTTAGACCATGTCATTTCAAGAGTAGTTTTCCCAAATAGGCTGTGGTAGCTATCTTCATGAATAGTCATCTTGGTTCTGTGTCATTTCCTTGTGTTGTGATTAGGAGGCTAGTCTTTTAATCCCGAGCATGGTTACAGTCCATGTTCTACCACGTAAACTGTAAGGCCCAAGGTCAGCTGCATAACTTTCTTCTGAGCCTCATTTTATCAACTTAGATAATAATATAGTATGATAGTAACAGTATCTATTCCACAGTTGTATTATGAGTAGTTACAAAAATCCATATGCAATCTCCAGAAAAAAATTGTAACTCCTAACAAGTCTCAGTACACTTTAGCTACTATTATACTATAAAAAAAAATCAACATCCTGTTTTTCAATACACTTATCCAATCTTTCATCTTTGCAATGAATTGCCATTGTGAAGCTGGCCTGGGGACAGGTGTTTCAGTTCCACTGTCACAGGGAGGCTGGGTGAGGAGGCATCAATGAGAGTGTATTTCCTTTTGAAAGGCCAGGGATAATACTGCTCAATTCTCAGCTCAACTGAATGATGATGCATATATGGCCCTTTTCAATAAAGCCACAGTCTTCGTGGGTAACTTTCAACAAACCACCATCAAAACGAGGGTTTCACATCCTGACAACTGTCTTATTGTGATACTGTGACTGCTAGAGGTTCCGTTTTTAATTTTTTTCAATAGATCCTGGATACTGAGTTTAGCCACTAGGCACTGACAAGTTACAAAATGATTTTACAAAAATAGACAAAACATTTCTGTGGGCTTTACTTTCTCATATTCCCTTGGATTTATGAATATACATTGGTCTCCCTAACAACAACTACACTTAAAGTTATTTTTATGAGACAAGAAATAATTATTCAGATATTACAAGATTATGGAGATTTTGGAGAAAGCTCAATCTTATCAGTAAAGGCATCTATTGACTAAAAACAGTATGTGTGGCAATGTTGAAGAGGCATAACTGAGAAAATATGTATTTCTCTATATTTATGTATCACTTCTTGTCATTTAATTCCAAAGTAATACTACTGGTTTATAGCTCACTTACATAAAATGGCATATGACTGTAAGTACAGACAGACTCTTACATTCACATCAGTTCTTATGATACGGCACTCAGGCGACAAAAAATCAGAAACATATTACCAAGAATTATGGAAGGCTCACTATGCCAGGATGACGATTTAAGCAATTAAGTGCTTTCCGTCCATTTTTATGGCCTCCATATTTCAGTTAACACACAATGAGGCACAAGCATATAATTCTTTAAAATGTGCAGTAAGTTATGTGGTCTCATTACACTCTGTGCATATCAACTCATGTTGACTAGGGAAAATAAAAAAAAATGATAAGGTCTTTCATGTGTACAAACACTTTAGGGAGTGTATTTATCAGGGGTCTCCAAAGAAACAGAACCAATAGGGGATAAATAAATAAAAAATATGTATATACAAAAATTATGTAAAACATACATATATACAAAATATATAAATATACATATATACAAAAATATATAAATATAATTTACAGCATAAATAAAATATACAAAATAAATAAATATACATTTTTAGATATGTAAATACTAAAACTTGTCTCATACATTTATAGAGACTGAGAAGTTTCACAATCTATCACCTGCAAATTGAAGAACCTGGAAAAATTCAGTTGTATAATTCAGCCCAAGTGCAAAAACCTGAAAATGGGAGGCCAGTGGGTTGTGGGGTGGGAGAAGGGCTGTGAGTCCCGGACTGACTCCAAATGCCAGAGAACCAGGAATGCCAGTGTCTGGGGGCAGGGAAGATGGATGTTTCAGTTCAAGCAGAGAGAACAAATGAGCTCTTCCTCTTTTTGTTCTATTCATGCCTTTAACAAAATGGATGGTACTTCCCACATTGGTGAAGATGGATCTTTACTTTGTCTGCTGATTCAAATGCTATACCTCTTCAATCTCACAGAGACACTCAGAAAATAATGTTTTACCAACTGTCTTAGCACCCCTTAGCCAGGTCAAATTTTATTAATTTTATTTTGACACATAAAATTAAACATCACATGGAGACATGAAAAATGTGTGAAATTCTTAAAGACTTAAACATGATTATTAGTGTTTGCTTTCTGGAAATACTTTGTTTAAAGAATCAACTTAAAAATGAGATCATTTAGCATTTTTACATATGGGAAATAAAAAGAACAGATGATAAGAGTAACTGCAGGAAAGCACGATTTTTCTGTTAACAAACATCTTGTCATTCAGTTGGCAATTACTGAATTATGATTTACCATGTACTAAAATCCTGTGGAGGATGCCATGCTGTGTGTAAATGTAACTAAATGTTCAAATCAGGAGCTCTAAGGTATTAAGGGAAGCATGCACTCATTCAATGCATCTCTGTTGCTCATGTATTAAATGCTAGACACTGTACTAGGTGCTACAAATAATACAGTCAGAACAAACAGACAAAACCCCAACCTGTTGAGCCAACAAGGGGAAAATAAGAAATTAATAATATCATAACTCAAATTTATAATTATAAATTGTGGTATTTGTTATGGTATAGAAGTAGAGGGTCATTATAAACACATGAAAGAGTAGAATCTGATTATGTCTCAAGAGTCTCAAAAGAGTTAACTAAGAAAGTACTGTTTGAGCTAAGAAAGCTAAGATGAGAAGTGAGATGGAAGGCAATGGGGAGAAAGGGGTGGAGGGAGCTTGCTGGGGAATGATGACAGAAAGCATTCTCCCTTTCCACCCCCTGACAAAAAATATGCAAGGCACTGAGATGAAAGAAAGCACAGCTTTTTAAAGGAATGGAAATAAAGCAATCTGTTTGTAAACCACAGAACCAGAGGGAAATTGATCAAGCTCTGTGAGGAGAATTCAGAACTCACTAACGGCTCAGTTATTACAGGATACATGTAGTTCTATATGTTCAATCTTCATTCTAAGAGCTAAGGGGAACCCAATAGGTTGTAAAATAGGGAGTAGCATTATAAGATTTATGGTTTTTAAGATTTCTACTATCTTATTCATATTTAAAACCTCAGGGACAGCCACTGTTTTAAATCCCCTGGGTCTTTAAGGAGCCGTTAGAATATTTGAAAAGACACTCAGAAACGTGAACCTTTGCAAAGACATCTAGAAATGCAATGCGCTTTCAGAGTTGATAGGGTTCCTGGAGCCACTGATCTTGTTAAAAATTCCTACATTATAGTGAAATGGCATTTGGAGTTTTAGGGCTAACGGTCAGGTCCCTGGACATAAAATATAAGACCTTACAGGAATGATTTAAGGAAGGGGACTGTCAAAACCAAATAATTTCTACTGGGATAAGAAAGAATCTACAGATTTTAACCTTGCTTAAGAACGTAAGGAAAGGGTTTTAAGAACCAGATAGCTTACACTGGGCTCATTAGTCCACTAATAATAAACCGCAATTTAAGTTCTAGAAAACTTAATACTAAGCTAATACATTAATTAAAAACACAAAGCATATATAAAAAAGGGGCTACCTATTTTCTTTACCCTGCTCACGTTTCAGCCAAATTATCTCCTACTCTCACATATCTAGGCCTCTCTGTTAAAATATTTTTAATACATGCAGATATTCACTTATTTTTCAAGCTGATTCAAATCCCTTCACATTCTGACTTTTTTCTTCTCCCGTCCTTTTCTTTTTCTTTCTTATTCTCTTTCTTCTTATCTTGCCTTGTTCTTACATTGTCTATGCATTTGCACTTTCTCCTTTAATCTGATGCCCAAAACCATTCTTCCAGTGCTGACTTTGGCTCCTCATTCCCACAACGCCATGACTTCATCCTTCAGACCTAATTTGTTCAAAATGTTCCACACATTTCCTGGCCTGAGTCAACAGAATAGCTTACGTGTGGGGATGGACATTCATTTCAAGTTTTCTGTGGCTATAACGATAGGGAATTGGTAGTAAATTACGAAATGTGGAGGAAGGGACAGAAAAATGAGCATGAAAGCTGAAGGATTTTAGAAATAAAATTGAAGTCAAATGAATTGAGTACGTTTAAAGAATCATCACTCTTAGACATTCTGTGCTTCTTGTGTATTTCTTTAATTCTCAAAAAAAACATAAAATGAATTTTTATGATGTGTGTTCCACCAGAGGCTTTGGAACTCTGATGACAAATCCAAACCACCATCGGAATAAGAACGGCAAGGCACGTATTACTAGGTAGGCCGGGAGCTAAATACTTCTAAGTTTGTCATGTGCCTACACACACACACACAAAAAGATGAATCCACTAAGGAAACTACCCTGTAATGAGATGACTCTAGATTCTAGAAGATGTAATGTGTTCTTGGAAAGTGGAAGTAGTAGAGAAGCAAAAACTATCAGCAAATTAAATAGATCTAGAATATAGAACAATTGGTAAGGGTAAAGTAAAAAGAAATATTGAACTCCTGCATGAAGGTGTGTTACTAACATTCACATTGAGAAATATATAGAAGACCAGATCATAGAATAAAAAGAATGAGTTCAATTTTGGATAGCATGAGTGTGAAATGTTTACAGATGATCCTGGTAGAAATGTGTAGCAAACTATGTTTAGGAAGTCAAGTTGGCTGCTCAGGAGCCATGTCAAGGACAGAGATAGATTTCAAAGTCATCATAGATATGTGAGCAGTAAAGCCAATGTGCATAGTTATACAGATAAAGAAACCAGTACAGATAAGGAATAACAGAACCACCAGAGTCAGAAAAAGAAGGTAAAGGGAGGTTGAAAGAGTAGAATCAGAGGAGATAAAGAGGGCAATTGAGGAGGATAGAATGGTTCAAGGAGATTCAAACATTATGGAAGTCAGTGAAGAAGCATTTCTAGGAAGGGGGAGTTCAATCATGTCAATAAGCCAGAGACATCAACGAGCAGGAGAACTCAGGAATTTGGTAGTAGCAAGTAATTGGGGCTTTTCAAAGGACACTTCAGTGGAATAATAGTGATAAAGATGCTACAGAATTAAATAAGTGTTAGCTGGTAAAGACAATGACATCGTGAATGTATACTGCTTTTAAGATTTTTATCTGTTGTGGAAAATACAAGACAGGACAATGTATGTTTTCCAAATCGATGAGATTTTAGTACTTTTAAAATGGATGAATAGAAAGATTGAAAAGAGAGAAGTGTTTCTCAAGATGCAAGAGAAAATCATTGAAAGATTAGGATATTAAAGAAATCACTGAATGAAGTGATTGAGTCAAGAATACAGAAAAAAAGAAGTTTGGCCTTAAAGAGCAGAACGGCCAAAACATGAATAATATAAGGAGAATATCTGTACATATCAACATGCGAATCAAACATGAGAAATAGCATTCACCTGGATGGTAAAGAATGTTGGAAACCCCTACAGAAACCTAGGGAGCATTTCAAAAAGAATTTTAAGATCAGGTATTACCGCATTCAGTAAATTATTCTATTTTCTCTAGTCAGTGACCTGATTTATTCTCTTTTGATCTGTATTGATATGTACATTTCATACCAAAGGCCATATTGTAAAATAAAAAGCATGTAGGGATAGATAACTAGCAAAGTTAAAAGAATCTATCATGACAGCTGAATGGGAGAAGGCTGAGTGCAGTATGTACCTTTTTAAATCATCATGGGTGTCTTTCATGAAAAGAACCGAAAAGCACACAATGTGGGAGGTCAGGGGCAATTCAAACTTAAGTGAGTCAAAAGAAAATTTTAGGAGCACCTTTCAAGGCAATACAAATCCCAATAAAAAGGCTCTTTAAATACATCAAAAGGACTGATTCATTCAATAAGCATTTATCCTGTGCCTATTCCACAAGGATCAATAGAACTAGGGAAAAATCATTGATTTAAAGAATCCTAAAGGCCAAAATAAAAATGGAATGAAGGACAGCTGTGAAAATCTGTTCCCATCTATATTGAAGAAAATTATCAGAAAATCCCCCAAGTAAATTTACTTTCATGTCACATGATACACTTTTAAACAATTTTGAAGTTTTGAAATAATTTTAGATTACAGAAGAGTTTCATGAAGATAGTATAGAGAATTCCGATGTACCTTTTCCCAACTCTTCTTATATTAAGATTTTACACAAACATGGTACATTTGTCAAAGCTAAGAAATTAACTTTTGTTTAATACCATTATATAAGCAAGGAATTTTCATTTTGTTAATCAAATTTTTACATTAGCATTCTTTTTCTACATCTTTCTACATCTACACAGCAGGTAGAAAAGTTATCTTCCAGAGACCAAAACCTGTAAGAAAGCCATAAACCCTTGAGGATACAGCATGTGGCATATCATGGAATACGGATCCCAAGAACTTACTAGTTTCACCACATCCTGGTAAATCGGCACCTTTACCACACAAGCAAGAGACTTGTACATCTCACTTGTATATACTGTGAAGTTATCCATTCTACATTAAACCACTGTTATGTTTAAACAAAGAATAAACAGATAAGCATTCTATGCAAAGAAATTGTATTTTCTTAATTTCTTTAAAAAGTTGAACGAACGTCATCTATTGAATATTATTCAGAATAACCTAAAGGCTCAAAAAGTAACTCCATATAAAGGATTAATATTTAATCCTGTTCTTTTGAATTTGTCTTCACATCTAGGCATAATAAACCTATGTCCAAATAGTGAATATTCCACGAAGTGACCAAGTGGTAAACCCTCAGGGAATACTGGGTGAGAATATGCTGTATATTCCCAGCTACTGCTTGAGTCAAAACAGACTCCTATCTGCTGTCCCTCTGGCGGGCTAGAGTGAAAGAGATGGATGTTGTAGAGCTTTTTTTTTTTTTTTTTTAACCCCTAATGTAGCCAAGAACCAGTGCTGGAAGTCATATATACCCTTCTTTCAATCAATGCTAGGTCTCAGATTCTGTTAACCATCCTAAGTTTACTTTGAGTATTTTTCTATCATTTAGTACCGTAAATATAATTTCTGCTTTTCATCACCACCTGTTCAGGCAAGTGTTTAAAATATTGTTGGTTTTTTTGTTTATCTTAAAGATTGGGCCAATGTAGTTCTTTTACATTGTAAATATAAGGAGAAGCATTTCATGGAAAGCAAGAGCTGTAGTTTGCATAATATGCTGCAGGTTGCCAATCTTCCTTTTGACCTTTTTGAATTATTATTTTGATTTTGCGTGAACCAACTGTTGCCAATTTCTCCTTATAAGTGTGGTCTTTGTGCTATTGTTTGTAAGCCTTTTATCAATATGATGTGAGAATTTTTGAAGGTCCTAGAGAAATTTAAAAATTAATTGTGATTTTATGACCAAACTGGAGAATGATCTACTTTTGAAATCAGTTGTCTTCAAATTTTGTACATGAAGATCACCTGAGAAACTTACCACAAACTTGAATTCCCAGGCTCCACATATATTTTCATTGTTAAACAGCTCTCAAAACTACACTAGGCTTTTGCGAACTACTAAACTACTTGATATAGGACTGTGAAAGGGTAGATGTAAAACATAAAATGACTTTTTGCCCAATTTCTGTAGTAAACACTTCCAATAAAAACTAAAGTTGAAATCAGACGTAAGCATCTGTTTTGAATATGATGCTTCCTTTCAAGGATATGACCCGAATCTTTAATCACATTTTCATTATAATCATTATGCTTTCCAAATAAATTTACACAAAAGTTTATTTGCAATAGTTCTAAGTCTTTGCATATCTCCTTCATGATACGTTATAAGATATACTGAAATCATCATGTGAAAATGAGCTTGTCATTATATAAAGAGAAAATTATTATCTTGTCATTTCTACATACAGCATTACAAAATTTAAAAATACGTGATTAAAATAAAATTTCCAATCAAATTCTCACACTCCTAGATTAATCTATTTATCAATCAAATGTAAAAAATGTTCTCAACAATGTAATAGGCTGGGCGTGGTGACTCACGCCTGTAATTCCAGCACTTTGGGAGGCCGAGGGGGGCGGATCACGAGGTCAGGAGATTGAGCCGACGGTGAAACCCTGTCTCTACTAAAAATACAAAAAATTAGCCGGGCGAGGTGGCGGGTGCCTGTAATCCCAACTACTCGGGAGGCTGAGTCAGGAGAATGGCGTGAACCCGGGAGATGGAGCTTGCAGTGAGCCCAGATCGTGCCACTGCACTCCAGCCTGGCCGACAGAGCGAGATTCTGTCTAAAAAAATAAAAAAATGTACTAAATGGCTAATGATTCAAAGAAGACTATACACGCTTAAATATGCGTCATGTGTCTCCTTTCTCCAAATGTGGGCATTAAATTATAGTTTCTGATAATAACTGAATGAATAAGACTATCTTTTCTGTCATCAAAAATGACAAATTCTGAAAAAAATATACAAATCTATTCTCTGAAAGTATCAGAAAGCATACAATAACAGGTAGAAACTAAAAGATATAAAGTCCTTCAAAGATGGAATTCACAGTGTTTATGACTCAATTTTTATCTAATTTCTCTCTGGAGATACTCACAGATATGCCTGGTACTCAGGTAATACTCATGCAGAAAGTAAGAGTATTATTACATTGAAGAATACAGATGAAGATTTAAGCCCAGCAGAGTGGCAGCAAATTCAGACCAGAAAATCCAAAATAGAAGATGCTACAGTGGGAAAGCCTAATCTTTCTACATACAAAATTCACTCTAACACTTAGCTGAATCCTGAACTGCATGTATAAAAGGCAGAAATCTAGGAAATCCAGAGTAAAAAAAAATAGGTAGAAAGGCTAAAAATACTGAGCAGAGATTTCAACATCTATTCAGTTCCAAAAAAGTTATATTTTAAATTTCAAACCTTAAAAAACTTAGGGGCTAGATAAATACCTTAGAATTTCCATTTAAACCATCAAAAAGCCATGCTTTGGGAATAAAGATTTTATAGCACTACTAATAACTTGGAGAAAAACTGAAATATGCCAACTGAACCAAATCTAAAACTAAATTTTTAGAGTATGAAGGTGATCTGTCAGTAAAGTAATTCCTCCTAGAGAAAAAAAAAAATCAACACATTAGACAAAGATAAAAATACCCAGGTTCTCTTCACAGTAACATCCACAAATTCCAGTAAGAAAAAAATAATCAGACTTATGGAATAAATAGAAATATAGAACTAGGAGTAATTATTATATTACATATAAAAGGCAAGAATTTTTAAATAAACTTAAGACTATGTTATTAAAAACTGTAGGAAAGAAAGACTATAACAATAAACAGATAGAAAATTTCAGGATATCTATGACAAATAGAACCAGTTGCAAATATTAGATCTGAAAATTAAAATATCTGTTATTGAACATACATGGCATGGAACAAGGAGCCAATTGATTAGTAAATCAGAATAAAATGAACTTCAAGGTGAAGAGAGAGCAATTACTAAAACTAAAGCACAAGGAATAATGTAAACAAACAAAAAACTGAAAACAAATGTAAACAGTCTTAATAATCCATAAAAAATACGCTATTATAAAATATGTATTACGTCGGTGCAAAGGTAATTGAGGTTTTTGCCATTGGAAGTCATGGCAAAAAAACATAATTACCTTTGAGCCAACCAAATATAATTGGAGCTGGAGAGTAAGAGCAGAAATGGACAGAGAAATTAGGCAAGAGAAAGAAACCAAAGGCCTTGAAATTGAAGGAGTAAGTTAAATTGTCTCTTTTCACAGATGACATAAACTTTTCTATAGAAAACCCTAAAGACTCCACCAAAAATTGTAGAACTAACCAAAGAATTCAGCAGAATTACAAGAAACAAAATAAGCACACAAAAATTAATAGCTTTTCTATACATTAAGAATGAATTATCTGAAAAAATAATCAAAAAACAAGCTTATTGGGAAGCTCAGGCAGGGGAATCACTTGAACTCAGGAGGCAGAGGTTGCAGTGAGCCAAGATCACACCACTGTACCCCAGTCTAGCAAAAAGAGCAAGACTTTGTCTCAAACAAAGAAAAAGAAAAAAAAAAGCATATTAACAATAGCTAAAATATATATAGTAAAATACTTAGAAATAAATGTTTAGGAATAAGTTTAACCAAGGAGATGAAAGACTTATACACTGAAAACTATAAAATATTAATGAAAAAAATTAAAGGAGACACAAACAAATGAAGACATGTTGCATGCTCATGAACTGGAAGACTAAATATTATTAACATGTTCATACTATTGAAAGCAATCTACAAATTTCAATGACATTTTTCACAGAAATAGATAAAAACAGTCCTAAAATTTACATGGAACCACAAAAGTTTCTGAATGTCTGAAGAAATCTTGAGAAAAACTAAAACTAAAACTAAAAAGCTAGAGGCATCACATTACCTGACTTCAAAATATACTACAAAGCTGTGTTAATCAAAACATCATGGCACTGGCATAAAAACAAACACACAGACCAGTGAAATAGACTACAGAGCCCAGAAATAAATCTACCCATTTATTATAGTCAATTGATTTTCAACAAAGGTACAAAGAACACCTAAACGATGTTGGAACAACTGGATAATCACATGCAGAATAATGAAATTAGACCCTTTTATCATATACAAAAGTCATCTCAAAATGAATTAAAGATCTAAATGTAAGATTTGAAACTGTGAGACTACTAGAAGAAAATATATTTAAAAAGCTTCATGACTGGTCTGGGCAATGATTTTTTTTTTTTTTTTTTTTTTTGGATATGACCCCTGAAGCACAGGCCGCAAAACCAAAAACAGACATATGAGAATACATCAAACTAAAATGCTTCTGCATATCAAAAAAAAAAAAAAAAATCAACAGACTGAAGAGACAACCTACAGAATGGGAGAAAAATTTTGCAAACCATACGTCTGATAACTAAAATGCTTGTGCATAGCAAAGAAAACGATCAACAGAATGAATAGACAACCTACGGAATGGAAGAAAAATTTTGCAAACTGTACATCTGACAAGGAGTTAGTACCTAGAATATGTAAGGAATGGGTACAACTCAATAGGAAGAAAACAAATAACCTGATTTAAAAATCTAGTGAAGAACCTGAATAGACATTTCTCTAAAGAAGAAATACAAATGGCCAACAGGTATATGAAAAAATGTTCAACATCCCTAATCATTAGAGAAATACAATTAAAACCACAAGAAGACATTACCTCACACCACTTAGAATGGTTATTATCAAAAAGACAAAAGCTAACAAGTGATGGTCAGAAAGTGGAGAAAAGGGAACCCTTGCATACTTTTGGTGGGAATGTAAATTAGGATAGAAATTATATAATAGAAAACAATATAAATGTTCTTCAAAAAACTAAAAGTAGAACTAAAATATAATTCTGTAATCCCTTTCCTGAGTATATATGCAAAATACAATATTTAATTTAGAATTTTATACTGCTTTAAAGTCGTGATTCAGAGCATCAAATCTAATGAAGTAGTAAACACAGGCAAATAGTGTAAAAATTTGGGTTGGATTTGTACTGCTCTGAAATGTAGTGTTTTGGGGGAAGTTAAGATATTTGAAATATTGTAGATATTGTAGATATCTAAATATTATAGATAATTGAAATATTGTAACTGAAAGTGACAATGGAGATCTCTAGCTCAGTGCTCTGGTTTTACTAGGGCTCAGAGAGGTTTAGCTAATTTGGTTTTCTAATGCCCAGAGAGATTAAATACTGTACTAAGGATCCTACAGTTGTCCGATGAAGGAGGAGATGTTATTATCAGAGATACAAAAGGTAAAGTTTCAGTCTATTTTTTTTCTACACTTTGAAGATAAAATTCTTTGTTATGCTGCTTTATTCATACTATTTTTCACAGTAAGAGTTATGTCAGAAAAAATAAGCAATGGCTTACATTTTTGGTTGTTACCTACTTTGCCAACATTTTATTATGTTTAACTATTTCTTTATAAAACTATGTGTTTATGTGGCACATATGCACCATGGAATACTATGCAGCCATAAAAAAGGATGAGTTTGTGTCCTTTGTAGGGACATGGATGCAGCTGGAAACCATCATTCTTAGCAAACTATCACAAGAACAGAAAACCAAACACCGCATGTTCTCACTCATAGGTGGGAACTGAACAATGAGATCACTTGGACTCAGGAAGGGGAACATCACACATCGGGGCCTATCATGGGGAGTGGGGAGGGGGGAGGGATTGCATTGGGAGTTATACCTGATGTAAATGACGAGTTGATGGATGCTGACGAGTTGATGGGTGCAGCACACCAACATGGCACAAGTATACATATGTAACAAACCTGCACGTTATGCTCATGTACCCTAGAACTTAAAGTATAATAATAAAAAAACTATGTGTTATTTTCTTTGTTATAAGCCCAAATAACTTTCCCTTGTAATGTGTTGTTCATCACGAAAAAGAAGTCCTATGAAGTTGAATAACTTAAAAAGTGGGTTAGAGAGATAAAATTAGAGATCATAAGGATTTATACAAGTTTCCAGTGAAAAATTATATAATTTATTATATCTAGAAAGTAATGGATGGTGGCTATGTGGTAATTCCAGGTAACTAAGAGTTGACCTTTATCTAATCATGTCTCCTAATTTCTCTCATCTATCATTCAGAAGGTAAGTCCAAGCTATCTGAAGTTAAAAGTTTTAAATAAAAATCTTAAGTTAAAAAATCACTCATTTGAAGGTGCAAAAGTAAATTCAATACTCGTTAGGGTTATGGAGCACTAAACAATGATGAGAGAAACACAGATGTTAATTTGTATTCTAAAATATGTTAAAGATAAAAGACTGAATAAAAAATTAACTTAAGGATTAATGAATAGCATTATTCACTTACAGGCATGGCTTTTTGTGTTTGTTATTCATAGAGTTTTTTATTCTTTTGTATATCTATCATTCAATAAGTAGAGCAATAAATTCAAAAAAGTATATTATATGGTTTCTGTTTGAATTACGTTATTCATTCATTTTTTTAAATGTTAATTAAATTTTCATAATGTGTCAGGAGGAACAGTGCTACATAATAGGGCCCAAGATGAATTAGATGTATAATTCCTATGATTTATTCATTTAATCTAAAATTTATTTAAATCAGTGCTTTCAATAACATGTTTTCAAAAATGAAGTATGCCATAGACATCATAGCTTGTGTTTACTCAAACAACATGTGGTACAACTACCACATCATGAAAATTTGATCTATTTTATATTGAAAAAGTATAAACCGCTCTCTCTCCTGAGATAAGCTTCTGGAGTTGTTACTTAGAATGGAGAAAAGCAGTGATTACCAGCATAAACGCCTCAGAATTAGACTTTAGTTTCCCAAACCAGAAATGATGCCACTTCCAGAACTGTTTAACCTGTCGGGTGTGAAATTGCGTTGGCATCTGTTATGGTTAAGTTTGGCATTAATTTGGGCTAGTGCAGTAAAATATCGTATAAGGTGAAATCCAAATTCTTGAATTTTTTTATTGCCAATATGTTATTTAACAAACTATCAAGGATTATATCCTGTTTCTAGACATAGGAAAGCTAATTATTTACTGACAAAGACTTGAGTTATGCATTCATCATCAGCAAGTCCTGCTCCTTCGCTGTGGCTTTCGCAACAGCTCTTTCCCTTGCACTTTTAGTGCATATTCCTGTAGTTAACTTTGTTCATGTACTGTAGGTCTTCCTATTAAATGAAGCGAGTCTTTCTCTGAAAATTCTGTTTCAAATTGCAGCTTCACGCCTGTAATCCTAGTACTTTGGGAGGCCGAGGTAGGCAGATTGCCAGAGCTCAGGAGTTCAAGACTAGCCTGAGTAACACGGTAAAACCCCATCTCTATTAAAATACAAAAAGGCAGCGTGCGCCTGTAGTCCCAGGTACTCAGAAGGCTAAGGCAGGAGACTGTTTGAATCCGGGAGGCAGAGGTTGCAGTGAGCTGAGATGGTGTCCCTGCACTCCAGCCTGGGTGACAGAGCGAGACTGTCTCAAAAAAAAAAAAAAAAAAAAAAAAAAAAAAAGCAGCTATTCATCCTGCACTCCCTAATACTCCCCAGCCTTTCTTCCCTTGCTAGCCTTAGAACCACCTTTCATCCTAGGTGGTCTTGCTGACTGATACGCTGTGTTGCCATAAACTGGAATGTACTCACCAAGAAACTTTGGTCTTTTATATTTGCTGCCACATTTCAGCCTAGAACAATGCCTGGCACATAGATTACATCAAATAAATATTTGCTATGCAACTGAACACGCTGTGTAACTCCAATAAGTATTAACAAATAATGTGAGGTCAAGACTTTGACTTAGTTAACTTTAGTGCACAAATTCGTTTAAATTCCCTCTTCATGCATAATAGTATCTTTTGCAACAATAAAGCATATGACAGTCTGCGGAAATGATTTTTTTCTTATTGTAAAAACTGATTTCATTTGAGGATAAAAGTAACTTACCACATAACTATGATTTGAAATATTATACACAGATGGTTTCCAGACTACAGGCCATATTACATCATACAGGTCGTATTACATCCATATGAGAAAATGTTGCCAGCACATGGGAATGTGAGCTAATTTGTAATATTTAAGTGATTAGCAGGAAGTGAATAAAATTTAGTTAACAGATTTATGGAATAAAAGAAAATAAAGCATAGCAAAGTTAATTTTTTCTGTCTAAATATAAGTAAAAAAAGGTATTATATACATAGGTCCTAGCAAAGTACATTGTACCTTAGGGTCTTCTTGATCAGTGATATAAAATTTTCTTTCTTGTTTTATGCATTAAAGACAAATATAGTTTCTCATGAAATGAGCTAAACAAAATATTAGGTAAAATGAATATACAGCTTTTGAGAATTATAGTGAGAGCCTGTTCAAAATGCATCTTGTTTATAGCAAATGCTTCAAATTATGAATTAAAGCATATTGAAAGCATATTGAAAACATGAATATTAAAAAAGGAAATCTTTCTTTAGAAAAGTTACCTGAAATATGGAAATAGACAAAATATATTATTGAGAATCCTTTTGATGTGGTTCTGGACTTGCACCTCCGATCAACTCACCATAAATTAGGCTATTTTATAACACTGTAAAGGCTGGCTTGAACTTACAGGTTGTTTAGTGAAAGTACAAACATATTTTACTCAAAAATAAGCCCAGCATTTACTGTTTACGATCCTGTCAGACATTAACCAGTTTTGTATCTTTTTTTCTTTTTTCTTTTTGAAACTCGCTCTGTCGCCAGGCTGGAGTGTAGTGGTGCAATCTCAGCTCACTGCAATCTCCCACCCCCTGGTTCAAGCGGTTCTTCTGCCTCAGACTCCCGAGTAGCTGAGATTACAGGCAGGTGCCACTACACCCAGCTAATTTTTAAATTTTTAGTAGAGACGGGGTTTCAGCATGTTGGCCGGGATGGTCTCGATCGCCTGACCTTATGATCCGCCTGCCTCGGCCTCCCAAAGTGCTGGGATTACAGGTGTGATCCACCGCGCCCGACTCAAATCAGCTTTGTATGTAACTCAGCAAATCTATCTTAATATTTCTTTATTAATTGCCTATGAATATTCCACTCTTCAAATGTACTTTAAACCAATTTAAACATCTTAATAGTTCCCTCTTTAACTACAGAGTTGAATAATATGTTTGCAATGTGTGAATTTTATATTTTCAAGATAATCTTCATTTTTTTTCTCCTTGTGTAATATATATTTGTTGTTAACAGTTAAATACAAAAATATACAAATATATATGTACACACACATTGTTTTATAACTGGCTTACGACTAACACTACTTGTTTAACGTGTAAAATTTGAAGCACTTTGGCATATTTATACAGACATTACACCACTGCCCAAGTTAGTAAACATACTCAACACCTCAGGAGTTTGAGTTTAAAACACAGCTGCTCAACTTACCGGGTAAATAACCATGATTCAGTCCCTAAAGCTCTGAAATCAGGTGGATTAACGATAAAGAAGGTTTAGTCTTTTACCTATTGAAAAGGAGTCCTGTGAGGAGCAAAAGAGAGAGTGAACACAAAAGTACAGGGTGAGAAAAATATATTTAAGGCATAAAAGTTAGCTTCGATGTAAAAATAACATTCTTTAAAAAATCGGCCGGGCGCGGTGGCTCACACCTGTGATCCCATCACTTTGGAAGACCAAGGCGGGCGTATCACGAAGTCAGGAAATCGAGACCATCCTGGCTAACACAGTGAAACCCCATCGCTACTAAAAATACAAAACAAAATTAGCCGAGCGTGGTGGCGGGCGCCTGTAGTCCCAGTTACTTGGGAGACTGAGGCAGGAGAATGGCGTGAACCCGGGAGACGGAGCTTGCAGTGAGCTGAGATCGTCCCACTGCAATCCAGCCTGGGAGACAGAGCCGAGACTCCGTCTCAACAAAAAACAAAAACAAAACAAAGCAAAAAAAATTAAATTAGCTATAATAATAATCAATTAATAATTAAAAATTGCAAATATTTCTGTGTGTATATATACACATATATGCACAATACAAGTTTATATATATAAACTTATATATGTTCTATATATATAAACTAGTATTGTTCTAGTAACTTTACATACAGTAAGCAATTTAATTTTTAGCAATTAATTTAACCACATTATTTCAATTTACAAACAATAGAGTTAACAAAAAGAAATGTTCAAGAATTTCTGTGGTGGTGTGAAGGCATTTGGCTAGGTAGAATATAGATTTTTATCTTAGCTCTCTGTAACATTATTGTACACATGACTTGTCTTAAAAACTGATGTTGATAATAAAAAATTTAATTAAAGATTATTAGTTCTTAAAATATTAGTTCTTCTTCAGAGGAAATTTGTTTCAGCATGAAATTTATTATTAATTCTGAAGCTAGTTACCAGAATACTGACATTTTTTATTTACTTTTGAGGTCTACAATGTCATAATCAAAATTATCAGATATTCACGGAAACCCGATTTTAAGTTCAACAGATGTTACAGATTAAAACGCTATATGATATGAGATCTTTTGTGGCTGGCTTCTTTCATAATAATAAAAGCACAATATTTTTAAGGTGCAGCCACACCATGGCATATAACAGTACTTGATTTCTTTGTAAGGCAGAATAATATTCCATTATATGTAAAATCACAATCGGTTTATTTATTCATTCATTTATGAACATTTTGGTTATTTTCACCTTTTGGTTATTGTGAATAGTATTGCTATGACCATGTGTGGGCATGTATTTGATTATCTGTTTTCAATTTGGGGGGGTGTATATAACTGGGAGTGGAGTTACTGGTTCATATGGTAATTCTTTTTAACTTTTTAGTAACTGTCAAAATGTTATATAAAATACTCAAAATGGTAAAACTTTGGAGACAGAAAGGAGACTGGTAGTTGCAAGAGGCCAGTAGGAGGAAGGCAAGGGAAATGACTGCTTATTGAGTGCATCAGTCAGGGTTCTCCAGAGAAACAGAACCAATGGGATATATCTGTACATCTATATCTCATCCATCAATCTATTTAGAATGAAACTTATTGTAAAAAGTTGGTTCATGTGATTATGGAGGCCGAGAATTCCCACAACGCCATCTTCAAGCTGGAAACCCTGGAAAGCCAGGTGTAATTCACTCCCGGTCCTAATTGCCTTCCCTGCAAGCAGTGCTTTCGCCAAAGCTACTATTCATGGACTCAGGGAACACCTTATCCATGATCATGGTCTAACCCAAGTGTAGCAATGGGCCTGTGCACATGAGATTCATTGTGCTTACCATGTTACCCACCATCCTGAAGCAACTGGCTTGATGGAATTGTCAAATGGCCTTTTGAAGACTCATTTACAATGCCAGTGTGGTGGCAACATGTTGTAAGGCTGGCACAAGGTTCTCCAGAAGGCTGTATGTGTTCTGAATCAGCTTTCAATATATGGCGCCATTTTTTTCCATAGTCAAGATTCACAGGTACAGAAATCAAGAAGTGGAGATGGGGTACCTTACTATTACCCATAGCAATCCACTAGCAAAAGTTTGACTTTCTGTTCCTGTGGCTATGCTCTGCTGATTTACATGATTTAGTTCCAGAGGAAGAAATGTTTCCACCAGAAGATACAACTATTCCACTGAATTTGAGTTGAAGACTGCCCCCCAGGGACTTTGTAATCCTCATACCTGTAAATCAACAAGCAAACAAGGGAGTTGGCTGGGGTAATTGATTCTAATTACCAAGAGGAAATTGGACTGCAATTATACAGTGGAAGAAGAAAGAGTATTTCTAGAATACAGGAAATCTCGTAGGGCATCTCTTAGTATTACCATGTTCTGTGGATAAGGTCAATGGAAAACTACAACTACACCATAGTGACAAAACTACTAATGACCCAGGCTTTAGAAATGAGGGTTTCAGTTACCTTGCCACAAAAAAGCTAGCTGAAATGCTTGCTGAAGACAAAGGTATTGCCGAGCAAGTAGTAGAAAAAGGTAATTATAACACAAGCTAGGACTACATGACCAGTTACAAAAATGAAGACTTTATGTCATGAGTAGTATTTTCTCCTTATTTCATTAGAAATACATTTGTGTGTGTGTGTGTGTGTGTGTGTGTGTGTGTGTGTATACAAATGCACACAGGGAAGGCAAATCTGTATTCAGAGTAAGTGTTTATTCTTGTAAGGAAAAAATACTGCCCTGTCCATGAGGAAAGTGGTCTAATGTAATTAACTTGCCACAAAGTATTTGCCAGATCACCCTAGAAAATATTGCCATATTGGAGACTTAGGATCTCTGATGCTGGTAGACTGGGTACTGAGCAGTGACTGAAGCCAGGTCGACCTTGATAAGTGAAAATCCATGCATCACCTCCATCCCTGTCACCATGGCCACTTTATTGATGAGCTCACTGGGTGATGACAAGGGTGACTGGGGAAAGGGGCTGACTGATACACACCAAATAGGCCATGCTATCTACTTGATTACTAAAATCTTTCTCTGCTGGAATCACCCTTTGATGAACATTACACGGAATACAAATATATTCACATTTATGTAAAAGGTCTATCTACATATCTATTCCCTAGATTTCCATGTCACCAATTTTCCAATTAGTTTTCTTTCAAGTCCCTGACTATCCAGAAAAATCACTGGCCACAACCAACATTACAATATGATCACGTATCTATCCACTTCTCTTTAAAAGCAAAGTGAACAATCAGGTGCACTATGGATGTTCTGCCCACTAAAAAAATTTCCCTTCAAAACTGTCATATAGGGATGCCCAAGAAAAGGTCTGTAGGGCTGTAGCTGTTGACTTTCCATGAGATGCCTGCATTCTGTGAAGAATCATCTGTAAATCATGCCTGAGTTTTCTCTTCCTCTGTCAACTGATCATAGGAAACTCCCCGTAGGTGAAGGCTGGGAGAGAGAAGGCAGTGTGGCGGGAAAGGGCCTTTGGATGACTTTTTTGTATAACTTATCTGTGCCTTCAGGGCCTGCTGAGGCCCCATCTTATATACACCACTTCCATTTGATGATAGAATGCTTCTGTCCATCCCTAACTTTATACCACCCAGTTCATGATGGGCAGCTCAGGTTTCTGGGTAACTTGATGGTTACCCAGAATGATTGTATTCAGTCCCTACTAAGGTCCACTAGTGAACCATTAGCTATTTCTTAAAAGGAGAGTAGTTTTCTGTGGCTGATGGCTGGGCTTTGCTCCAAAATCCTAAGCATCTGTGCTGTAATCCACCTATAGAAGCCTGACAGTGTCTCCATACACATCTCCATCTGCCACTGACACCTCAAGCATCATTGGATCTCTTAGATCATATGGCCCAAGCAGCACAGGGGCCTGCATAGCAGCCTGGACCTGTTGTAAAAGACTTGTTTCTTTTGGTTCTGGGCCTCACTAAAAACTAGAGGTTTTGGAGGTCACTAGGTAATGGTTAGAGTAACACATTGAAATAAGGAATATGTTACCTACAAAATTTAGAGTCCCAACAGATATTGTGCCTATTTTTTGGTTGTAGGAGGGTCCAGATATAATAACTTATCCTCCACCTTAGAAGGAATATTTTGACATTACTCATACCACTGGACCCTTAGAAATTTCACTGAAGTAAAGGTCCATATATTTTTTGTGGATTCATTTTCTACCTTCTGACATGCAAATATCTTATCATTAAGTCTAGAGTGGTTGCTACTTCTCACTCACTAGGTCCAATCAGCATAATGCCATCAATGTGATGGATCAGTGTGATGTCTTCTGGAAGAAAAAATTGATCAGCATCCCCTTGAAATAAATTATGATATAATTATAGAGGGCTGATATACCCCTGAGGTAACATAATGAACAGATATTGCTGGCCTAACAGAAACAAAACTGCTTACAATGATCTTTACTAACAGATATTGAGAAAAGAAAATTGTCAGGTCCATACTACATACCAGGTACCAAAGAATGTGTTAATTTGTTCAAGCAATGAAACCGTATCTAGAACAGCAGCTAAAATTGGAGTCACCACCTGGATAACCTTATGATAACCCACTGTCATTTTCTAAGATTCATCTGTCTCCCGTGCAGGCCAAATAGAAGAGTTGAATGGTGATGTGGTGGGAATCACCATCTTTGCATCATTCAATCCCTACATGGTAGCACTAATCTCTGCAATTCCCCTAGGAGTTGCTGGATTGCTTTTAGTTTACTATTTTCTTGGGTAAAAGTAGTTCTAGTAGCAGTTCAGGTCCACTGTGAGATGGACTTGAGCTAAAATTCCATTAATTACCTGACTTCCTTAAACTCCTACTTTTACTAGTGGACCATAGTGATGTTTTGGATCTCCTAGAATTAGTATCAGTTCAAAGCCAGTGTCCATTAGTCCCAGAAAGAACTGATTACTTCATTTTTCCTAATGCAGTCACCCTGGAAAATGACATTACTAATGCCATTAAGTCTAGGAGAAAGATTAGCAGTATAAAATTGATATGGTATTGATGAGGTCATTCCTCAAGGACACCAAGCTTCCCCCTTCATTCAAGAGGTTCTGGGTCTGCGAACTCACTTAAGTCTAGGAATTGATTGAGGGTCCTCGACTCTACTTTTATGATTCAAGTTAGACTTTTTTTTCACTTGACTTAGTGTTTTCCTGCTTTTATGGAACAAGTAAGATTTTAGTAAGTTTCTTATCTATTTCACTTCAAGAATCACCATGATGAACTAGTCAACATTATAGGGAAATGAGAGTCAGACCATTCTGATTGCTGCTTTAACTCTGTTGTCCACCATGGTGATCACACCTTTGCCTTTGGTTTTTTGCCACCTGGCCCCTACTATCATAAGAACCAATTACTCCCACTGTTTTATGTTTCAACAATGCAATGACTGCAGTTCCTACTGTGAGGTCTGGCCTACAAGTATAATCATAGAGTTCTTCCAATATGTTGGGACTCCCCAGACAAGTCTATTTCTCACACTATCAGTAAAAGGTTTGTTTTCTGAATGTTCCCAGTGTGGGCAAGTAGATTTTAGATAACAAATCCACTCTAAAATCTACATTAAAATAAGTCAGTTCTATCTTTTTCTTTGGGTGATGGTTGCACAATATTGTGAATGAATTAAATGTCACTGGACTGTTCACATAAGAGTGCTAAATTTTTAATATCTATTTCATCTCAGTAAAAAAATTAAAGGACATTCAGTAGTAGCTGCTGACTCTTATAGAAGTAAAATTTAATATTTTAAGTAGGTTTGTATTCCTGAAAATATTGTGCTTTCTTCATGAATAACAATAAAAAATTCTCAATGTATATGATTATTCTGTTTGTTGAACTAATTTATTATTTTTTGTATTATCTAAATCCTGTGTATTATTGGTTTTGTTAAATTATATGATGCTATTCAAGAAATATTAAAATTATAGACTAATTTATTAATAGAAGTGACATACTTTTTAAAAGTTTCCAAATTGGAATAAGTATATTGAAATGTTCATCTTCTGGAATGTGCTTACTTATTCATATATTTTTAGAGGAATATTCACATATTTAAAAGAGATAATCCTGGTTCTTTTAATGCAAATAAATCAAAAGTACTCAATAAATATCTTTTAATGGAATCTGTATGTATGCAAATGAAACTACAATGAAATACTTTTACATGCAATGCCAAGAGCCAATATTTCTTTGTATGTCTTGAATTCTGTATATTCATTCTACAATCAGAAAACACATTAGAAATAGCATATTATGTGCTATTGGCTTTCTAACCTATGTGTGGGTGTGTGTGTGTGTTTGTGTGTGTGTGTTGCATGTGCTATATAATAGTCCTACAGTAATTATTTAAAGATAAGCTAAACAGCTTTAAAAACAAAACTTTCCCATGACAAACTATATTAGAATGATGATAATTTTTTCAAATTGAATAAGCAAACTAAATGCACTACTTCTAAATTCTAGAAGTTTTTATAACTTATTTTTCTCTTATCTATCTATGCAAACATACTCATCATAGCCTTTTAAATCAAAATATTAACATAGTTATTTTTTTAAAATACATGTTGAGTTTTTCAGATTATTGTTTTATTCTATTCTTATATTCTCCATCCCAATAACATTACCTGGTTATAATTACAGGACCCATTTTTATATCTTCTTAATATGCAATCTCCAATCATGAGTTTCATTGCTATTTATTTTTGAAACCTAAATTTCTACAGCATGCTAAGATATTGTCAATAAGATACATCAGAGCTATTCAAATACTACATATGCTGCTAATTTGGATAATTATCTGTTATGTCTTTCAAAGGGTGAAAAACCATTTTATAGCATTTGACTTCCTGGAAGGAATAGTGCTTTCAAAATTTGTCCAAATGAAAGGTGCCCACACATAGTATTTTATGTGTTGCATGCAGTGTATTGGTAGTTCTCATGTGATTCTTCCCTTGATCATGCTATGATTATCCTAGCCTGCCTAAGGAAAAAAAGGAAGAACAAACTTAGAACCTCCAAATGCTTACATACACTGTTATAGGGACAATGTAGTATAGGCTACAACTGAGGACGTATACAAAGGAATGAATAGTAATAGGTCAATTCATGGCCACTGGACAGGAATTAGTCTTGTACATTTAAGTTTGGCCCTGTAGTATTTAAAATAAATTAGAATATGTAAATCGGTTTCTTAATAAAATCTTGCAACATCAAATTTCATTCCAAATACTATTAATAGTCTCCTTTAAGTAATGATCTTCTTTAAATTTGAATAAGAATTTGGTGTTAAAATCAGAAAGTGGTTACTTAAAATAGCACTGAATTCTGAAAAAGGCCAATCGTTCAATTAATTTGACTTTCACGAACTACAAAATAAGTCACTGCATACTAGTCTAAATTAGTTAAAGGCCTATAGGGACAATAGAAAATTTACCAGCTGTGCATCACTACTGCAAGGACATTAATTTCATATATGAAGACAAACACAAGTGTTGTGATAAAGCTACATGATGATTCTGAGATTACATGAATAATGGAACTCTAAAATTAACCTGAGAGTCACCGGTTGGCAGAAGCTGCCTCATTCTGTCAGTCAATCTTAAATCAATTAATAGATTCTGAATAAACTGTCTCCACAGAGAGAATCCATTCATTTTAACATGTCAATCTCATTGAATATTTTTCACTGCACACTAAAAATGACTTTAAGCAGACACACATTTAATTTAGACCACTTAAAGATTGTTTCTCCTTCCTATACCTTAAAGTACTGACCATAAAAAATTATGAAATAATATTAAATTTTATTCCTTAAATATTTGAAGTTTTGAGCAAGAGAGAAAGTGATAAAATTGAAAAGAGAGAATAGAATTTATGATTAAAATGGGAAGGGGTACGATTCAATTGGCATCTAGTCTGTAATGTAAAAGTTGTATACAGTATTTACTATCTTATTATTACTGTATTAGTCCATTTTCATGCTGGCATAAGGACATACCTGTGAGTGGGTAATTTATAAAGAAAAGAGGTTTAAGGGACTCACAGTTCCACATGGCTGGGTAGGCCTCACAATCATGGCGGAAGGTGAAGGAGGAGCAAAGTCACGCCTTACATGGTGGCAGGTAAGAGAGCATGTGCATGGGGACTGCACTTTATAAAACCATCAGATCTCGAGACTCAGTCACTCTCATGAGAACAGCACGGGAAAAACCCGCTTCCATGATTCAATTACCTCCCACTGGGTCCCTCCCACAGCATGTGGGGATTATGGGAGGTACAATTCAAGATGAGATTTGGGTGGGGACACAGTCAAACCATATCAATCAGGTACCACCAAAGTGAGCTAAAAGTAAGGCAGAGATAAATGATAGAGGTTTTCAGGAATAGAGAAAGAATATAATTTTTGATCATTTTAAAAATGATTATTCTTTGACTCTAATACAAATATTCATCTTGTAAGGCAAGTTCTCAAAAGAAGTCAAGAGAATTTGATGACTAAATGCACTACTTCTAAGTATCCTGTGTTTTTATAACTCACTTTTTCTCTCACTATATCAATAAAAACATGTTCATCATTACTTTTAAAATCAACATATTAACATGCAGTTATTCTTTAAAAATGTGCATTAGTTTCCAGATTGTTATTTTATTCTACTGTTATATTTATGTATTTGACACAATTGATCTTTACATGAATAATCTTCTATCAAAGGGTAATTGGCATAGGCCAGGAAAAATTGGTGGTCTAGCTAGGTCAATTCAGCCCAATTCCTTGCACTTGTCCTATAAATATAGCCAAGATGTCTTTTGAGGTTTTATTGCCTTTGAGACATGAATAAGCTCATTTCCAATCTGTTGGCCTCAACCATTTGGAACTATTGGAATTCCACACCAAGTAGGACCTCCAAGCCCACCTTCAGATTTCTGTGGATACCTCAGGGGCTTTCATTGTCATGAAGACCTGCTGAGCTTTTCTTCTCCTTCTGCAGAATCAGGTTCGCTGATGGGCTGGTCTGCTCTCCTACACGTTTTGTCCCTCATGGGTGTCTTATATCTCAGACCCACATATAAAACTTAGCCACATCCTGCACCTCCAGACACACATGGAATCCTTCAGTTTTGTCTCCAAATAATTCTCTGCAACAGCGTTAACTGATGATCACTGAGATAGCTGAGGTGGAGTATGGCTCAAGTGAGGAGAGGAAGTACAGGCTCGAGGAAGGAAGGAGGAATATTTTCGGGGAGAAGGCTATCTTCAGAAGCACGCCAACTTCACATTAGACACCTCTGTTCTCAAATGTCTTTAAGGCACAAAACAAGTGTCCTGGCAATTTCTCTTCACTCCTTCCTCTCATTCCTTCCAGCCTGAAATTCCTCTTAATTCCAAATGTGGATCAATTTAACTATTTTTTTAATAATACTGTTCTCATCTAAGGGTTTTGTTTTTCACTGGGGTCACTAAAATAAATTTTTCGTGGATCATCAGGAGGTCAAGAGTGACATCATAGCATCATAAAACAATTTGGTTTTGGTTATGCTTCTAAAGTGATAAATAAGTCATCAATTCCCCACATGTTTGGAGTGAGTACTAGTTTGGAGTTAATACTATAGGTATAGGGAAAGCAGATAGATGTTAACACTAACCAAGGAGAAAAGAACCTGAGAATGTTATGTCTCTAAAATACATATGGCAGTGGAAATACTGTCAAGAAATTCTCAGGGATGGCACAGGTACAGACAAAACCTACATCTGTTTCCACTGTTAAAATTATTCATTTAAACATAGAGAGACTTTTCAACAAATATATTTTAGTGTACACATCTCAAGGACAAACACTTGTAAATGTTATTTTATGTCACTTATTTATTATGGATAATATTGTAGTTTGGATTGTCATAGAGCCACTAGCAGTATTTTGTAATTATTATTTAGATAGTACATTGAATTGGGAAATTTGGAAAATGATTGTTTTCTGTGTATGGAGCCACTATGTATTGAGCCACAGCAGAACATCTCCTGACTTCTAAACGTTCACACTAAGAGAAACATTTGCTTGACTCCATGCTGTGAAGTAACAGTATAATCAATGATAGACAAATGTGTACATCTATAATCATATTTCATATACATGCACACACATACATAGACACATGTATACATTACATTTGAAAAGAATAACTTGTTTCCTTTTGGGAGTAAGAAGTTATTTCATTCCAATATGTGTTGGATTTCCTATATTTTGGCTAACCTGAGAAAGTACAACCCAAATCACATCCCAAACTAATGATTTGCAGTATTGTGAACATAATTTCAGAATTGTATTATCTAGATGAAATTTTATCATGTATCCCTTCATCTCTTTATTCACTCAGCATACGCTTTGACTTTAATAAGCCATCAATTATAAGATACACTATTATTTTATGAATCACTTATAAAGGAAGAATACTTCGTGAATTCAAGTCTAGCATAAATTAATAAGCCTAGGCTACACTTGAATCAGTTGTGCAATCCTCTCATTACTTTGTGGTTTCTTTTATCTGTTTCAAGGGATTTTGTGATTTTTTAAATCTTTATTTGGTTTACAATCCCTGGTATGGGATTGGCAATCATTTTACATGTATGTCAATAGTTAAACATTATCTGCTTGTGGGTATTTTTCTTTCTTACCATAAAGCACTTGGATGCAGCTTTGCGAGACAATATGGACTATCTGTCATTCTCTATATGAAGACTATTTGTTTCACTAATATCATGTTATGCCCCACTGCTCCCTTTCTTTTCCTTTCTGTGAACACAATAACTTTTCATTTCAATGATGAGACATTTTGAAATTTTTGAAAGATCTTAAATGGCAATTAAACCAGCATACAAAGTGACAACAATCCATACAACTTGATTGTAGTGATGAAAATCTAACAAGTTTGACCAAGTTCTCGCATGCATAGACAAGGACAACTGGTTTACACCTGCTGTTTAGCCACTGTGATTGTAAAATGTTATTGATTGTACAATAATCATGCACAGGTAATTACATGAAAAAGTAAACTCTTATACAATGTACTGTAATTTTTAGTGAACTTCATTATGTACCTGAAGCTGAGGTAGGTGCTGGAATTTATCAAAAGAATATGCTGCCAGCAAGACCTGTGTAGTCAAGTATTAAATGTAAGTCCTCTATGAGATGATAAAAAGTGTGTTATAGTTTTTTTAAAAATGTTCTCAAGGAATACAAAGAGGATAGTCCTTTAGGGTGGCAAGACCGACAAACACTTAAATAGTAGTAGAATTTGGGTAAGTGGAGATCATGAGAGAAAAGGTATTTTAATTCAAAAACAGAGCCTGAGCAAATATTTGAAAAAACAAGCCACCAGGAGGATACTCAACAAACAGTGGTTGGGTTATATGGCTTAAGGTTAGCCTGTGAGAAGCAATAATTACAGTTGAATTTGGAATGGACTTTGAATAGGGAAGATTCTTGAATGCATGGTTACAGAACAAGGTGAGCCTTGAATTGTTCTGGAGTTGCTAACATATGCTTGGTGATATTTCAGGAAGCCAAACCTATGTCCTTGACTTATCGAAGCAAACATGATAACTTGACGAAAGTCAGATTTTTGGTGCATAGCAATAGCCTAGATGCTAAACAAGGCAGAAATGGGGGCGACAAGGTGAGGGTGCTAATTTTTCTCATCTCTGTCCTCAATGACAGACAGTGCTTGATAACAAAAGCATATTAGAACAATCACCTTTCCGATGTCAAATCTCCACCAAAAATGTTGAATGAGAGATTTGCCCCAAAAGAGAGAAGAGATGATTCTTCTGACAGAATGGACAAAACTTATGGTCAGTTTCAACAGCAGGAGCTTGCATAATGAGGAGTTAGGCAAGACCAAAATCCTCTAAAGTTGAAGGACTAGCCCCAGTGGAGTTGATGTCAGTGGTTTTTACACTTTCTGAAACCAAGCACCACAGATAGCAGCATACCCAAAGGGCTTCTAATAAAGTAACCAACCACAAGGCATACATGAAAATTAGAATTAACTGGTATATGCAAATGCACATATGATACATTGCTCCTGCTCAAATGTTTCAAACTAAATTGAAAAAACACACACACACAATATAAGTTGGAAGCAATGCAGTAAACAGATTAGTAGCTGGAGAAACTGCTAATAGTATTTCAAGTACTGAAGTGTTTTAATAAGCCAATATGAAAATTAATGAGAAATTGAAATAGGACAATAGTCATGGAAATACAAAGGATGGAATACGTATTTTTAAAAGCCTCTGTGAATAACCCTCCTAAATTCAGTAATAGTTCTAAATACATGCTTCTTTTCTTATGAACTGAGAATTGCACCATGAGCTAAAACTTCTCTAAAATCTAGTTAGGCTCTATTTCCCATGAATGTAATTTGGAATTGAAAAATAGAAGAAAAAGAAGCAACAGAGCAACAATGAGCACATTTCTAAAGACTTGAAAAAATGAAAGACTACTGGGTTATTTGTTGTCCTTAGGTAACAGATAATCTAGAAGCAGAAAACCCTAAAATTAAAAAAAAAAAATACATGACTATGAAATTCACGAATTTTTCAAACCATTTCCCCATTCTAAAGCTTTCAAAAAAATCTAAGATTTTATTTAAATCAGTTGTGAAAAAATGTATTTTTTCACAAAAAAAAAAATGTGTTTATTTGTTTATTTCATTCTCTCCACACACACTAAGAAATCATGGAAAATAGAAGGGAAAGAAATGTTGATAAACTCCATGAAAGCAACAAGTAGTCCTGATGACTTTTACTTGCCAACTTGTAGTCCTTAATTGCCATGCAAGTACAAACACAAAACCAACAAAAAAAGAAAAAAATCCACCTAAAATATGCATTATACTTTTACAATGAATGAGTAGAAATTTGGCAGTCCTTTAAAATTTTGATCCTGTCTGTATATCCATTGAAAATCCCCTTGGTTAATCTTACAGTCATTCAGTTCATTTAATGAAAAATACTAGGCATAATAAAGAATGAGTCAGAAAATGCTTGACATGGAAACCCTCCATTATTTTTTGTTTATTGAAAGAAAACATTTAAAATGCTATTTTCAGTCTGCAATTATTTTGTTTCTTAAATTCCCCATTATTATTGCCATACAGCTTTCTGTGAGTTTTCAAATATCACAGGAGCCCTTACCTAACCATTCAATCCCAGAATATCTGCTGACCAAGCCATAGAGCATGACTTGGGCTCACCAGAAGGACCTGTTAGTCCCATGGAACCCACTTTACATTATATTTGACACACTTGTGTCACTGCAGTGTTAAAATGCTATGAAGAATTGTTTCAAAAGGATTTGTTTTAAATCTAAGTGTCTCCAAGGACTAAACTTTGCCAAAATCTTTGCATACGAATAAAAGTGACCTGAACAGTGTTTAAGCATCACTAGTCCACAGACGAAGTGGACTCTCCCTGGCTAAATGAAGTGAGTTAAAACAGAATGAGGCAGTTGGGTGAGGGAGGCAGTCACATACTATGTTCTCAGAAAGATTTTGTAAAATTATCACAGGACTTCCTTGTCTACAAGCAGCCGAACCAGCTCCTCTTGTCAGTGCCAAGATAAATTACAGTGAGAACCCACCTCTCCCCACAGTCTTTGAAAGAAACGTCTGACAGAAACTTTACGATTTGGGGATTGGAAAGGAACCAGTCAGAGTTCACCTGAACTAAATAATCAGAGCTCACCTGCCCCTGCCGCTCAGAGCTCAGCTATATTGACCAATCAGGACTCAGTTGTGTTGATCAATCAGGTGACTTTGAATTCTTTATTTGCATAAACAAACCTAATTGGGAACCAGACTGGAAACTTTTGCTATAAAACCTGAACCCGGCCAGGCATGGTGACTCACACCTGTAATCCCAGGACTTTGGGAGGCTGAGGCTGGTGGATTGCTTGAGGTCAGGAGTTCAAGACCAGCCTGACCAACATGGTGAAATCCTGTCTCGACTAAAAATACAAAAATTACCCAGGCGTGGTGGTGGGCGCCTGCAATCCCAGCTGCTCCGGAGGCTGAGGCAGGAGAATCGCTTGAACCCAGGAGGTGGAGGTTGCAGTGAGCCAAGATCATGCCGTTGCACTCTAGCCTGGGCAATAAAGCGAGACTCTGTCTCAAAAAACAAACAAACAAAAACCTGAACCCTCTGTTCTCTGGACGGCACCTTCAATTTCCACTGAAGGCTGTCTGCTGAATTTGCAAACTGTTCAAAGGAAGAAAATCTCTCTTTCTTCCAAATTCTTTTTCAGGAACTTTTGTTCACAAGTCATAATTTTAATAGCCTTTGAAGTAAGTTAGAGTACTTCAAAAGTCTGAAGAAATATTCAAAACACAAGAACCCAAAAGCATCCAGAGTCAGCTACATCTAAGTTGATCTGGAAGATAAACTTATCCAAATGTTGAGGACAGTAAACAAAAATGTGCTCAACTTCACTTGTTATTAGAGAAATGCAAATTAAAACCGCTCCAAACATCAAGATGGCTACAATGAAAAAGATATATACCAAGTGTTGGTGTATATCTGGAGTTAACAAGGATTTTCATATATTGCTTACACTATTTTTAGACTACTATAAAATTATTTCTAAAAGTCAATTAAATATGCAAATACTATATTACATGACAATTCTAGTTTTATTTACGTACCCAAGATAAATATATACGCTCATCGAAGCAAAACAAAACAGTAAGAAAAATATGTGCAATTCAGAGTATCTCAAAACTGGGTGTAACCCAAATGTCCATCAGCAATACAATGGACAAATACATAGTGAATTATTCAATAAAATGACACGCTATGTAACGAAGAGAACGAATTATTACAATAGTATGCAAAAACTTATATGGGCCTCATATAATATGGAGTAAAAGAAGTCTCAGATACATCTATGAGTTTACATACATAAAGAATGAAAATAGGCCAGATGCAGTGGCTCATGCCTGTAATCCCAGCACTCTGGGAGGCCGAGGCAGGTAGATCACCTGAGTCAGGAGTTCAAGACCAGCCTGACCAACATGGTAAAACCCCGTCTCTACTAAAAATACAAAAAATTAGCCAGGCATGGTGGCACATGCTTGTAATGCCAGCTACTTAGGCGGCTGAGACAGGAGAATCGCTTGAACCAGGAAGACGGAGGTTGTGGTGAGCCAAGATCACGCCATTGCACTCCAGCCTGGGCAGCAAGAGTGAAACCCTGTCACAAAAAAAAAAAAAAAAGAATGAAAATAGGCAAAGAGCATACTGCTAGACATCAGGATACCAACTATCCTTGAGGCAGCAGTGAATGCCAGGGAACTTCTAGGTTGTTCATAATATTCAAATTCATAATTCCTACCTATTTATACTGGTATGGGGTGTTCATTCTGCAAGAATTCAATTTATACTTTTGAGTACTACAAATTGAATATATGTGCACTTTTCTGTTTACATATTTATTTATAAAATTAAAATTAAAAAGTTTTAGGTTTGTTAAAGTAGGAAAATACACTAAGTGGCTGCACAATCACGTAACATAAGGTTAAGATTAGATTTTTGCCAGGTGCAGTGGCTCAGGCCTGTAATCCCAGCACTTTAGGAGGCTGAGGTGGGTGGATCACTTATGGGCAGGAGTTCAAGGCCAGCGTGGCCAACATGGTGAAACCCTGTCTCTACTAAAAATATAAAGTGGCATGCACCTGTACTCACAGCTACTCGGGAGGCTGAGGTGGGAGAATCGCTTGAAACCAGGAGGCGGAGGCTGCAGTAAGCCAAGATTATGCCACTGCATTCCATTCCGGGCAACAGAGTGAGATCTTGTCTCAAAAAAATTTAAAAAGATTAGATTTTCAAGCATTGGATGTTGTTGTCTCTAGTATTACCAGAGAGTGTTGAAAGAAACATTATCTTCATGACCATTTTAAAATTTTACCTTTGCGCTGAAAATTAGTATACTTGACATTAAATAACCAAGCTAAATGACAAACTATGTTTAAAGAGAAGAAAAAAAATATGATTTTAAGCAGCTGGTGTTATAGATGAATCACTTACCTAGGACGCAGACACACTGCAGACCCAGGCACAAATTATCTCTTCATAGTAAGGTGGATCCAAGAAAATTTGCTTGGAAGAGTCTTGGTTCATTCAGGCTTTCATAACAAAATCACTTGGAAACTTATACACAACAGAAATTGACGACCTTCATTTTTCATAAAGGAAATGCATTCGTCATCAGGAAAAGTCCAAGATCAAGGTGTCAGCAGAGCTGGTGTCAGGTGAGGCCCCTCTTCCTGCATCCTCACGTGGTAGAAGTGGCAGAGGTATCTCCGAGATCTCCTTTATACAGGCACTTTATATCTCCTTTATATAATCCCATTCACAAGCGCTCTGCCCCCATGACCTAATCACTTCCCAAAGGCCCTACCTGCTAATATCACCTTAGGAATTAGAATTTCAACATGTAAAATTTGGGGACACATGAACACTCAAAGCCTAAAGAAGGGAGACAGGCCTAAAAGTTGTGGTAAATCTGACTCCCCACATAGATTGAAATTTAAAATATGCTCAAATGAGTATATAGGGTTAGTTCGCGTATGTTAAAAGAAGTTATAGATTACAAAAACATTGGTAATGAAGGATGATGCACATTTTTTTTTCCTTTTCTGTTAGGAATAAGGTAGCGAGCTGGGCTCGGTGGCTCACACCTGTAATCCGAGCACTTCAGGAGGTCAAGGTGGGTGGATCATTAGGTCAGGAGTTCAAGACCAGCCTGACCAACATGGTGAAACCCTGTCTCTACTAAAAATACAAAAATTAGCCGGGCATGGTGGCAGGCGCCTGTAATCCCAGCTACTCGGGAGGCTGAGGCAGAGAACTGCTTGAAACCGAGAGGTGGAGGGTGCCGCGAGCCGAGATTCTGCCACTGCACTCCAGCCTGGGCGACAGAGCAAGACTCCGTCTCAAAAAAAAAAAAAAAAGTAGTGAGGCAAAGTATTTCCTTGAACCCTTTGCTGGACTCAAGATAAGGGAGCCTTGTTTACTTAGCCCGCAACTGTCAACTTCTGGCGGCAGGGAACTGGCGTGCTGGAATCAGCTGGCCGCCTAGGCGCACGTGGGATCGAACTCCATTCACGCAGACCGCTGCATTCCACCCCTCATGGAAGGAAGCGCGCAGGTGAGCTGGTGCAGGTGAGCTGGTGCAGGAGCCGGAGCAATCAATCATTTTTGGGCTCTGAAACAAGCACTTTTGGGTTCCAGCAGAAGCAAACTCCGTGCAGGACCAGCAGCGTCCAGGCAGGATGCCTGCGACGACTGAAGCCCCAAGGGGCGCCTTACAGTGCTCTTTTAGCTGTGCTGTCCACAGACGGCTTACGTGTTAACAGCTCAGTGGGCCCTCCACCCTTTCGTGTGAGACAGCTGCCCTCCACCAGTGAGGGCAAAGGGCCAGTGTATCCTCACTCCTGGCTCCTGAGCTCTTGTCCGGCATCCAGGATAAATGAGGTCACAGGAATGAATTGAAGGATGGTAAATGCAGAATTTATTGCTAATGAAAGTGGTTTTCAGTGGAAAGGGATGCCGAAAAGGTGATGGGGGGTGGGTAGGTAATCTTGCCCTGGAGACACTCTGCAGTTACACCAACAAGCTGTTCTTCTGAAGTCAAGCTGCTTCTCTCTGGCAGCCAGCTACTTCTCCTGTATGCCAGCTGGGTCTGAGGATGTGTCTCCTGTGTGCCAGCTAGGCACAGGATGGGGGTGGGGCAGGCCATGGGTAGTTTAGGAAAAGGCAACATTTGAGCAGGAAAGCAGGGATACAAGTTCGCACTTTTGGCACAGCTTCAGGCTTTGTGCCTTGAGTGTGGGATTTCGTTGGGGACCCGCCCTATTCTGGCTAGAATTTCTCTGCCTCTTGTCCCTATCAGTAGTATCACTAATTTGTGCTGCAATAACTCATAATGATTTAGGAGTTACCTATTATTTCCTATCATCTTATATTTAATAAATCAGGGTTAAGATACATTTATCTGATGTCAATGTATTTGTAAAACTACTTTGTTTAAAATAAAACATACAAAAATTTTAAATTGTGAATAACTTTGAGTGAAAGGAAAATTATCTAAAAAGATGTGCTAAAAAATAAATATCATTTCCAGTAAACTTTCTTTGTTAATATGGATGTTCATTCCCAGTAGTTTGAAGTACAGAGATAATCAAAAAGATGAAAAAAACTGCTTTGCCTGGAACGAAGAGTTAACCTTTCCTCAGCTGTTATCAGATGTTGGCATCCTCAAAATTTTTTGTACCAAAAAAGTAGGACTAATTTGCCTTTCTTAAGTGGTTACTTTACTCTTGCCCCTGGAAATTTACATTTATAAACACCAATGCTTAAATTTTAGTTATTCTAGCCTATTGAATATAAACATAACTAAAGCAACAAGGAACCAGTTCTGTCATCCCCAAATAATGTGGAAGATTTTGACTGTAATGAGAGAAGAAACTATATGAGGGCTTAATTTTACATAGTCATTTAATAGAAAATTGTTATATAACGCAGATAATTGAACAATCCATTTACACTTAGTAACAAAGGAGAATAAGTATTTAATATTTGATGGATAACCTAATTTCACATTTTCCTTTTCGTTTGCACCAGTTGCTTTAACTATAAGTTCATCTTGTCTTAAAGAAATGAGAATATAATCACATCCTAATTACATAGCTTTGGGTTATTTGCACAATTAAGTTATCTGTTACAAAGTTAATGAATGTTAATAATGCAATTCTCTTTGGTGACTTGATGGATATACTAACATTTATTGTATAGCACAGTCTATTAACCGTGTGTGTGTGTGTCTGTATATATATCAACACATTTTTCCAAATCACAATGTCATTTATGGCAATTGTGTTTTTAGACAGACTCTCAACTCTTAAAGTTCTAAATATTTTTGAAAAGAGCACTTATGCTAACATATTTATGTTAATTTCTTTAAAAAAGAAAAAAAAAAT
This sequence comes from Macaca mulatta, assembly GCF_049350105.2. Lineage (NCBI taxonomy): Eukaryota > Metazoa > Chordata > Mammalia > Primates > Cercopithecidae > Macaca > Macaca mulatta. The sequence goes on from NC_133423.1 coordinate 16,155,908, forward strand.
CCCTCTTCGGCATCAGTGTAAACCAATCTCCTAAGATTTGGGGGGAAATGTGTCCTTTATCGCAGCTAGGACCAAAAATTGAAAAGTTACATAGCCAAAAATGTGTCTCAAAGATTAATGCTCTTGAAAAAGTAATGCAGAAAAATTTGGACAATAATGGAGAAAAACCTTCTTTATAAAACAGGATAAACAAAAAAAAATCAGGTTCACAAAGTTAGCACTAAGCATTACAATCACTGGGGAAAACCTTGTTGCCTTTTTTCTTCTACTTAGTGTCAGCAGTCGCAAATCAGGTTAGGGTTTAGATCACTGTGTGTTCTAAATTATATTTATGCCCTTGTAAAGCTGTGCAACATGTTGCCTTGTGTAAGAAATCTTTAAACCACATGTTCTGGCAAGTAACTGCTGATATTTACTTCCAAAATTCGATCTGGTTGCCTTAGATACTTCAACAATGACCTTTAAAATAATCAATTTTAAGACTGTCTTTGAGATGCTTTATTGTATTGTAAGTCATCACTGGCTTCTACCTTATTATGATAATTTTGAAACAGTTACCTTATTTCTTCTGATGTCTTTTGATACCTAAGATTTCTAGAGTTAATTTTAGATCAAAAATCTTCATAAAGTACAATATATTGTGTTAAAAAAATTTCCCATCACTGTAACCAGCATGCCAAAGCTGCATCAAGATTAAAGTTGAATGATGTAAGTAATTATAACATAAAGATTACTTTCTTCTGAAGTATCCACATAATTGAAGCAAATGTGATTTCTGCTTGTGGGAATTATCTCAGTTTTCCACTTCAGTTGTTTAGTGTAAAAATAAAGAATTTTAACATTTTACATCCTCAAGCAATTAATACTTAAGCACAAATAATATACTACTGTTGATTTTCCATGGCCTTCTGTTTAGCATTGAAAATGTATGCTACTTAAATGGTTAGATAAAAGTGTTGAAACCTCTTACTTGTTGACATTCAGAATGCATCTTAAACTACTTCATTATGAAAGTTGAGAACTTAACATTTTGCCACTATTTGTTCTTTTACACAATTTGTATAATAAAAATAGATAAAAATATATACTTCCCTAGATGTCGTCATTCTGGAATTAAATTTTAGAAATGGTTTTAAAACAACCTATGTCCCCTCAGGAGTGGAATTGTAGCATTGTTTGCACAAGTTTACACTCAAGGATGTTTCTGCCACCTTACAACAATCTATTTTTTCATATTTATATATATATATATGAAATTATAACTAATATAGTTTTAGTTTCTCTAGTTTTATTATTTTCTAGCTATTCACAGATATTGGTAAGTGAACTTTTGGCAAATGTGAAAATATAAAGTTCACTTTTAGAAAAGTAAATCTAAAAAACATGAATAATTTTTAATTGACTATGTTCATATAACTAGATTTTCAGCACATTAAGCAGATAAATTGATATGAATTTATGAAAATGAAATTATTTTTGCTAGATTGATGGCATCAGCATTTTCCAGAAAAAAAGACATACAAACATGCTCCAAATAACCTGTTTAGATTTATTAACATGCCTTTGACATACACGGACATGCCTAGTTTTGAGCGGAAATTTTTTAGAATGAGAAAAAATGGTGTTGGTTACAATTTTATAGGAAGATGTTACTTAGATAAGCACCATTTTTTGGCTTTTGGAAAGTTTATTCATTTTTATGTATTTAATTCTTTGAGACAGGTTCTCTTTCTGTGACCCAAGCTGGAATGCAGTGACACAGTCATGACTCACTACAGCCTCAAACTCCAGGGCTGAGGCAACCCCCTTACCTGAGTCTTTTGTACCTCGAACTGCTGGTGTGTATCACCACACTAGTGAATTCATTTTTTGTAGAGACGGGGTTTCACTATGTTGACCAGGCTGATCTCAAACTCCTGGCCTTAAGCAATCCTCCTGCCTTGGTCTCCCAAACTTCTGGGATTACAGGCGTGAGGCTTTTCTCCCGGTCTCTATGGGAAGTTTACATATCCAACCTATCGTAACTTTAACTTCTAATGGGTACGATGAAAGTACGGAAGATATGTGACAGAATGTATTGGATTGACCAATTTTTGTAGCCTTGTTTTATAAGAAGAAACAATTTTTAACTTATATATACTTCAGAAAATAAATTGTGATTCCTTTAATTGATCTTAGTACCAGATAGTCCCTTGGAATGTAGTCAATGGTAATGATAAGAATATTATAGTGATGAACACTCAGAAAGTTATTCTGTGCAAGAAATATTAAAATTTAACGTATAATCTTAGGGACTCTTTCTCACTTTTTCTGAATTCAGTTCCACAGTTTTCCATTGTTACAGAGGTGAATCCTAGTCATGAAGATAATGACCCTGAGCCACAGGTGCCTAATCTGATAGCAACGTATATAATAGACAAGATAGAAAATTGAAGACATATCAAGGCAAATTTAATCCACAAAAGTAAAGTAATAAATTCAGTCCTAAAGGAGAATTTATAGATGTAATTGACAGTGAAAGAGTAAGAAAACCACTCTTTAACAAGTATTTTTGTCATTGTTCCTTTTTTAGTAATATAACAAGACGATGTAAAACTTACATTTTGTTTCTCATAGTATGACATGACTCTGTCCTCAGACTATGTTAATTAGATAATTTCTCACTCCCCAACGGTGGAACAGATGTAAACATAAAAACAATTAAAATCATAAGTGTTACTGTAGTGATTTTATATCTATATATCTCTCTTATAATGTGAAACTTTAATATCATTGGTTTTATATATATAAGTGTACATATACATAGATATATGTGCATATATACGTATATATGTATTCAACCCCAAAACAAGCAGTTCTAAGGACTCAAAAGTTAACTAATATTTATAGAGTATGAGGTAACATATCTCACACATGACATCCCCTTTTTATTGATATGAATGCTGTATTTCAGAGTAGTTAAGCAACTTTCTGTAGGTTATGTGAGTTCAAAATGATGAAGCAAATATTCAATCTAGATAGGACCCTGAGTTTCATATTTTTTCCATCAAACAGGCTGTTAAGCTACATGCCAAATCCTGATCTTTCACCATTTCATAGAAAGTTGAAATAAAACTAATTTTACATATGCTTTCTTTTGACAGGGCTCTATTATAAATGTCAATATTAAATAGTGGGTAAAATTGCTGAAAGTGTGAGACATGCACAGCTGTGAGTTGGAAATCCATTATCTCAAACTGTGTTCATATTGACATGTTCAAGCAGCATGTGTATCTACCTACCTACATTTATCTAGGGAACAGTGAATTTCATAAGTATAACTAATTAATCATCAAACTCATGCACTATACCCACAATGCAGCCTAAATGTGCAAAATGATAAGAAAGTGCAGAAATGTATATATTTGCTATTTACATATGTAGGAGAGAGAGACAGAGAGGAGAAAGAATATTAAAATATGTAAGTGTGCACATCTTTTGTCCGAAACATATTTTTTCTCTCTTGCTTTCCCTGTCTCTTTCTTCTATGCATTAATCTTTAATCCATGTATCACTTTCAGTTCCTTGACACGCTGATTAGCTGTCCTGTATAATGGCTACACCAATAGCAAACGTTGCTGATTTTGTTCAATTAGGCTGACTATGGTGTCTACGGATATATCACAGCAAATATTTTGGTTTGATCACATTTTTTGGCACAGTGAAATTGTTCCAGATTCATGATGATTTAAACAGTAATTAAGTCCATTTTATATATAGAAACTATAAAACTAGTTAAAATTTTGCAACTTATGAGGCATTCAGATCTATATTTCTTCAATATATGTGGGGATGAGAAAGAATATGTCACCAAAGAATAGAAGCCATTCACCTATATTTTTGAAAAAGGCAATTTCAATAATATTTTGTTTAGATATCTGAAGAGATATAAAAGGTGTTTATAATATAAAGTAATCCAGTTATTTTTATTAATAATATTTTTACTTTATTAAAATTATATATATACATATAAACACACACACACATATATTAGGAAAGAGGTAGAGCAAACTATAGCATTTGCCTCAATGGATGCTCAAGTATTTTTTCAGAAATGTATTTGGATACATAGCTATGGGGTTGTGGTCTTTGTGCTTTTCTTGCTTTGAAAAATTACAGTACTTTGGGATTTAAATTTATTTCTGATTACTTTTAATTCAAAGAGTTCCTGAAAATGGCCTAGTCTTACTTTGAGATTTTATTTACTGATCAAAAGAAATGAATAAAGCAAAATTTGACTTGTGACGTTTCTCCTGATGGGCAGTGTAAAATAATTTTGCAAAAATATATTCACTTTCATAAAACAAAGTTACTCTAAAATTAATTTACATAATTAAGGAAGTTAAGCAAGAAACTAAGGCTACATTCCTCTTTGGATTTAATTAAAACAGTATTTTATACCACTGAGCCTGAATTTTCTTTCTCAACCACCTAAACAGAAAAAAATATATATTAAATTGCCCCCAATGTGACTTTGCAAAGGGCTCAGTTAATTTAATTAATCTATCTTGAGTCTCCCTAAATTCAGTATCAGCCAACATGGATCAGTAAGAGAAAGGACAAAGCCATGAAGCCCTTTCTGCAAGGCTGAGGTCCATTTAGATGGAGGAAGTTGATAAATGAAAAAGAATCACCTCTTCCCCACTTCGGAGATGTAAATTAATATGTTCCAGTGAACTGTTAATCACTAAACTTTCATGGTTCACAAACTACAGAATTCTCTCGAAATGTAGGATCATTTAAATGATTATAAAAATGAATGTGTCCTCAGATTATGCACGATTGTCATCCTTTCTGGTATCAATAAAGAATGTCATTTTTCTTGTGTAGGCAAGGAAACAACTTCTCTCTTTCTACAACTAACAAATCCCTACCTTGTCTTGAATACCCACCAAAATGATACCTCCCCTGTAAACTCTTCCTTGGCAAACACAGGCAATTTTTAGATTTTTCATCTCTCTGCACCCCAGAATACTTACTTGCATTATTAAATAGTGAACTGAAATTGTTTACATGTGTCTTAATTTTCCAAGGCATTGGAGGGAACAACTTATTTTCCACTGAGCACTTTATTTTAATTATTTTATTTACCTTTCTGCCAAAGAAGAGAAACTCATTGAATTTATCTCAGTTAATGGGATCTAACTTTAAGGCATCATTTGGATCTTCAATAATAATATGGTTTTATGTCTGTCTGGTGTTGTTTTTTGGATTTCTTTGCCAATAATCAGGCTTAAGCCATCTGTGCTTATGAAACTGGTCCAACTGTCCCATTGAGCTAATGTTTATTATTTTTTGAATAAACATAATTGATCCACCCAGTTTTAAAACTTAAGAAAGTTACATTTGTATTATTTGAGTTCCTTTGTCAGGAAACCAATAATCAAGCCTTGCAGACAGAATCAAGGAACTGAAGCTTACAAAATCTTTGCATTCAATGAGATGCCAAACCCTTCACCCACCACAATTGCCTGCATGATCACCGGCTTCCTGTTGACCAATTCCTCTTGCTTATGCCTCCTTAAATCCTGTTTTGCCACATATGGTTACATTTCTTCCCTATTATATAAACCCCAAATTTTGCTCAGTCAGGGAGATGGATTTGATACTGATCTCCCACCTCCTAAGCTACGGCACCCAATTAAAGCCCTCTTTCTTGGCAATACTCATTTTCCCAGTGATTGGCTTTCTGTGCAGCAAGCAGCAGGACCTAAACTGAACCCCTGGTGTTCCAGTAACCTTTATACGTGGGAACAGCAAAAAATCGGTGTGGAGCAACACAGACCTAGTTTTAAATTCAGCTCAGCACTTAGTAGCCGAGTAACCACAAGCAAGTTATTTAAGTAAACCCTAACTTTCTCATCTATAAAGATTAATGCCTACCAAACAATGCCTACCTCCAGAGTTGTTTGGAGAGTTAGATGTGTGTGGAGGTGTCTACATACACATACACACTCACCCACTCAATATATTCATATTTTAATCATATATATAAATGTTCAATAAAAATTATATCCATCATCCCCTTATCTTTCTCCCCAGTGATTTCCAACTGTAACTCGGGACTGTGGGGATTTCCTGTACAACAATAGATTTCACAGAAAATAATACTGTGTCCCAGAAAAAGAAGAAAACACTTTTAGTTCTTCAACACAATTTTTGTTTGTATTTATCACGTACAACACAATGCTTTGAAGCATATATACACTGTGGAATGTTTAACTCCGGATAATTAACAAATGCATTACCTCACCTTGTGATTATTTTTGTGGTGAGGATACAACATCTACTCTCTGTGTTTCCCAAGAATGTAATTTTAACATGTTGTTGTTTAAAGTTGAGGGTAGATTATCTATTTGACCAAGAACTTAGCTATTCTTTCCTTTCTTCATGCAACCAATTTTTGTTTGTCTTTCCTGTTGTTTCCCAACAATACTCCTCATTGCAAATCTCTTTTCTTGCACAGACAGGAAGATAATGAGACTCAGGTATATTTAACACACTTGTATGATGCCAAAATAATCTGCACAGAAACAATCAAAACAACATGCTTATAAAAGATAAAAGCTTAATTATCATCAATTTATATAAAAACACTGAATATTAGAGTTTGTTATTGCAAGCATGTGTCACTTCACAGTGATACATTCTGAGCAATGCATTCTTAGGTTATTTAGTCATTGTGCAAACATCCTAGAGTGTACTGACAATAAGCTAGAGGGTATAGCCTACTACACACCTAGTCTTTATTGTACCACCTATTACTCCTGGGCTACAAACCTGTACAGCATCTGACTATATTGAATACTGTAGGCCATTGTAACATAGTGGTAAGTATTTGTGTATCATATCCAAACACAGAAAAGATATTATAAATATATGTTATAAGAAATAAAATATGATACACCTGTATATGTCACTTACTATGAATGGAGCTTATAGGCCTGAAAGTTGCTCTGGGTGAGTCAGTGAGTAAGTGGTGAGTGAATGTGAAGCCTAGAACATTACTATATACCACTGTAGGCTTTATAAACACTGTACACTTAGGTTACCTCAAATTAATATAAAACAAGTCTTTCTTCGACAATAAATCAACCTTAGCTTACTGTAAAATTTTTACCTTGTAAACTTTTATTTCTTTAACTTTTTGACTCTTTCGTAATAACATTTACATTAAAACAAAAATTTTGTACAGTTGTGTAAAAATGTTTTCTTCTTTACGTCCTTATTGAGTAAGCTTTTTTCTATTTTTAACTTTTTTTTTTTTTTTTTTACTTTTTAAACATTTTTTATTAAAAACTAAGACAGAAAAATACACATTCACCTAGCAGGATAAGGATCATCAATACATCCGTAGGTGACAGGAATTTTTCAGTTCCATTATAATCTAAGACCATTGTATGTGTAGTCTGTCATTGGCCAAAGCATAGTTACACGGCTCATAACACTATGTTACACTGTACATTATTCAACTGTTTCCATCAGCCATTCTGAATTCTTTCTCTCATTGTATGCCTAAAACTTAGGAATAATATTTCCTCTAAGTCCTTCCATATTATTGGAATGATGTAGCTGGTTTCTAATTTTAGTCATGGTGCCGGGGAATGGCCTCTCTGTTTATGTACACCATGGCAGCATACTCTGTACCAGTTGGTGGGTCTCTGTTCAGCTACCTCATTTCATGCTGCTGAATTTTATCTGCTGCTTCTTCTGAGAGCAAACATAACATACATATTGTAATTCCCTTCTCACCAATTGCACCAGGTAATAAGACCTTTAATATTTCCCATGAGACAGGAGGCTTAAATATTTATTTCTAAAGCCTTGTAGGTTTCTAGTACACGCAATTACCTGAGAAATGATAAACTACCTTTACTTACCATAGTTGTTATCAGCCACATTTCATCCCAAAGGTCAAAAATTAAAATAGGAGTAATAAAATCCACATATATAAAAACCATCTTGATGTCACATCAAGGAATCCCAATGTACCTCTTAGGAAGTAATAATATACAGAGAGATTATCTTATGGTTTTTTCCCCCAATCCTTAAAGTTTTCCACATAAAGAGAATAAAACTGGAAGACTAAAAATCATGGAAATTTATGCATTTTGAGATTATCAGAATCACAGGAAATGCTTGTTAGAAAAGAACCTTCTTGTCCTCCTCTATAATCCATTCAATAAGAAGTGGGGGGATGTGGCCTTATCTCTGAACTTGTAACTTCTGCTGATTTGTGAAGTCCATTACATTTTGAAAGCTGCCATGCTCTCCATAACACTGATGCCTAACTAAACACATTTGAATGAGGCTCAAGATACATTCTCTTTCTTGTCAACCCTAGGTTTTACTGGAGTTTCAGAGCATGGGCATGAGTGGGTGTGGTTTTATGTGAGTGTGTTGGACAAGGAGGTGAGTGGTGTTTATTTGAGTCATAGTATCAACAGAAATTTAAATAAGGTCAGAAAAGATAAGGTAAATATTCCTATATATAGGAATAAAGAATATCAGCCTTCTTGAAATGCCAATTTTACTGTACTAACAGTGATCTTGGATTCAGATTTATAACCACATAGATAAGGCACAATGGGCTGTATTCAGCACCAAATATAACTTTTAAGGCAGCATGGAGAACAGTAAACACTATAGCCTATCCTGAATCTTCACAGCAGGACTCTTCTGACTCCTAGGCCTATGATCTGATGTCTAAATCATCCTGATTTTGGTATGTGCTCAGTCATGAGAGATGAGGCTGAGTCTGTGCCTATGATTTCAGCTCAGAGCTCTGGAGTCCCTTGAAGGCTTAAACTCCACAGGAGTGCACAAGGGGCCTTCCTCACAATCCCTGGAGTGCAGAAGACATCCCTCATTCCCATCATCCTCCAGGACAGCCACGTATCAGTGTTGACCCTCAGTCCTTAACAAACAAACGCTGCCCACCAAAAAGCAGGTGTATGTTCTTGGCCTGAGTTTCACTGATCTTGGATCTGGTATAGGTATGCTCCTGATAATCTCTTGAAGTCATATTAGAAAGAAAATAAATAGATCAAAGCTCAAAGTCTCAGGTTTTCCTGAGGCTAGAGAAAGCCTTTAGAACCAGCTGTTATCCCTTTTATTCTGGATCCAGAGCTAGATATTTGTCTACATCTTCCCAACTGATATCATAGATAAGATGATAAAGAAAACAAACCTAAGAGAAAAGGTTAGAAATAGTTACATTTTCCAAAATGAAGAAGTAAATAAGTCCAATTTATGTCTTTTGACAAAGAACCTGGAAGGATACATACTACTACTTTTTAATAAATGATGTTCTCATCCGTGTGTGTGTGTGTGTGTGTGTATATATATATATATATATACACAAATCTGAATCTGGTATTGGTATGAATAACCTTATTGGACAATGACTTGAATGCTCTTATATTATGTGTGAAAGAAAGGAACGCCCTTTCCAGTTGAACAGTTAGTACTTATCTGCATAGGGTGCAGATAAGGTATTTGGTGAGATTTAGTTTCAACTTACTATCTTAGTGAAATTCAATAACTCACTGTTAGCTTAACTGTCATTAATTATCAACTCCCTGTTAGTGAGTTATTGAATTTCACTAAGATAGTAAGCTGAAACTGTCTCACCAAATACCTAATACATAAAACATACATAATATGATATATATTATATATTATATAATATGTTATATGATATATATTATATAATATGTTATATGATATATATTATATATTATATAATATGTTATATGATATATATTATATTTAATATTACATAGTATATATTACATTACATATAATATATTATATTATATAATATATATTACATATATTATATTATATAATATATATTACATATATTACTATATTATATAATATATATTACATATATTATTATATTATATAATATATATTTATGTATAATATATTATATATTACATATAACGACATATATGTTAGTGAGTTACTGAATATATGTGTGTATACTAACATATATACTAACTTATGTATATATGTATATACTAACTTATGTATATGCAAACATATATGTTATGTATAAAATATATAAGCTATATATAACATATATGTTCATGATTTATTGTATATATATGTATATACTAACTTTGTTGTTACTGAGTTACCAAATCAACAAGATTAGCATATATATACTGATAGTACATATATAATACATCCTGTGTGTATGTGTATATATACTAATCTTGTTAATAGTTATACCTATACTTGGTGAAATTAAAATATATGTTTTTAACAACATCCTGAACAGCAGAATTTTTATTAACATGAATTTAGATGTACTTTAGCCATATTTAGCTATGAAAATAAATATTTAAGAGATTTGTCTCATTTGCAATTTTGTTTTATTCAACTTTTAAACAAACAAGCAAACAAAAAATCAAAACAATTACAGGAGCAGTTTCTTCAGGGTTAGATAATGCATTTCCTAAATCAAAACCAGTGTACTTAGCTCTTAAAGTTTTGCCAGAAATCATTTTTTAAGTCTTGAATATATTCCATAAAGTGTACCACTTAAGATTTATAGTGATCTTTAAAAGTAACCTTATTGGACAATGACTTGAATGTTCTTACATTGTATGTGAAAGAAAGGAATGTCCTTTCCAGTTGAGCAGTTAGTACTTATCTACACAGGGTGTGCAGTGCAGCTGAAGGATTTGATATTTGGTGAGAATTAGCTTCAGCTTACTAGCTCAGTGAAATTCAATCATTTAAGTGGAAAACTTGTTTGTTTTCAATATGATGATTAATATAGTATCACATTTCCTTCAAGCTCAAAAATGTAATATCAGCTGGCTCTCTTTTTATTGGGAGAGAAGAGATTTGTCCCTGCCAATTCCAGAAGTCCAAATTAATTTCTGACAGCTGGGAGATGGAGAGATCTAATGAGAATTGTATTAATTCAGAGTGTAGCCAGAACTAAACTACTCATGAAGGAAGAGTGGCAGAGTGAAATGCAATGTGATCTTCCAGATAAAGTCTGAAATTTAACTCTGGTTTGGCCACTAGTGACTGTGGTTTTATGCAAGTGATTTAACCTTTGAGGGCTTCAATTTTCCTAACAATAAAATAGATTTATTCACAATCCCAGGGAATTAGAAAAAATAAAATAATATGTCTTAAAGGTCTTTGTATTTGGGGAAAAAAGCTACAGAATCACACTATTATGGAAGATTCAATATGCTCATTTGAAAAATAAGTCACATTTGTTTTATATAAAAATAACAGCATAATTCATGCAATTCTTAATCATGAAATGCATGAGTGTCACACAGTACATTACAAGTAGAAGAGTAGGAATGGTTTACCTACATGTGAACTTGGAGCATTCCAATGAACACTTAATGCCAGCCTTATTTGGATCTAGTGTGATATCATTTGAAAAGGGATATTCAATATAAAAAATTACAGTTTTATGAATAGAATGGTTAGGCTCAAAACATAAAAAGCATCTTTTCAGAAGAAAATGTTAATGAGATTTTATAGTGTTAACTATAATCTGTAATCTACAGACCCTAAAGGTAAACCAAGTAGCCACTTTAAAGGCATTACCTGTAAATTTGTTATCAATCTATCTATTTTAATTTGGTGACCAAAAGGTATAGTTTTCTAAATAATATGATAATGAGTCAGAAGCTATGGTATTAAATATGTATATGTTCAAGTTCGTATAGCGGTTCTCTTTTTACTTACATTCATGTTGCTGTGAAATCATTTAATATTTCCTCAGAAGCTGGGAGACATTTTGTTCTGTGGTATTGTTTCCCATTCAATACTTTCACCAAGTCAGTTTTGCCATCACACACACACACACACACACTCACACACAGACACACTCATGCTGTTTTCATATTTTCAGCTTTCTTGGCAGTTGCAGAGATCTAGATTTTGCTGATATCTGCACTATGCTGGTGTTTCTTCAAGTTCTAGTCTATACACACACTTTTTCCATTGGTATTGTTCAGGTTGACACATCATTGCATATTCCCTTGTATTATTGTCAGTAATATTGCTAATCCTTCCATATATTTATGCACTACATACACAAAATGCCTTTAAACTCTAAATTCTTTTCTGCTGATATTGCACTTTTTACTGTGTTAAATATAAAAAGGCAATAAATAAACCTTAATTAAGAGGAAGAAAACCTGTAATTTCTGCTTCAATCTCCTACCTCATAGCTCTGGGAAAGTTGTTTCACCAGCCTCTAATGAAAAGACACGGAGATGAAGTAGGGGAGAATTCGAAGGGTACTACCTGAATAGACATCAAGAAATATTCTGGGGAAAAAACTAACATAAAATCAGTAATCCATGGTCATTGTTTAGCTCAAGATGTATATGATGAGAAGTGTGCAGAATTATCTGTGAAGTAGTCTTGACAAATTGGTTTAACATGAATTTAATCAAACTTCAATGATTTATTTATTAGTGCCTAGAGGAGATATTTGTAACAGAGAAATAAATTAAACTACACCACAAGCAACAATCTGAAAATTTCAGAATGTCAAACATTCTAACAGTCAGCTGCTCTGATTTTCTCATCAAGTCAATGTCATAGAGGAATAAGGGTATGGCAAGTACAATAAAACCCTAGATGAAAGGTACAATCATCTAATTTCTATGTATGAACTTTTATTGCCATCAAGTTCAAAAAAATCACCAAAACGTAAAGACGTTTAGGAGAGAAACAGAATACTGTGAATACATACTGGAGGATGAATTATATAAAATGATTACAAGAGGTGAAGAATGGAAACTATGTTTAATATGGTATTCTCTTCCATGCTACTACTCCTTCAGGAAGAAAGGACATACAAAATTGAATTCTAATATTGTTTTGTAGATTAAGAAGAAATATTAAGTGTACACAGGACAGTTTTTCTCCAGAATACCATTGCTTTATGATTTTTTTTTTTTTTTGGTTTAGAGCATTTATTAATGCTCTTTTGGGTTGGCCATCCAACCCAAAAGTGTACACTGTATGTTATCACACTGTCTTTACAAAATCATGCTACCTTGACTCCAAGGTAGCATCTGCAAAATCTGCAAATCTAGTACATATGTGAGTCTTCATTTTATCTTGAAATTAAGAGTACCTACATAAAAGTTTTTAAGGATAAGTTGTAGAGGCTTCATTACAGTTCTCCATCCCAGAATATGAGAAGATGAAAGATGGTAGGCCTTCAAATAAAGCCTTGAAATGTACTCACCTTTCATTTATTTGTGTCAAAAACCTACATCTTCACAGTTCTAGTATAATGAGCTATGGCAGTCATGGGAACAATTCCAGCTCCTATTTTCATTATATTGAACCTGTACACATGGTCTATTGATAAGTGGTTGCTGTGTCAGGTGCTTAAAAATGGGGGTCAAGGAAAGCATAAAGGAACGTCAAGAACTGGATGAGACGGCTCACACCTCTAATCCCAGCAAATGGGGAGGTTGAAGGTAGAGGATCGCTTGATGCTGGGAGTAGGAGACAATCCTGGGCAACATAGACAGACCCTGTTTTTCCAAAAATTAAAAAAAAAAAAATAGCTGGATGAGGTGACGTGCACCTTTAATCCCAGAGTCTCAGGAGGCAAGGACAGAGGATCACTTGCTCCCAGGAGTTTCAGTTTACAGTGAGCCATAATCACACCACTAAACTCCAGCACAGGTGACAGAGCAAGAGATAAGAGAGTACCATTCACAGAAATATGCTAATGCAGATAATAATAATTTGGATTCAAATTTTTGCACATTTGTGTGTAGATGAATAATTGAATTTACACAAATTAACCTAATTGCAAATAAAATTAAGAAATTCTAACTGTGTTTACCAATTATAGGAGATGGAAAGTAGTGTATAATTTTCATGTCACCCCCCGGTTGGACTCACCTATTCCCTGCTCCTTGCTGGGAAGGACAAATATCAACTCTTAGATTAAAGAACATCATAAGCCTAAGAACACTCTTTCTTTCTCTGTACTCTTTCTCCAAACTTTTTGTTGTTGTTGTTTTGAGATGGAGTCTCGCCCTGTCACCCAGGCTGGAATGTAATGACACAATCTCGGCTCATGGCAAACTTCATCTCCTGGGTTCACGCCATTCTCCTGCCTCAGCCTCCCGAGTAGCTGGAACTACAGGCGCCCGACACCACGCCCGGCTACTTTGTATTTTTAGTAGAGATGGGGTTTCACCATGTTAGCCAGGATGGTCTTGATCTCCTGACCTCATGATCTGCCTGCCTCGGCCTCCCAAAGTTTTGGGATTACAGGTGTGAGCCACTGTGCCTGGCTCAAACTTTTTAAGTTTAAACTCATACGTTTGGGACCAGGGGACATTAAACCTAACCCCTAGAATTAAATATGAAAATAATTTAGCAAGTTGGAATGTTAAAATTAGAAATTAATATTTTAAGTCATTAATTGAAAACAAATCTTCCTTTGAGTAAACCACAAAAGAGATTTTTGGACATTTGAAGCTATCCTGAAGTCATTACAAAGTAGTTTTGAGATATAAAGGAAGACATTGACTAAAGTTATGCTATATAAATTTCTAAAACATGAAGAAATAAGCTAAAATAGTTTTCAGAAAACAATCTATTTGTATTAGAGTTAAACAGAAGTAAAAAATTTCAAATGACCAGTTCCTTTTGCTACCGTGGGAAATGCAAGGGACTATATGTGTATCACTTTTTTTTTTCTCTCTAAGAACGCAGCATCCAATGTCCTAGATACCAAGCAATTTTCATGCTTCCCTTGCAGTGTATGATTTATTCATGATTCGTACTATCAACCAGAATAGTTATATCATTTTTCATGAATTTTTCTGACATTGCTCATCCTTCCTTTAAAGACTGATTTCTTTTATAGCACCTCAACCTTTTTTTCTGATTTTTTTTGAGGGGTGTGACACGGTGGTGTTGAACTGTTGCAATATCAGCAGTGTCTCAGTTAATGAAAGCTCTCAGCTCAAAAACACTTCATTTCTCTTTCTATCCCTCACTTGCAATTGCATGCTTTTAATCCCCAAAACTATTAGGCAAGGGAAGGAAAAATGCTGTTTTCGACAGTGCATTTCAACATGAAGCCTGGAGAGAGTGGAAGATCTGTATATTTAGAATAAGATGCCATCACATACCAGAATATGTGTAAAGTTTGAAATCCCTCCTTTTCAAAATTATAATGTATACAGGTATAGTGGAAAAACAAACCAAATGGCACTAACAAATCTCAACTACAAAAGTAAAACGATGTCTTTGACATGAATATTTGTGTGCAGTGATTTCACCCACAGACATATAGAGTTAGTGCTGTAAGTATTCTGTCATTCATGCATGTCGACTGTTAACTTGCATGTATGTGACACGCTTTGACAGTGTGTATAATTTCTCTTATATCTAAATCATATCCCTTGATTTTTTAGATAGTTCTGATCTTGTCATTTAATCTTATCATGTCTTTATAATCAGTTAAAACTAATTGAAAATACAACTATCTCTTAGAAATTATCAAATAAAATTACGAGATGTATGAGATCTCAAATAAAAATTACTGAGAATAATACAATACATCCTGTCCAGTAACTCATAAAAATGTAAAATACTTGAAAAGTTAGTAAGATTGTAGGACTAGTTTTCCCTATTCAAAAGTGACATTCTAATGAAGTTTACATTTTGGGTCTATTTTATATTTAAAATTAATTACAGAAAATAACCTCTGTATTTAAAAAAGAAAAAAAGCAAATATATTGACCATATTTTGTGGGTAATTGGCATAGAGAGGCTGTTACTCAGCAAACCCAGAAGAGCCCTTAGGCAGATTACAAGGCAGATATAAACATATTTGTGTAAAAGTTGGAAATTGATGTGTTCTCCAATGCATTGTTTTCTATTTTGAAACCCTAAGAATGAAATGATTAAGAAAGTCTAATTCTTAAGGAAGGACATGTTTGCTGAAAACTAACTAATGATGTTTCAGGCATGTATTGCACATTTGCCTTGCATTTCTCTAAATGTAAGGGTCGTACATCTCATTTTACTGCGCATCCTAAGAAGCGTCTAAGAATGTGAGAATCACACTAATCTATTCCATTACTAACTTGTATCTAGCAACACAATGTTTCTTTTTATTAGAATATTTTTCTCAAAAGCCTTGAGACAAAAGTTAGAAGCAAGTTCCTAGGTGGACTTCATCAGTGAGTACAGCTGAGATTGACAAATAATTAGATGATAAAATGTCTTCCCCTAAATAAAATTCCATAAGTGCATTATTTCAGCAGGACTTATCTGAATTTATAGACTATATGCAGAAACTTGTCAAAATAATTAAAGAGTCTGTTTCATATTTTGGCTAGTCATAAGAAACATTTGATAACGATGTTGACTGCTGTGCGCATAAAACAGAGTGTATTGTCTTGTGTGGTGAGTATTGAGGGCTGCAATTAACACAAGATATTTTAGATTTATTCCTAAATTCTTTTGATAACATTATATCCCAATTAGGTATTTCTGTGTTTTATGATAATGCACTGAGCATACTTTCTTTCAAATGTTTGCTGTTGCCTTTTACATAAATATCTTGTGAAACATTATCCATTCTCCTACTTCTTCTAAGCCTTATGGTATGTAGAGAAAATTGTACTTATACACAGAGTATTTATTCAGAAGTTATGTGGAAGAGCCACTATGTGAGAAACCAACATGTTTCAAGGACTGAAAATGTAATTAGGGCAAGTCACCAGCTACTTATTCTTGAAAGGTTGAAATATAGCAACTCTGAGGCTCTGTTTAGAAGGTAATACATTTGAAGAATAAACCGGAGATATTAACATATGCCTTTATTCATTACAATTGAAGAAACTGAGTATAATTATGGGCATACTGTTGGGATTGGTGTTTATAGTGCTATGTAATGCACAGACATCCTTATTAGCTCTGAATTTTTATTTCTTGTGTGCAAAATTGTATTGCACAGTTTCACAGCTTAAAACCATAGCCCTTAATAAACCAGAGGTGTTCCATCTAGTCAATGAGATCACTAACTGAAGTGTCAGCACTGCTTGAAGAGGAAGTCATAAAACACAAATTAAAAGCCTCTATTTTATTACCTAAATAAAACAAACTTAGATGGGGAATATAAAACTCTTTCCCAAAATTTCACAGAGGTATGATGCAACAGTTCAGGATATTCCATGATATCTTTCAAAGCCAAACATAATTAGAAATAGAGAAATCTAGTTATTGCTTTATGGGAAAAAATGTCACAACAGGTATGTTCTTACTAAAAATGGACATGAAGCTTATCTCTCACTTATATCTTTCAGGGGAAAGAAGTATTATGACTTTCATGTATTACCTTCTTCTTGCTAATAAATTTTGAAATTTCAACATCAGTCCAAATGATTTATGTCACTGATTAAGCAGACATTTGGGGATGATTTTGTAAATGCTCATGTGAGCCATATCTTGCATGAAACTGTCCTCTCCAAGTCTGGTTGTGTTTAATGGCCTAGCATATCAATGATTTAGGCTATATTTGGTGGATTACAATAAGTGTGTTAGTGCTCAATGAAAAATAGCATAAACACCTATGAATTCAAAAGTACTATGAAGTAATTAGAATGTGTTGAAATACAATCTCATAAAATGTCCTACCTTCTATGGCTTAGATGTTTGTCCCCCCAGTATCTCATGTTGAAATGAGATTCCCTGTGTTGGATGTGGGGCCTGGTGGCAGGTAATTGGATCATGGAGGCAGATCCTTCGTGAATGGCTTAGCACTATCCCTTGGGTGATTAGTGAGTTCTCACTCTGTTAGTTCACATAAAACTTGGTTTTTTGAAAGAGTCCAGGATCTTGTCTTTCTCTCTTTCATGCTGCCCTTCTTGAAATGTGATATGCCTGTTCTCCCTTCAACTTCCACCATGATTAGAAGCTTCCTGAGGCCTCAGCCAAAGCTGAGCAGATGCTGGCACTACACTTCCTGTAGAGCCTGCAGAACCGTGAGCCAATTAAACCTCTTTTCTTTATAACTTACCCAGCCTCAGGTATTTCTTTATAGGAATGCAAGAACAAATTAACACACTACCTAACACAGAAAAATAAATTAAAGAAAATGCATTGGCTTGCAGGTCATTCTGGTACTTCCTAAAACCATAGTTGTCTCAGTGATCACTAAGATCTGAAGTTAATTTATTGTCAACATTGCAAATGTACAATAATCATAATAGTATTTGTAAGAAATGAACAGAAACAAGGAACACAAATACAAATGAGGAACTTACAGAATATAGTTGTTACCACAATGTCCATGATGTTTATACTTGGTGCACAGAAGAGAAGAGAAATTATAAGAAAACTTATCCGTCTGCTTTCTGATGAATTTAAGAATGTCTATTAATTGTCATAAATAATATAAAAAACTAGGAGGTAAAATTAGCAATATATAACTCCCATAAAATACTCTCTCTCATAAAAATAGAGTCTAGAATATATAAAGAAATCCACTATGTCAGTATGAATAAAGTCATTCTACACTAAAGCTGAGAAAGTATTTCACAAATATGGAAAAATAAATGGCTAATTTAAACATGCTCTATTTTATTACTAATCAGAGATTAATACCATGCTTAAGTCCATTTCACAAACAGAAACTGGGAATATTTTAAAAGTCTAAGAATAGCAAGGATTGTCAAGAGTGTGTACAATCATAATTCTCATATACTGTGAGTAGAGATACAAATTGGGAGAAAAATTTGGAAAGCAGTTGGTATATTTTAATAATGTAGCTTTTTCAAATCTATTTCATTCCTAGATATACACCTTATAGAAATTCTCATGCACAAGTACCGAGACACATGCACAAGAATATTTATAGAAATATTGTTCATAATATCAATTAAGTTAAAATATTAAAATGACCATCAGTATTAGGAAAAACTATATATATATGTGTGTGTGTGTGTGTGTATGTGTGTGGTTATACTCATATATCAAAATAACATAACACTAAGAATAAACTAAAGTTGTGCACAAAAACATTAATGAATTTTTAACAAATAATATGCAAAATACACAAGCACTTTTCCATTGATATTCTGTTAAGATAAACTTAAAGGAAACATAAATAAATATTAAAACTATAAATCAAAATAAGGAGCTAAGAGACACATATATCAGGCTGGCAGTTGCCGAATTAAATAAACAGGAGGCCATTACCCTGAAGCTGCCTTTATACTTTGAGTTACTATGGAACCAACCTCACCTAATTTAATACATATACAAACCAAAAGCTAACTTAGGAGTATATATTTTTGTAACCCATAGCTAGATTTGTCATTCACAGGCAGACAAATGTTCAGACTATGTCCAAACAAGACAAATGCACCATCATGCCAGTTCCAAATGAGGCCAATCTGTAGCCAATCAAGTGTTTTCTCTTGTTTGCTTCCATGTTCCTTATGAAAGCTCATTGCTCATGTTGCTGAGTGGAGCTTATGAACCTGTTCTGGTTCTAATGCTGCCTGATTTATGATCCTTCTTTGTTCACAACAACTCTGCTAAATTTTATTTTTCTAAATGCTTTTTCTTTTAATATAGCTCATAGATGATAAAATAAAATAAAATAAAATTGGGGAGGCACATGGAGCTCCTTTATTTCTTAATCTGGTGAGTACATTGATGTTTTTGTAATTTTCATTTCTCTTTTTTATACTGTAAATCCAATGTATATACACTCTGTATATTTCAAAATGCCACAACTCATCACTTCTCGGCCTTTTGGTTAAGATCGAGTGAAAAATGCCACAACTTCAAGACAAATCTAATGGTAGTAATTATGTGTAGATTCTGGATTTAAATATGCTAGAGTTCACATCTTCATTTTTTATTTAAAATATTTTTGTGTATAATATAACCATAGCCACTATACAAAAGTTGGAAATAAAAGCCACTTATAACATGTTGCTGAGATAGAGACACATTCAATATTTTATGCGTTATGCTTTAGGGTTAAGTTTTGAGCCTTTTAAAATGCTAACACATGTCAAAAACAAATGTACTACATAGAAGAATTCCAAATACTTTATATAATTTACTTCCTACTCATGGAAGTGGACCTTAATGCCACATTCTCCAAGCATA
Source organism: Macaca mulatta (assembly GCF_049350105.2). Taxonomy (NCBI): domain Eukaryota; kingdom Metazoa; phylum Chordata; class Mammalia; order Primates; family Cercopithecidae; genus Macaca; species Macaca mulatta. The sequence goes on from NC_133423.1 coordinate 16,176,116, forward strand.
ATCTGTACTTAGTGATTGATATGGTTTGGCTCTGTGTTTCCACCCAAAACTCATGTTGAATTGTGATCCCAAGTGTTGGAGGTGGGGCCTGGCAGGAGGAGACTGAATCATGAGGGTGGATTTCCCCCTTGCTGTTCTCATGATAATGAGTGAATTCTCACGAGATCTGGTTGTTTAGAAGTATGTAACACTTCCCTTTTTCCTCTCTCCCTCCTGCCACCATGTGAAGAAGATGATTGTTTCACTTTTTACCATGTAATTTTCCCGAGACTGCCCTAACCACGCTTTCTGTACAGCCTGCAGAACTGTGAGTCAATTAAATCTGTTTTCATTATAAAGTACTCAATCTCAAGTAGTTCTTTATAGCAGTGTGAGAATGGACTAATACAGTGACTTATTTTATATGAATGGAGAATGGAAAAGGGAGGGAATAAGAATTTTACAGAGGAGGCACCTGGCTAATACTACCTGAGTCAGCTGATCAGGGTTTACATCATCACTGAACAGTCATGTTGATGGTTGACAGCACGTACCCAATCAATGATGTGGTTAGAAGGGCCCTTCACCTCTGTGTTATTCCTCCCCAAAACTCACAACCCCAAACTAGATATGAGAAAAACTTCAGACAAACCCCACTTGAGTGACCTCCTACAAAATACCTGAGCCACACTCCTCGAAACACCCAACATCATAAAAACAAGGAAGGTCTGATTAACTGTTCCCAGCCAGAGAAACCTAGGAAAACATGAGGACTAAATGCAATGTGGTATCCTGGATGAGATCTGAAACAGAGATAGACATTAAGAAATATTAACAAAATCAAAGTAAAGTATGAAGTACAGTAAATAATAGGATGGCAATATTGTTTTATTGCTTGTGAGAAATATACCACACTAATGTAATATATTAACGATAGAGGAAACTGAATATGGGTATATGAGCACCCTTTGAACTATCTTTACAGTTTTCCTGTGATTCTAAAACAATTCTAATGTAAATAATTATTTTATAAAATCAAAACGAAAATCAACATCATACATTTTTTCCCCTTTCTTCTTTTGTTTTTTGTGTTTTCGTTTAGCATATTAATTCCTACCTGTTCTCAAATTATAATTCAATTTACTACTTTCTGAGGGAAGATTTTCCTGACCATACACAATTGTGATTTATTCTATTATATTCTCTTATAGTACACTTTCAAATTTATATCTGTTTTGGTAAATGATTAATATTTTTTCTCCACCAGATGAAAATCTCAATAAAATCAAATCATAGTGTCTGCTTTTGGTAACTGAACGTCTTGGGATCTGACACAGAACCTCCTCATTTAATATGTGAAAATGAACATAAGGATTTAAAATGGAATGAAAACATTTTAATAGTGTATATATTTTTTTCTTGCTAATTCAGATTATCTAGCATCCTGTGGCACTAGAAATAAAAATAGGGTATTAAGAGCTACAGAAAGCTCATGACTATGCCAAATGCAGCAGGCCCAGTACGAAAATGTACTTCACAGTCCGGCGTGGTGACTCACGCCTGTAATCCCAGCACTTTGGGAGGCTGAGGTGTGTGGATCATGAGGTCAGGAGTTTGATCCCAGTCTGACCAACATGGTGAAACTCCATCTCTAGTAAAAATACAAAAATTAGTTGGGTGTGGTGGCGGGCGCCTGTAGTCCCAGCTACTCGGGAGGCTGAGGCAGGAGAATGGCGGGAACCCGGGAGGCGGAGCTTGCAGTGAGCTGAGATCCGGCCACTGCACTCCAGCCTGGGCGACAGAGCGAGACTCCGCCTCAAAAAAAGAGAAAACGTACTTCACAATCTTCTTTATTTTGTAGTGTAGCAGATTTCTGGTGCAGTCACATTTCCTGTCTTTAGACTAACTGACGGGAGGGAGGAATTCCAGGTTTCAGTTTGCTACATGGTATAATTTTCCTAGACAAGAACCTACACCCTATAGCATATTGTCATTTCAGAGCTAGAACCTGTAAAACTTGCAATAAGACCATTGCCGACCCATCTCTGCCATTATATTTAAGGAAATGAGTTTAGGAAGCACAGTACCTATTTAAAAATGCTTCATACTAACACTCTAAAGTTTCATAAGCTAATATTGAACTCAAAATTTTTTTTTTAAAATGTACCATGCATAAAATAAGACCTTATAATGGACCTTAGAATATAAACAGCTAGAAAAGTAAAAGTAGTGATAAATTTTAAAATTACTTTTTGCTGGTGAATTTTTTTTCTTTCACCAGTGTGTTCACAGTAAGTTATATTTCAAGTCATCTCATGCTGGCGACTTGGACATTATGGTTTTCAATGTAATTCCACAACATAAATATACCGTCTTAACAGTATTTGAATAACCCTAAGAATTACAATGCATTTTAACTCTGTTAGTCATAAGGAATGAAGCATACACAGCTACATTTCTATAATGCATCGCACTTATACAACTCTAGGATGCCTTTAAATTTAACCAGGGTCCCCTTCCTCCAGGACTGCTTTGTTGAAAACCAGGGAGTTTGCATGTTTAGGGATGATACACTGTGCTAGAGACAGGCACAGTGATGCCGTGTACCAGATAATAATTTTAGAAGTTAAAAGTTAACGTCATTCCAGGTCTGTCATAGGAACCACTGAATTGTTAATTTTCAAAATTTGTTTTAAAGTGAGGCAGGCAATTTTGGTGGCAGGGGAGGGTTCTTTCTTTCTTTCTTTCTTTTTTTTTTTTTTTTGAGACGGAGTCTCACTCTGTCGCCCAGGCTGGAGTGCAGTGGCCGGATCTCAGCTCACTGCAAGCTCCGCCTGCCGGGTTTACACCATTCTCCTGCCTCAGCCTTCCCGAGTAGCTGGGATTACATTTAAAGTTCTTTGAGTGCAAAATGAATTCAGCTTCTTTGGGGGCTACGGAATTTGGAAGAGCACGATGTCCACTAGGCAAGCTTCAATTTCTTAAGTGCCTACAGACACATGCATGTGTGCATGAGTGTATGTGCTTCCAGTAAAGAATTTTAGGGTTTATACTATGTGTGGTACTAGAAATCCAGGTCAGCTATGCTTTCAAATATGCACATGCAATCTTTTTGAACAGGCGTTGTTATTTGAGCATCACTGATTCAGAAAACATCAATTGAATGTGGTTGTAAAACAAATCTTACTGCTTTCTGTGTCCCATCAACCAGGAATGATTAGTTCTCGAGGTTTGCAGACTCTTAGAAATGTGATACAAATTCATAGAGTAGGACTTTTCCTTTGACGTATAAGCATGATCAAAAATCCATCTCTCCAGACAATATTTAGTTCAGTGGGGGGACTCTTAAACTTAAATCTAGCTGTGTCTGCAAGGCTGCTCTAGGTTATATTTCTGCTGCTTCAAAAGGAATTCCGATGAGCATTGATTTCCAATAACCTGTAAAATCTGTGACACCTCCCTACAGGCTCAAGTTGAGGATGTCAAACCTGGGTTGGCCTTTCTGCACCTGGCATCTTTTAGAAGCATAGCAAGGCACATTTCCACGGAGTGGGAAGAAAGCCAAGTGCATGTTAAGCAAGTCATAAAGATAAGACTTACTGTTTCCAGAGGATTGGTGATTTTCTATGACCCGAAAATAAAAATCAAAATAACATTCGAGCATCCTCACTCATTTGAGAGTAACACTTGGGTAGTTTTGATGGAACTGGGTCACTGCTTTTAAGGATTATGCTTTCTAAACTGGAAACAATGTATATTCAAAGAAGCTGCAATCTCTAGGATTTTGGGGGGTGGGGGGAGAAGCATTTTTTCAGTGAAATTGATTCTGTGATAAATATTTTTTCTTTCTTCTCAGGATTTCTTATCTAAATCCATACATTATAAACTGGGCTCTTCAAAGCTTCAAAAATTGACAAGACTCTAAGAAAATGAATGGACTTGAAATAAACCATGTCTTTTAATGCAGGCTTGGACTAGGTGGTAGCAATGAATCTTTAACATCCGAATTTAAATGCTTTCTAGACAATGTGTAGGACCTACTTTTTATCTTTCTTGTAAACTTGAGGTGCTGTTTAAGAATCTCATTGCCAACAGGATCAAAAGAATTTCTCACCCTTATGTATATTTTACTTTCCTTTCAACTATTTATTTTTCTTAAGAAAATGTCTTATCTTTCTCCAGTGAATATATTCTTGTCTGACTTTCTTGAACAGCACATGAACAATGAACTTATAATATACAGACAAACTCTATCAACTTCTTTGTTTTTGAAGACTTTAACTGAATTCATTTCTTTTCAAAAGCCATATTTTTGATAGTAGACTGGGAAAACAGCACTACAACTTTGGGGAAAAATTATCGACATATATTCACAAAAAAGTCTTATTAATCCTGATCTAAATTACAATAATGTGTCTTATCCACTGAAGTCCAAACTCACTTTTTCAACTTCCAACTTGAAATATCCACATGGATGAAAGTTATTGTGCTCACAGCAGAACTCCAGACTTCCAAGTTCAAACCTGCTCCTTTACCGGCCATTTCCAGCTCTGCCAATGAAACCAGTTTCCCAAAGCAAATCCTAAGAGCCATTCTTCATTTCTCTTTTTTCTATACCTTTTCTCTAATCTACACCTTCACCATGTTTCATCAAGTCTATTTCCAAAGTTCATAGTTTATATTTTTCCCCATTTTTACCACCAAGACCCCAGTTCAAGCCACCATCGTCTATCTCAGGACTATTGTGTTAGTGTTGTAACTGGTTTTTCGACTTCTATTCTTTAAAATCCCTCCATAGAATGCACTGATGATGCAGAAGAGGGATAGTGGGTAGGGATGGGAGAATGGAGAGGGAGTGGAACTATTTAAAAATGTAAATCAGATCATTTTTACCACTAATTGAGATTTTATACTGTCTTCTTATTTCATTTGGAGTAAGTCCACTGTCCTTAATATGGACCCTGACAATATCTCATAGTTTTCATGCTACTAAAATCCCCTTCCCTGCTGTTAATCTAGCTCTACTGAGTACTCTGCTGTTCCTCAAATCATGCAGTTTTGTTCTTTCCTGAGGGTCTTTGCTCTTGTTGCTCTGTCTGCCTGAGCCCACTTGTCTCAGTTCTTTCCTGAGAACCACATTTCACGTAAAGAATCTCCCATTCACTCCCAGTCCCTGCAAATCACATTATGACTGTTCCTTAACTCATGTATCAGTCTGTAAAATTATCTGTTTTATGTACCTGCTGACTTGCTGTTTCCCTTCAGACCCTACAATGTAAGTTCCACTAGAGCAGAAACTTTCTCATCCACTATGAAGACCATGAGCCTATCAGAGTGCCTGGCATATATATTAATTAATAAAAATATATTGGTCAAGTAAATGATGAATCAATAAGATACCTTACTATTAGTATCAAGGGTAGTGCCACACATAAGACCTTTACTTAATATCAGAGTTCACATATCTGGTTTGAATAAATTCATTAACTTAGGACTTAATTATCAGTTAGCCTAAGGATGAACATCTTTTCTTTTTTTTTTTTTTTTTTTTTTTTAAATTTATTTATTATTATTATACTTTAAGTTGTAGGGTACATGTGCATAACGTGCAGGTTTGTTACATATGTATACTTGTGCCATGTTGCTGTGCTGCACCCATCAACTCGTCATTTACATCAGGTATAACTCCCAATGCAATCCCTCCCCCCTCCCCCCTCCCCATGATAGGCCCCGGTGTGTGATGTTCCCCTTCCTGAGTCCAAGTGATCTCATTGTTCAGTTCCCACCTATGAGTGAGAACATGCGGTGTTTGGTTTTCTGTTCTTGTGATAGTTTGCTAAGAATGATGGATTCCAGCTGCATCCAAGTCCCTACAAAGGACTCAAACTCATCCTTTTTTATGGCTGCATAGTATTCCATGGTGTATATGTGCCACATTTTCTTAATCCAATCTGTCACTGATGGACATTTGGGTTGATTCCAAGTCTTTGCTATTGTGAATAGTGCTGCAATAAACATACGTGTGCATGTGTCTTTATAGCAGCATAATTTATAATCCTTTGGGTATATACCCAGTAATGGGATGGCTGGGTCATATGGTACATCTAGTTCTAGATCCTTGAGGAATCGCCATACTGTTTTCCATAATGGTTGAACTAGTTTACAATCCCACCAACAGTGTAAAAGTGTTCCTATTTCTCCACATCTTCTCCAGCACCTGTTGTTTCCTGACTTTTTAATGATTGCCATTCTAACTGGTGTGAGATGGTATCTCATTGTGGTTTTGATTTGCATTTCTCTGATGGCCAGTGATGATGAGCATTTTTTCATGTGTCTGTTGGCTGTATGAATGTCTTCTTTTGAGAAATGTCTGTTCATGTCCTTTGCCCACTTTTTGATGGGGTTGTTTGTTTTTTTCTTGTAAATTTGTTTGAGTTCTTTGTAGGTTCTGGATATTAGCCCTTTGTCAGATGAGTAGATTGCAAAAATTTTCTCCCATTCTGTAGGTTGCCTGTTCACTCTGATGGTAGTGTCTTTTGCTGTGCAGAAGCTCTTTAGTTTAATGAGATCCCATTTGTCAATTTTGGCTTTTGCTGCCGTTGCTTTTGGTGTTTTAGACATGAAATCTTTGCCCATGCCTATGTCCTGAATGGTACTACCTAGGTTTTCCTCTAGGATTTTTATGGTATTAGGTCTAACATTTAAGTCTCTAATCCATCTTGAATTAATTTTCGTATAAGGAGTAAGGAAAGGATCCAGTTTCAGCTTTCTACCTATGGCTAGCCAATTTTCCCAGCACCATTTATTAAATAGGGAATCCTTTCCCCATTTCTTGTTTCTCTCAGGTTTGTCAAAGATCAAATGGCTGTAGATGTGTGGTATTATTTCTGAGGACTCTGTTCTGTTCCATTGGTCTATATCTCTGTTTTGGTACCAATACCATGCTGTTTTGGTTACTGTAGCCTTGTAGTATAGTTTGAAGTCAGGTAGCGTGATGCCTCCAGCTTTGTTCTTTTGACTTAGGATTGTCTTGGAGATGCGGGCTCTTTTTTGGTTCCATATGAACTTTAAAGCAGTTTTTTCCAATTCTGTTTAGAAACTCATTGGTAGCTTGATGGGGATGGCATTGAATCTATAAATTACCTTGGGCAGTATGGCCATTTTCACAATATTGATTCTTCCTATCCATGAGCATGGTATGTTCTTCCATTTGTTTGTGTCCTCTTTGATTTCACTGAGCAGTGATGAACATCTTTTCAAACGCTCTTACTGCTGCTAAAAACACAGATGAGTTCATGTTCTTCAACCCTCTCCCCTAAAAAAAAGGAAAGTTTAAGTAATCAAGTGTTATAACGTTTACTTCGTTTTTACAATACAATGCTAAAATCACATCTTGAGCTCTGTTTATAAATCACAAGCTTTAGGTATTTGATTTAATATCCATTTGGTGTAATGCCCATAGTTCTCTACTGTTGGAGTTTTTATTTCGTGGAACATCTTTGTTGCCCTGCATGTGCTGTTTATGCCTGCAAGCATGCATGAAACCTCCACTGGTGGCAAGAGGAGATAAGCTAGTCCACAGCCAGGTGACGAGGCATCTAAATATGGCCGCAATAAATCAGGAATAAAACGTAGCTACACCAGCAGTTTTGTATTTTCATCCCTGCCAGAAACAACAAAACATGTTTTCTGGTCTGAAAACAAGCCTTATATGGAAAATTGACTGCAATAAAGAGAACTGGTTTTAGGTTTGGTTTAAATATTACCAAACAGGTTATTTAATATAGAAGTCATCATAAATTCCACAAGACAGAAGCACCATGGCAATAAAAGGTTAATATCCTAGTTTTTGTTTTAATCACAGAATCTGCTAATACAGTACACAGAGACAAAAGCTGGTAACACTGTGAATGCATGTAAGAATACAGTCATTCATACTTCAATGGTAACAAATCTACTTTAAAATTAATACCCGTGTTACAAATCCAGTGTGGAGATCCTAAACACTGAATCATGATATTATTTTGTTTAACACAAATGTGAATGCTTAGTAGATCAACAGGTAAAAAATTACATTTCAACTGATATAATAAAACAGGAGCCAAGAGCAGTGGCCCATACTTGTAGTCTCAGCTACTCGGGAGGATGAGGTGGGAGGATCACTTGAGCCCAGGAGCTTGAGGCCAGTCTAGGCAACACATAGATACCCCAGCTTTAAACAAACAAGCAAGCAAGCAAAAAACAATAAAATAAAAAAGTTATAAAACTGTATGTATATAGTTCATTGAAAGTGCATATAGGCAATTATATTCAGAATCACTATTAACACTCATAACTTTTTGCCACCCCTAAATCAGAATGAAATAAAAAATTATGAGTAAAATAACACATTTAACACCTATTGTGTGTTTTGAGTGAACATTGCGCTTATCAATATTATTTTTGTAAGTCGGGTTTATTGAGGTATAATTTACATACAGAAAGACCTATCCCTTTTATGTGTATAGTTCGATAACAATAATTGTGTAAACTCATGTAAGCAATGAAGATATAGAATATAGAATATTTCATCATCCCAGAAAGTTCCTTTGTGCCCTCTTGTAATTATACCCTTACTACTTCTAGCTCTTGAAACCACTGATATGATTTACGATACTATGATATTTTTCTTTGCTAAAATGATGCATACATGTAACCATATATGATGTAGCCATTTGTGTCTGGCTTCTTTCACTTAACGTAATGCTTTTGAGATTTAGCCATATTGTTGATTATATCCGTAATTCATTATTTTTCATGGCTGAGTAGTATTTCATTGGCATGGGATATAATAAAATTTTTTTAGTCATCCACTAGTGGATAGACATCTGGGATCTCTGGTTGTGAGGAATTATAGATAAAGCTGCTATAAACAGTCACATACTGGTTTTTGCAGAAACATATATTTTCATATCTCTTGAGTAAATTGCTGGGGTTATCAAGTCTTATGATAAGTATGTATTTAACTTTATAAGCAATCGGCAATTTTTCAAAGTAGTTGTATCAGTTTGCATTCTCACCAGCAATACATGAGTTCACTGCTTACCAGTACTCAGTATTGTCATTTAAAAACCAATTTCAGCCATTTTCATAGGTGTGAAGTGGCATATCACTGTGGGTTTAGTTCATACTTCTCTAATAACTAATGAACTTGGGCATCTTGACGTGTTTATTTGTCATCAGGATCGCTTTAATTAACAATATTGTTACTGCTTAACACATTCCCCTTTCCCACTGCCTAGACAGAGCCAATTTATCAAGACAGGGGAATTGCAATGGAGAAAGAGTAATTCACACAGACCAGGCTGTGTGGATAACCAGAGTTTTATTATTACTCAAATCAGTCTCCCTGAGAAAACTCAAGGATTGGATCAGAGTTTTTAAAGATAATTTGGTGGGAAGGGGCTCAGGAAGTGTGGAATGCTGACAGATGGAGTTGAAGATTAAATCATAGGGGGTCAAAGTGAGTTCTTCTTGCTGTCTTCTGTTCCTGGGTGGAATCGCAGAACTGATTGAGCCAGATTATGGATCTGAGTGGTGTCAGCGGGTGCATCGGAATGCAGGGTCTGCAAAATATCTCAAACAGCAATCTTAGGCTTTCCAACAGTGATATTATTCTTAGGTGCAACTTGGGGAGATTCGGCCTCTTGCAGCCAGAGGCCGCATGTCCCCTAACCAGCAATTTCTAGTCTTGTAGCTAATTTGTTAGTCCTACAAAGGATGACCGGTCCCCAGGCAAGATAGAGTCAGTGAGGTCTTATCTCTTTCACTGTCATAATTGCCTCAGTTATAACTTTTTGCAAAGGTAGTTTCAATATCCTACCTTTCCAGATAATTTACAATTCATAAATGTCAGTTTTATACAAGTAGATCACTTATATTGACACAAAGCTAAATGCCTCTCTGAAATAAGGTAAGGATTATTTGATTTTTGAAACAATAGTATGAATCTAGAAATTATGTGGATTTTCATGAGAATCATTCAAGTGAATCCAGAGGTCAAGTTCTTAGCATTTCCATGAAAGAACAAAAATAGAATAAGTTAGTGTAGAACTCAGAATCCTTACTAAACCATAATCCTTAAAAGGTTCATTTTTCTCTTTCTTTCTTGCTCTCTCAGTATTATTATGAAGATTTCCATGATCTGTTAGTCATACAATGTATATACTTTAAAAGGGAAAAACAAATTCAAACCACAATGAATTACCGCTATAAATCTATTAGTGCGACTCAAATCCAAAACAGCCAAGACACTAAATGCTGGGAAGGATATGGAGCAACAGGAACTCATTTATTCCTGCTGGGAATGCAAAATGGTTAGCTACTTACGAAGGAAATGTCTCAGTTTCTTACAACTAAACATACTCTTACCATATGATCCAGAAATTGCACTCCTTGATATTTACCCAAATGAACTAAAAACATGTCCATACAAAAACCTGCAAATGGATGTTTATAACAGCTTTATTCATAATTGTGAACGCTTGGAAGCAACTAAATGTCTCTCAGTAGGTGAATGGATACATAAAGTGTAGTACATCCAGGCAGTGGAATATAATATAGTTCTTAAAATACAAAAGAGCTATCAAGCAACAAAAAAACACTGAGGAACTTAAAATGCACACTTACTAAATGAAAGGATCTCCTTTGAAAAGGCTACATACTGTATAATTCCAACTCTATGACATTATCAAAAGGGCAAAAATAAAGAGACAAAAAATATATCATTGAGACCAGAGGTTAGGGGGAGAGGGGGATGAATAGGTAGAGCACAGATTATTTTTAGGGCAGCAAAACTATTCTTCATGGTATTGCAATGGTAGATACATGCCATTATACATTTGTCAAAACTTTTAGATCCGCACCACTAGAAATTAACCTTAATGTAAACTATGAACTTTGGGTGATAATAATGTACTAATATAGGTTCACTGATTGTAACAAATGTATCACTGTAGTGCAGAATGTGGATAGTGGGGAGGCTGTGTATGTATGGGAATCAGCGTGGATATGGGAACACTGTACATTGACTCAATAGTGCTGTGAACCCGAAACTATTCTAAAAACTAGAATCTATTAATAAAATCTTGCCAATGCGTTCTGATTTGGAGAAACATGTTACAACATCTTGGAAAAAACCACAGTTGCATATATACAAAATGCATATACACATATCATTGGTGGCGAGAGAATTGGCATTTTATTCTAATATGTTTTTAAATTGATTTGCTGTAAAATATTGACTGTCAACAAAAAGATGAATAAATATAGACACAGAGATATGTCTCTTTCTTTCTTTTCTTTTTTTTTTTTTTTAACTTGTCTTTTAAGTTCAGGGGTACAATTGCAGGTTAGTTACATAGGTAAACTTGTGCTATGGGGGTTGTTGTACTGAATATTTCATCAGCAGCTATTAAGCCCACTACCCATTAGTTAATTTTTTGTACCCTCTCAGGGGCTGAAGAGACATGCTTATTTCTAATTTTCACTAGGTTTGATTGAGTCTCAGCAAAGACACATAAATTCTTATAGAACAAATAGAAGTCAGATTCAAAATTCCAATTAGTACCTACACTTGTTCTCCTTGTCTTAATGTCATTTATACTTGTATTTTACTTTTGGTGATTGTACTTAATTCTGTGTATGCCTCCTAGATTGAACCAAGATATCATCATTGCCTCTTGTTTCTACTATTAAAAGAATAACATTCAGGAAAATATTTTCAAAATTTCTTTTTTTTAAAATAAGCAGAATATCCCTTTGTTTTCATTTTCAAGGAAAATCTTCCTCAAATATACTTCTTCTAGGATTTCCTGGTTCTCAAATCTCCAATAAGTACTATCTAGTGTACCATTTTCTTTTCTTTTATTTTCTTTTAAAGATATTTACCTTATAATGATCCTTTGGGCTTACCCATAGAAAGTATTACAGTTTAAACTGTTAGACAAAAAACAGTTTTTAGAAAACATTCATGGTAGTAATATATGTATTTGATGAATAAGGTTTTTCTTAGGATTTTCATACATGTCTAAAGAAACTAAGAGAAAAATAAAGTTTAGTTTTTCTCTAGGAAAGTATTTCCTTAAGTATTTCATAAGGAAACTATACATTCAACTTCCATTAATACAACAAAAGAATAAATCTTTACGTAAAGTATGTTTAATGTTTAAAACTCATTAAATTCATATCATACCTATTATAATCAGGCCAAGAAGGAAACTCACACACTCCCTTGAGTAGATTGATTTTTCCTATAATATTTAAATGAATGGGTGGTGTATTATAGTCATAAATAACATCAAAGTGTACTATTCATGTGCTGGGATTAAAGTTCTGCTGTTACTGTGAAGTTAATCATCTTCACAATTATACAATCAGATGAAGAACTTTGAGTAGTTTTTAGAGGGAGAAGAAAAACCCCTAAGGCTCTTTTTCTTCACACTTGCAAAAAGAACTTCTGTGAAGAAAAGAAAAGGAGCTTTTTAACTATCCACCCTTAGGGAAACTTTTGGACACTGTGGGCATTTATGAAACACAGCAAAAATGAAGAAATTAAAATACTCTGGATTGCCAGGTTTTTCTCAAGGAAAATAAAACTAAACATAGGTTAAGATGAGTTATAATAAGGAGTCCTTACAGTTCAAAAAATAACAATCTCCCATAGAATGTATACTATCTTTTTTTTCTGATAAAAGAAAATGATCACAAAAAGGAAAAATAAAGTTTTTTGTTTGTTTGTTTGTTTGTTTGTCATTTCCGCACCTTCTTTTTTGGATGATAAAGGAAAAAAAATAAATAAAAGCATAAAGCTAAGTTAAAAGATTATTTCCCATTCATAGCTAATTCATGCATCTGACGAGAAGAAATCTCTTTCATATTCAGTCCATGAAGTAAACGTCCTGGTGATACCAAATTAAGAGGCGGTATATTAGATACTATGAATTATTCACAGGAAGTTCTAGAGAGCTGAACAACACACTCTTAATTCAGCTTTAATACTAAAATCCAATTGCAGTAAACAAGTATCCTTTTTCTAAATATCTATGTGGTTAATACCTTTTCTTTCACAAAAGAATTTCCTCTTATTCAAAACTATTTCAAAAAAAAAAAAAAAAAAAACCCGAAGATTAGGCTTATGACTTCTCTAGACAATGAAAAGTAATTGCCAATCTACTTCAAGTATGTATTGAACTTTCTCTTCAGCTTAATCACGTTTATCATAGGAGGCAACAAATATGGCCTCTTATCAAATCTATAGATGGAGAATTGGAAGCTTAGAACAACCCATCATGTCTGCACAAAGCAATATCTCTTAATATGTTTAATATTCCATGTTTTCATCTTTAAAACAGTATTTGCTCAATTTAAAATGTTTAAAATCAGGTAACATGAGCAGCTGTGTAAGTATCCTGAACATTGACTTTGTCGTTGATGGATGGTTATGTTTGGTTAGTTTCATTTCAAGCAGGCTAAGCCTAGGATGCCTTCTGCCTGCAAGTGGTCTATTTGCATGCAGTGCTCAATACTTCTTTCCTTTCACCTAACTCTTCCTGTTGCTTTTGCTCCCTAGAGCAAAAAAGCTGCCTTACTAGCTGAGTTGCCACCCAAAGAGAAATAGCTAAGTAATGAATTGTGAAGAAATAGATCACTGGCAACAGGTTAAAGTAACCAGGAAGCGACTAAATATAAAAGCTGCTGGCAAAGATGACCTTCTGTTGAGTGGTGCAGACATCTCACCTCAATGCTTAGTGCCACAATGCTCCTTAACATCAGATAGAAGCATCTCTTCCAGCATCTGGTAGGGGAAATTGCCCAGTACTTCAGAAGAGATTTACATTTCTAGAGTGCAACTACTGGGGCTTTGCCAGAACCACATGAGTCCTACTTGGCAAGCCTGTTTGAAGACACCAACGCGGGTGGGTGCTATGCATGTCAATCATATAACAATTACCCCAAAGAACTTCAGCTAAAGAATGTGCTTAAGTTTCACCATGATAGGAAACATTCTATTATTGAAACAAATAAGGCCGGGCATGGTGGCTCACGCCTATAATCCCAGCACTTTGGGAGGCTGAGGTGGATGGATTGCAAGGTCAGGAGTTCCAGACCAGCCTGGCCAAGATGGTGAAACCCCGTCTCTATTAAAATACAAAAAATTAGTCAGGCCTGGTGGTAGACACCTGCAATCCCAGCTACTCGGGAGGCTGAGGCAGAGAATTGCTTGACCCCAGGAGGCGGAAGTTGCAGTGAGTCGAGATTGCACCACTGCACTCCAGCCTGGCGACAGAGCAAGACTCTGTCTCAAAAAACAAAACAACAAAAACAAAAACAAAAATAAATAAAAATAAACAAACAGCAAACTAGAAACTAAAACAATGTATCTTTCTCCTGTATCAGGAAGACATTTTTGTTGTCATTCATAGTGTCAAAAGATAACTAAATATAGGAAAATAGGAGATAGAATCAAACATTAAGGTTTTTTCTTTTAATTGATGTGTAAATTTTTCATATAAATAGGAAACCATGAGGCACTAATGCAAGTCAAAATATTTCAGTGGACAAGATTGAGCATTTCAACTTCATGACAGTATAAATAAACCCGTTAATGTTTTTTAACATGCCAGCATTGGGATCTTTTAAAGAAACTAAATATCTTCTTGCTAGAAATTAAATAATATTTGTGGTATTTTATCATATAATAGATTCCATTCATACACTCTATGTTTCTAACTGAATTGTTCTAGACAAATGCACATGTTTTTGAAGTTGTCTGTCTTCTGTGTTCTTCCATGCAGTTTGTTAATAAAATATATTGAACTAAAAAAACATTTATTCCATACAAATTTCCTCCTAGGACCATACACAATATACAGTTTTTACACATCAGTAGTATCCTCACCTATTCTGGCTCTCCCAGTTCTCTGGTTCCCAGATTTATTTCACAGTACATCCACACTTGGGGATGGGGAATCTGGTCTGCCTTTCACAATATTGAGAGCTCACTAGATGCACATTGTGCTAAATATGTAGTTATAACAAAGAAAACAATTATATATATATAATTTTTTTGTTTATATATAAATTTTTTTGTTGAATATATATATATATATACACAAACAAAAACTTTGCAATGGTGGGCACTCTGCTTAGCACAAGAGTTTATCTCTCAAGAGGTTAATTGCTTTACTTAGAATATATTAAGTATATAAATTGAAATTTATATAAAATAGAATAGCATCTTGTGGCCAGGTGCGGTGGCTCATGCCTGTAATCTCAGCATTTTGGAAGGGCAAGGCAGGTGGATCACTTGAGGTCAGGAGTTCAAGACCAGCCGGGCCAACATGGTGAAACTCCTTCTCTACGGAAAATACAAAAATTAGCTGGGCATGGAGGTGGACACCTGTAACCCCATCTACTCAGGAGGCTGAGGCAGGAGAATCACTTGAACTCAGGAGGCGGAGGTTGCAGTGAGCCGAGATGGCATCATTGCACTCCAGCCTGGGAGACAGAGCGAGACTCTGTCTCAAAAAAGAAAACAACAACAGCAAAACCAATAGCATATTGTTACATTCCAAATGAATCCTACATGTAGGGAATTCAGAAGTGAAAACACTTTTCCTAGATAGAATAGAAAAGAATGTGTTTGTTTGTTTTTGTTTGTTCACAAAGAGACCAAGTATGGGAAAGGGTTAAAACCAACACATAGATAAAGGAATTAGAAAGATGTATTCAAGACAAAGTGTGCTTGCAACTTTTGAGAGAACAGCCAGCTTATCTTAGGAAACAGTCAAACATTGGTTGATAAAAGGCTTATCATGTTAACATAATGAAATATTGGTTAAAGGGGAAATTAATGATATGATACTTTAGTATAATGTAAAATCGATTTAAGGAAATTTAATTGTATTCATATAGCTGTTACTTATATGCTTTTTATTAAGTGAAAGCGAAGTTGTTAAAGGTAGTCTGAGATATTCTACATGGTAAATTATGGGAATAGAATCTCGAACCAGAGAATGTTATGGAGCAAAATTTACTTTATTCATGCCTGAGTTCTGGATAAAGTTCTGAATTGCCAGGTTTATCTTGGGAAAGATAAAGGAATAATGAAAGAAGCTTTACCAAGAGACAATGGACTGGACTGGAAGACTGGTTACATCTGAGAAACAAAGGAGGAAAATGAGGCAGAGATGGTGCTGAAGTTTCAAATGTGCATGATGATCTGTGGAGAGAGAGTTGTGCCGGCAGCTGGGAAGTCATCTGGAAAGTGAACTTAAAAAGGAACATGATGAATTATGTTGAAGATACGCCTGAGCTGAGCAAAGAATGGAAAATCCAAGGGGATCATAGCACAATATTATCTCTGGGTTGCAATGGACTTTAAAAGCTACAAGGCTGTGTCTTCATCTGATCTATCGATCCCCTTAAACATCATCCTAGCAAACTGTCATTCCACGTGTGTTTGACATTCTTTTAATGACAGGAAAATTTCCTGTTTTTCCACCAATTTAATGTTTTATTGCCAATTCAATTTTTATAAACATTCCTCTTATACTGATTCAAAAGTATGCCTCCTTAAAATTCTAAGCTTTGGTGGTAACTGTTCCCTGTGGAAACACAAAATAAACTTAATCCTTCTTTCACATAACAGCCTTTCAAATAATTGAAGGCACTTTTCATGTCCCATTGAATCTTCTCTTCTTTAGGTTAAACATCATTTGATGTGCTTTCAATGCTTTCACTGTGTCTTTCTTTAAAGTGTAGCGCCTAGAACTAAACTGAGATTTCAGAGAAAGAATAGAGCTAAATTTAAAGGGAAAAAAAATTAAGATATTATTATGAAGATTTCCGAAGCTGTGACCCAGGGAGAGTGTTCAAGGGAAAAACAAACACAGAGCAGAAAGCAGAGCCAAGGACTGAAGATTACACCTCAGCAAATGACACACGAGACTTCCAAAGAAAAGAATAAACAATCCAGGCAACAGAGAGATGAGGCAGACCCAAAGAAAGTGGGCACAGGCCAGGGCCAGCACAACTAAAGAAAAAGAGGTTTTTATGATGATGACAGCAATAAAAATATAAAATGCTACAGGGAAACTGCTATAAAAAAATGCCAAACAAAAGCCATTGGGTCATTTATTAATTATCTTATGAGTTTTAGGAGAATTGGGCTCAAGGCAATCATATTTCAGAAATTTAAATTGTTGAGTCTAGAAAACATTGACAGTAAAAGGAATGAAGAACATGACACAACTACTAGAGTAATCCTGTTTGAACTTAGACGTCCAGATGGAAAGGGCACTTCTTCAAGTAAACTTTATCACATACACTTTTCCAAAAGCAACCAGCGTCCCTGATTTGTGATTTCAGAACACCTGTGCAATGCCCTGCTGGAACATTCCTTATCATGATTTGCAGGTCCTCCCCTGTCCCCACTGGATTATACAATACTGATGACAGAAACTTGTTCTTAACCACCTCTTTGTCTTCAGCATTCGACCTAATGTCAGAAGAATAGGAGATGGTTGATAATGTTTTGCTGAATCAGAAATGGAATGATCTCTAATGCAAGAAGTTCAAGGGAAGTGCTCTGTCCAGTTCTGGAGTGCAGTGGTGCCACCCCGGCTCACTGCAACCTCTGCCTCCGGGTTCAAGCAATTCTCCTGCCTCAGCCTCCTGAGTAGCTGGGATTACAGGCGCCCGCCCTCCTGCCTGGTTAATTTTTTGTATTTTTAGTAAAGATGGGGTTTCAGCATGTTGGTCAGGCTGGTCTTGAACTCCTGACCTCAAGTGATCCGCCCACTTCTCGACCCCCCAAAGTGTTCAGATTTTATTTCCTATCTTCCCTGAGAACTTTTCCCATTTCCTGTGTGCTTTTGCTTCCAACTGCCTGCACCTGACACCACTTTGGATTGCTGTTTTAGGGTGAATGGATCCACGTTGCACATGCTTGGACAACAAGAGTGTGCTGGGTTTCATCCGTCCCTCTCAGGCTGTCCATAACATATTATACCTCGGTGCAAGAGCAAGAAAACCCTAAGCCGTGGCCTCTGGAAGAAATCGCCCTGTGGCATGAGTTACACTCCACAGTTGCCTTGAGGGACAAGACCCAAAGAATCTGCTTGGAGACTTTTGAATTCACATCCATGCTTGGCCTCTCTTTCTTCCGCAATTTCTTATCAGTTTGTCCTCTGAGTACCTTCTTGATAAATCACTAGCACACCAATGCCTTATCCCTGGATCTGCTTCTGTAAACCTGATTTAAAATGAAACTCCTCTTAATATGGGTAATAACTAATTATAGTGAAAGGCAGAGAAGATGGGTCAGTACAGAAAGATGTTTCTTCCTGTAGTCTATATAATAAATATATTATCCTCTAGCTGAGGATTTGTACCCTTTGAACATCACCTCCGTGTCTCTCTCACTCCCCAGCCTCTGGTAACCACATCATTCTACTTGCTGCTTTTTTTAGTTTAATTGTTTTAGATTCCACATATAAGTAAGAACACTTGGTATTTATCTTTCTGTGTTTGTGTTATTTCACTTAGCATAATGTTCTCCAATCTCATCCATGTTGCACAAAGGACAGAATTTCTTCTTGTTTTAAGGCCAAATGGAATTCCATTGTATACATGTAACCATGTTTTCTATATCCATTCATCCCTGATGGATGCTCATTTAGCCAGGAGAGAAAAAAAATTTTTTTTTAGATCAATTGCACAGCATGGAGAATATAACAAATAACTGAATTCTATGAATTTCAATATCACTAAAAATATAAATATCTAATGCCCTCATTACAAAAAAAGTGTTAAAATATTTGAGGTATAGAAACTTTACTTAGCTTAATTTATTATTTCTAAATTATATTCAAAAAATCATAACATCCCCCTTTACCTCATAAATATATGCAACAATAATTTGTCATTACATAATAACATTTAAAATTAAAACTTAAAATATGTCATTGTGTAAACTTTACACTACAGAAAACTGATGCAATAGCTGAGTACAAGGTCAAATCTTGGGGGGAAAAGGCTTGCTACTAAACATTCTAAGCTTTGGCCTGGAGAAGAAAGAAAAAGGAAAATTTTGATTGACTAGGAATATATCCTCCCATTGTTTGAAAATCCTGAAGAATTTTTTTGAAAATCCTGAAGAATTTTCCAATTCTTGAGGATTAAAAATAAATTTCAGTTATGTAAATATAGACCTGAGTACAGATATAGACCTTGACATGATGATGGAACTGAAAATCTGAAATAGATCTAGGCCAGGTGAAGTGGTTCACACCTCTAATCCCAGCACTTTGGGAAGCCAAGGTGGACGGATCAGTTGAGGTCAGGAGTTCGAGACCAGCCTGGCCAACATGGTGAAACCCCGTCTCTCCCCAAAATACAAAAAAGTTAGCTGGGCATGGTGGCACGCACCTGTAGTAGTGCCAGCTACTCGGGAGGCTGAGGCATGAGAATCATTTGAACCCGGGAGGCAGAGGTTGCAGGGAACTGAGATTGTGTCACTACACAACAGGTTGGGCAACAGAGTGAGACCCTGCCACAAACAAAACAAAACAAAACAAAAAAAATTTGAGTAAGATGTAAGTATGTAAGTACATACAGAATATACTAAAAAAATTTTTTAAAATAGTACTTTAGGTTTCAAATTCAGGTTGTTTTGAGCAGTTTCTAAATCCTGCACTGAGTGACAAAAGGCAATGTGACATATATTAATATTATGCTCCAAAACTCAAGGAGATAAATAGCATTAAAAACCCTATGATACTCACTTTAACAAACGCTTCAAAGTCATTCATTGAACATGTTTATGAGATTCATGTTTATGCAATGGATACCAAACTAAATTAAATCTAGGCTTGTACCATGTTGTTAGCCTATGGCCAAGAGCAAGGAATGATTTAAGCACATTGAATTGTAAGAAGAAGTTTGTCTTATTGTGTCGGGAATTTATTCCTTCCGGGGGTTCTTGGTCTCGCTAACTTCAGGAATGAAGCCGCGGACCTTCACGGTGAATGTTACAGGTGTGTCCAGAGTTTGTTCCTTCAGATGTTCAAATGTGTCTGGAGTTTCTTCCTT
Organism: Macaca mulatta; assembly: GCF_049350105.2. Classification (NCBI taxonomy): domain Eukaryota; kingdom Metazoa; phylum Chordata; class Mammalia; order Primates; family Cercopithecidae; genus Macaca; species Macaca mulatta. The sequence goes on from NC_133423.1 coordinate 16,196,228, forward strand.
CCAGTGGGTTTGTGGTCTCGCTGACTTGGGAGTGAGGCCGCGGACCTTCACGGTGAGTGTTACAGCTCTTAAAGGTGGTGCGGATCCAAACGCGAGCAGCAGCAGCAAGATTTATTGTGAAAAGCAAAAGAACAAAGGTTCCACAGGGCTGCTAGCACGGATGGCCAGCTTTTAGTCCCTTATATGGCCCCACCCACGTCCTACTGATTGGTCCATTTTACAGAGCGCTGATTGGTCCATTTTACAGAGTGCTAATTGGTGCATTTACAATCCTTTAGCTAGACAGGAGAGTTCTCCAAGTCCCCGCTTGACCCAGGAAGTCCACCTTGCTTCAGCTCTCATTATGCGATGTATAAACAGTAAAATTAATGCACAATGAATTTAAAGTATAGGTTTGCAATTTCATGATAAGGCAAGAGAAGGACTTCAACACCTGCAGTGTTGACTGTGTCTTGATGAAATATACCACACATTTAAAGGATGTTTCAATCAGAATGGGAATGGTCAGCTGTGAAGTTACTGGAAATGTTAGTTAAAAGGTAAATCTGGGCTGGACCATGTGAATGCTGCCAGAGGAGAAAAACTTATCCACATATCCACATACTTTGGCATTCCAGAGTCTTTGGTGTGGTCCTTTATTCCTCTGTAGGATGGATGCAGTGTGCTTATTCCGGTGCTACGAACGCTTACATCATCTGCCTTTGTTCTGCTCCTAGGCTAACCAGGCATACATTTATTTAGTCATCCCCTCAAAATGGTGAGCGGGGAGAATGAGTATTCCATTCCATGTGATCGTTATGGGTGTCATTCTTTTTTGACGGAGTCTCACTCTGTCGCCCAGGCGCGATCTCGGCTCACTGCAAGCTCCGCCTCCTGGGTTCCCGCCATTCTCCTGCCTCAGCCTCCCGAGTAGCTGGGACTACAGGCGCCCGCCACCTCGCCCAGCTAGTTTTTTGTATTTTTAGTAGAGACGGGGTTTCACCGTGTTAGCCAGGATGGTCTCGATCTCCTGACCTCGTGATCCGCCCGTCTCGGCCTCTCAAAGTGCTGAGATTACAGGCGTGAGCCACCGCGCCCGGCCTATGGGTGTCATTCTAAGTTCAAAACCAATGTCATTCTCGCTTCATCAGCTGCATGTGAAACCATCTATTTATAGATGCTTTGGTCTTCTTTTGAGGTGCTAGTAAAACTATCAAATTCACCAAGAGCCTGTGAAGCTCCTTGGGTGACAGCCAATCAATGCCCCTTGCCATCAACAACAATGTCTTCCACTTGTACAAAGCAGCCCTCCAGTATCCATTTTTCTCTCTTCCAGATATACTTCCTCTCAATGGTCTCAACACTTAGAATCAAATCAGATATAAATCCTGAAATAAAACTCTAGTCAGACTCATTACTAACCTTCCTAACTAACCCTTTTTTTATATCACATTCTTCCTGGTTCATTCTCTTATAGCCACATTGGTCCTACTTATAATTGTTGTCCTTCCATCACTCTCTCCCTCCCTCCCTCACTCCTTCCCTTCCTACTTTGTTTGTTTCCTTTCTTTCTTCCTCCCTTTTTTTCTTCCTTATTTTCTTCCTTCCTCTGTCCTTCCTGTTTTTACATTAGATTTAGTATCAACTTGAAGTTGATTTTTGGGTAACTTTAAAGCATCCTTTTTTTTCTATGTTTTACGGATTTTAATTTTTTGGAAATTGTGGTAAAGACAATCTTTCCCAGTATTCTATTTGAAACTACTGTGGCACATTTGTTGTAAATGACTATGTATATATGGGCCTGTGTCTAGACTCCGGGGTATTTTATCTTTCATTTAAGTCACTTATTTAATTACGATAACTTTTTAACAATTTTTAACATCCAGCTGTTGAAAAATTTGTCTTTTTTTTTTTTTCCTCAGTGTATCTCAGCTATTTTTCGGTCATTTGTATGTTCATATAAATTTCAGTCATGTTTTCTACTTCCATAAAGGAAAAGTAGAAATAAATCTGTTGAAAATTTGCGTGAGTGTTCATGGAATCTATATACATTGACTCTTGAACAATGTGGGGGTTAGGAGTGCTGATTCTTCACACAGTTGAAAATTACCCTATAACTTTTGACTCCCCCAAAACGTAACTACTAATAGCCTACTGTTGAGCAGAATCCTTACCAATGACATAAGAAGTTGATTAACACATATTTGGTATGCTACATGTATTATATACTACATTCTTACAACAAAATAATCTAGGGAAAAATGTTATTAGGTCAGGAATTTGAGACCAGTCTGGCCAACATGGTGAAACCTCTTCTCTACTAAAAATACAAAAATTAGCTGGGCATAGTGGCAGGCATCTGTAGTTTCAGCTACTCAGGAGACTGAGGCAGGAGAATCACTTAAACCCAGGAGGTTTAAGTGAGCTGAGCAGTGAGCTGAGATGGCGCCACTGCACTCCAGCCTGGGCGACAGAGCGAGACTCTGTCTCAAAAAAAATAAAAATAAAAAAAGTCATAAGAAAGAAAAAGAAAAATTCCTATTCATTAAGTGGAAATGGATCAGCGTAAAGGTATTCGTCCTCATCTTCTTCACTCTGAGTAGGCTGACGAGAAGGAGAGAAAGGAGAGGTTGGCCTTGTTATCTCAGGTGTTGCAACAATTTTTAGAGGAAGAAGAAAATCTGTGTATACGTGGACCTGCAGTTCAAGTCCCTGTTGTTCAAGGGTCAAGTGTTCTTTTAAATTTTATTTAGTAAAGATCAGTTAGTAGTGATCATTTTCCTCTTTTATCTAAAAATGCGTATAATCACTTTTGTTCTTTTTTAAAATGTTTCCTGCATTTACAATTAAAGGTGACCTTTTGATTTCAAATATTGGAAGATATTTCCCTGTTTTCTGGCTTCTCTTTTTCTTTAGAAATCACCTGAAATTCTAATTATTACTTACTAGGTAGTACATTCACTTACATGGTCAGCTCCTGGCACACTGGGCCTATGTGCTATGCCACTTCTTTTCTCTGAATTATCCAGATAGAGTATTTATTTGCAAACTTACAAAGAGTCAGGAGTCCAATTTCCACTCTCCATAGAAATCAGCTCTGAAGGTTTCTCCCAACATTACCAGTGAGTGAGCACCAGATCTAAGAGAGAAGAGCGTTCTCTTTCCCTAAGGTGTTCTCACGGAAATAGTGCGATTGCATTCTCTCCTGGGATGAAAGTCCACTTAGTGATTTCTTCCATGTGCTAACTTACAATCCCATTGTTACCTATTACCTGTTTTGACCCACACACTTTGCTGGGATCACCAGCTCGGATCTATTGCTTAACCAAAGTGCCGGTAATCACTATGGTCTTGCTAATGTTTCTTCTTAGCTCCATCTCCAGCCTTCCAGTAGAGTCCTCCCTTAAGCAATCTGAGGGCACACATTTAAGTCTTTATAAATTTATTTTTACCATATGCTTTGACTGTCAGGTGTTTAGATGGTCGACTGTGCTTGGAGGGAATAGGGAATGAGACAAGGCTATGCGGCACCATGTCTCCTTACTCATGTCTGCATACTAGTCGCAGTAAAGTGCCTAATTTGCTCACAAGTAGTAGGTCCAGATTTTTTGAACGATAAATAATTCACTGTTCCAAACCACTCATTGTGTTCTCCACAGTTGCCTGTGTTACAGGATAAGTGAATCCAAGAGCATAATAGGTGTCGATCCTAGTTAACACCCATTTGTAGCTTCCTGGGGTCCCTGATAGAGGTCTAATATAATCCACTTGCAAGCTTTATGCAGGCTCTTGTCTTTGGGGAATTTTACTCACAGCCATTTCCAAGTGATTTCTTTTCTGTTGCCATTGGATGCAGTTTCTTATTACTTCAGCCATTTTGTCAGGTACCACAAAAATGTGCTATGATTCTGCTTATTTAGTGCATGGCTGAGCACACACAAAGCCTGCTCATTTAATAAAATCAGTCAACTGGCTCCAGTGATCTGACTGAGGTATCTTCCTTAGCATTCTTGTTCCTTGAGCCCTCTGGTATGAATATTTTGTGGACATCTACATGGTCCACTTTCATTCTTCCTCTAAATTCACAGGTATTTCCATAAATAAGGACCTCATTCAAGGGTGATCTTTTTTTGTCTGGGTATCTAGGGTGCATTTGCCTGACAATGTAGCAAGGCAATGGTGAACTATTAGGGTTTCTAGGAGAAATATTACCTTCCAATCTGTCAGCATCTTGCTTTTACACAGGGTCTGTACATATAATAATTTATTTTTCACCTTTCGAGAAATGCTTTTGGTTGTAGGAGCCCACATAAGTCTCAGAAATTTCCAAGGTTGAACTCAGCTTTGGATTTTAGCTGGATTTACCTATCAGACTTTCTTTGTCATGTGAGTGACTATGTTCTTAACTCCTTTTCCCTTCTTCCTTCGAGAATGCAATTTTCATGATATCATCAATATAGTTCACTATGTTGCTCATAATGATTATTAAGTGCAAGTCTCATCTCAATAAACTGGTGAATTAAAATATTAATGTGGCAAAATAGCAAATGTATACTAGATCCCATTATGTGAGAATGCACATTATCCTAGTTTGATTTCAAAATTGGGACTGAAAAGAACTCATTTGGTGGCTAATTCTATAATAGTATACAACACCTATTTGGCCTATTGTGCTTCTTGCATACTCTTTCTCACATCAGGGACAGCTGTAGTAATCAGTGACACCATGTAGCATAATTGGGAAGTTGTACTGCTAACTTCAAGGAACTGCGTCTCAGGTACTGGGCAGATAGGAAAAAAATAGATTACAGACCTGTTGCTTAATCATTTACTTTGTGACAGTGAAATTACATCCTCACATTCATTGAATTGGAGATTAAGTGTTCATATTCAAATTGTTGATATCAAACCTAGTATTATATTGACAACATCAGGCTTTCTCATCACATGTTAGAAAGATTCTAAAAATACTGTCTTCATAAAAATAATATGATACTATTAATTGGAAAAAAAAAGTTTTTTCCCCCTTCTTTGCATGCTTTCTAAACATAATGTGGCATTATCTCTGTAGCCGGGAATAGCCTTTCAGTCCATTTTATTATGCAGAAATTTTTAATCTATATTCTCGTGCCAAACTATTATCTCTGTTTAGGCTAAATGTAAGTTTAAATTATCTTCACATTTTTACAATTTACATCAGCAAATTTAATACTGAAAAATAAAGCATTTCATTTTATTATGTTTTTTAAATCCTACTTAAAATATAGCTTGATAAATAGTATACATTTCTTGGCTCCACCAAAGAACAAAGACCAACTCTCAAAGGAAAATACTTTATTTTCCAGCAGAAAAAAAGAAGTGTACTTTCCTATCCAAACAGACGTGTTGTGGCAATTTTAGGAGACTAATGTGATCTAATATTCTAGGCCCCTTGCAGCTTAATGAATTGACTAAAGACAAAAACCTGACACCAGATCTTTACTACTCCAGGTGCCCCTGAAGTGTTTCAGGTCCAGATGTTTGTAAGTAATGTGATTTTCCAGTTATTATCTCTGGGGCTGGGAAACAGGTAAATTCAGTTTGGTTCATTTTTGTTTCAATGTTCTTTTGCTTTTCACTCTTCTCCACGGTGTCAATATAGTTCACATTTCTTAAGAAGTGGTAAAATAATATCTCATTAAGTTAGAGTCTGGCTTCTGTAGACTTACTTTTTATAGATCTCGCTCTGTTGTTTCAACTCAGAAGGTATTAAATTTAAAGACGCATACTCTATTGCATGATAAATAAAACAGTCAGGTGGGACAGCCCATTTAAATATCCGTGCTGTCAGGCCATTTTCCGATAAAGAAATCACAGGAGAAAGTTAGACATTTGTTTGGCATAACTAATTTTATCTTCAAGTGGAAGCCTGGAATGTTCCCAAGTATATTTGCACTTGATTCTTCATAAGCAATGTACTGCTATCCCCTTTCATTCGATGGTCTTATTTCCTTGTGATCAGTTCATAATTGTTCTCACAGAATAATTAGAGTTTTGATCATAGAATGGCTGAAGATGACTTTCACTAAAAACGTTATTTAATTTTATATTGTCTTTTCATATTTTACTTTAGGCTTTGATCTAAAATGTAATCCTTTGTTGAATGTCAGGATATTACAATAAAATATGTATTTTTGTATATATATTTTACAATATGTATTTATTATATTTTTGTACATATATATTTATTATGATAAAATATACATCTAATGTGTATATATCAAAAGAAAGTATTTTATTTCAAAAATACTGAGAGGATTTTTTCCGAAGTACCTAAGATATCCTGAGAATAAAGGCTTTATTTTTCAAATATTATTGAAACTTCTTTAGGGTCATGAATCCACTAGAAGAAAAGATGTTGCTGCAGTGGGGTATGGCTGCTTCACTCTGATGTCTGCATTTGAAAGTGCACATATGTGTGCACACAGATAGGAGCATTGCGCTCTTATCTGGTCATCTCAAGGGTTCAGAGGCAAGAGCCACACTCGCATTAGATGGAAAATCTGAGGCATGTGTGATTTAGATAATGCATTTGGAACCTTGACGAATATTGTCACAATGCATCAGTGATTTGATGTCCTTGGTGTAGCCAACAAGGTGAACTTTACTAGTTTTTGTCGTTAGCAGTATAAAACAAATTATGTCTACTCTAGTTTGGGTTTCTTGATAGAGAGAAAACAGTGTCTGGAAATATAAATTAGGCAACCAACATAAAACTTCCCATTATATTATAGAATGATATTTATCCCTTCATTTCCATATAATTTACACCAAAATTGCCTTTTTAAATTGTTTTCCTGGTTTAAATAATAAAATTATCAGGGAAAATTTAGGCCTTTATGGGCAGTTTTTGCCTAAGTTTTCTCTTGTATATCAAATATCGTTGCTGAAATAAACTTAAAATAATGTAGAAAAGTGTGCCCATCTCATGTTCTTTAAGAAGAACTTTAGTTTCTAGGGTATAGATTTTTTTTGATGATATATGTATGCCACGAAGTCAAAATCAAAATATATTTATTAAACCAACATGTAACTAAGTTGGAAGAAATTATATGACCATGTATTAAACTATTTCAAGTATTCAGATAACATTGTTTTTAAAATAATGGAATTCTTGATATGATTCAATTTATGAAATAGCTTATTCAATTTCTGTACCTGTCTGACAGAATAATTACACCATTTGATTCACCCCCAAAATGATAGTTTTTTTAAACATACAGTTTTTGCTTGAAAAGCAAAATTGCTTTCTTATACTCTAAGATGCCTAAGCATTACTTGCCTAAATAGTAAGATGTTTTGCTGTGCTCTGATGTTCAGAAAATAATATCATTAAAGTACTTTTGGTTTTCATTGGGTGACTGAAATAATGACTCTTGTAAGTTGAAATCAGACAAAAGTATTAAGAATTCAGAACTGATCATTATATAAGTTTAGAAAAATGGGTTGAACACTGATATTTCCTGAAATCTTAGATTCTACTCATCATCCATCCACATTTCACCTAGATCATGAACCTTGTTTACTGTGAAATTGCAAGGAGGACTTCCAAATACTTGAACTTGTGTTCTCAAATCTTTTCAGGATAATCAGAAATTAAAATGAAATTAAAAACTCAGAAAAACCCTGCCTTACTATTTTATTCCCTAACTAAGAAAATTTTCTAATGATGTGGCAAAGAAATGTCATTCTCTTAGATGCGACTAGGATTTAGACTTCTGAATCATAGAGTTTGCCCTGCTGTCTGATCTTCTGACACTTTGAGGGGTCCTTTTTTTATCTATACTAGTCTGGGACTTTCATATACTTACCTCTAAACAAGGGAAAAAGTTCTTTTCCATTAAAAGGCCAATTTCTCTTTGAAGTACAGCTCCAGTCAAACCATGTATATTTCAGAAACACATCAAAGCATCAGCCAGGATTGATATGAAACTGATAGTTTGATATTGAAAAGTTACTATGGATTAAAAATTACAGATAACAGCAAGTGTGTGTTTAATTACATCTGTATTTTAAGTAATATGAACACACATAAAAAACATGGATATTTATTTTCTCTATATAATATTTTCAAACACCCGTGTATGTGAATAAATCGTGTTTTTAAACCTAAAATTAACATCTTCATATGCTTTGCTTTTAGGTTTCAGCTTTTCACTAATACAGTTTTATGAGAATGCAATTTCAATAGCGTTCAATTTTCCCTTTTTTCTAGCCCAGCTTTATACTTGCATCTCTATATCACTGACCAATTTATTACTATTAAGATAAATAATTATTATAGTATTAAGACAATTAGGAAAATAAATCGATCAATTAAGCTTTATGCTTTGTTTGCAAAGCTAGGCTTATGCAACCAAGTTTTGTTTTATTCAAACATTGTATATTCAATTTCTTGCTCCTTGTTTTTGGCTTCAGAGATAACATAATCTTGTAGTTATTCTCTTAATTCTTAATTCTCTTTCTCCTCCTTATTGTCTATTTGACCTCTACATGTCAGGACTCCTTGAGGCTACATTCTAAGATATCACTTCTATGGGTAAAACTTTCTCCTAAATTAACTCATTCATTCCCCTGGCCATGATGGAATCTATATGTCAAGGACACAAAAACTAATCTGTAATCCAGTTGCTTTCTTTGAGTTTTAGAGTCTCACGTTCAATTTCCTATTGGAATTATTCTCTTCAGTAGCTAACAAGGGAATTAAAAAAAAAAAGAGGGGGAAATGTAGAAAAAATAAAGCAAACAAACAAAACATGACATCCCAAGCTGACTGATTGACCTTCTTGGATAAATCTCTTCATAGTTTTTGTCATTTCAATAAATGGTGACAGCATCTAATTAGTTAATGTAGCATTTGAAAGTTATTTCTAATTTTTCTATTTTCTTTACCATCTCAATAACCTGCCACCAAGTTCTGGCAAACCAACTCTACAAACGGACTCATATCAATGTTTCTACCTCCAGTACCCTGATGTGAACCACCATTGTCTCTCACTGGGCTGCAGCATTACCTTTTTGTCTCCCGACTTCCACTCTTGCTTACTCTCAGTTCACTATCTCCTGAACGATCTTTTAAAAAGCATCATGCCATTACTTGCATAAAGCTTCAACCATTACTCTTAGGATAAGAATGGTATAATATGCCTGTTTGGTCTGGCCCTTGCTAACCTCCCTGCCTCTCCTTACAGTCTTCTGTTGCTTCTACACCATGGTCAGGTCACACCAATCATCTTTCCATTCCTCAGTTTCAGCAAGTACTTTCTTACCGCAAAGGCTTTAATTCCTCATTCCCATACATGAATTCCTGAAATGCAATTCCTGGTGTCTGTCAGCCAAAGGACTAAAACTCCTACTCAGCTTTCAGCTCTTGGCTTAAAAATCACATTGCCAAAAACACTTTCAAGATAACATACACTTAAGATGGGTCTTCTTATTCTTTTAAAAATGATTTTCCTCATCTATCTTTATATCTATCACCTTTCTGCCTAAACACTATCTATCCTTTGCCTCATTATAACTTCAACACACAATCTCCTTCTCTCCTTCTGCAGAGCAGAGAGGCAAAGACCTTTGTTCCCTAAAGATGTATACTCCCTTATTGTAGAAGATAACCTCCTGTGAGGAAAATAAAACCAGAATTGGAAGACATTTCCAATAGTTTATATTATTCATAAGAGAACAAGGCAGAAGCAATTCTTTTCGACAATAACCACTGAAGGAGGTGAGCTTAACTGGAAGATCCTAATCTAGTGGCAGCCCTGCACTAGAAGAATTTCATCCGAGTCTAGTCCATTTCAGAACAGCAATGGCCTTGTGTAATTCTCATCACCAACGCTATTATTCTCAACTTTAAGAGCCAAAGCACTTTATATTTCTCTGTCATCAATTCATTTTCTTGTTAAATAATATATAAAGCAAATCATGAAGTAAATATATACCTTGAGAGTTAAGAAAAGGAATAAAATGAACACAGAAAAGAAGTAATAAAGGTGGAATTAATGAAAATGAAAAGTCAAATTAAGTAATAAAAGTGTTGGTACAGTGGAAAAAATAAAATATAAGAACACTGACAAGGTGATTAAGTAAAATTACAAAAGGAAAAGGAGGTATGGCAACTTACCCAGAAGTTTTTTTTGTTTTTGTTTTCAAGTAATATTAAAAAGAGCTAATCTTAATGCAGGGTTTCTCAACCTCAGAACTGCTAACATTTTGATTTGAAAAACTATCTGTACTTGCAGTGGCAGAGGACAACAGGATTGCCTTGTGTGTCCTAGGACATCTAGCAGCATCGCTAGGCTTTACCCATTAGATATCAGTATCAATCCTCCCCTAGGTTGTGACAAACACAATTGTCTCCAAATATTGCAAATATCTCAAGGACAGCTGCCTTACTCTTCCCATTGAAAACCACTGGATTCACATAAAGGGAACAGAATTTTGCATGAGAAAATCCATTTTTCAGTCTTAGTAACAGTGAAAAGTTAAAATAGTTGTTTAATCAACTGTATTACTCAGGGTTCTCTAGAGGGACAGAAATAATAGGATAGACGTATATATAAGGAGGAGTTTATTAAGGAGTATTGACTCACAGGATTACAAGGTGAGGTACCACAGTAGATCATATGCAAGCTGAGGAGAAAGAAAGCCAGTCTGAGTCCCAAAATCACAAACGTAGGGAACCCGACAGTGTAGCCTTCAGTCTGTGGTCGAAGGTCCAAGATACCCAAAGCCGAAGAACTTGGAATCAGATGTTTGGGGGCAGAAAGCATCCAGCATGGGAGAAAGATGTATGCTGGGAGACTAGGCCAGTCTGGTCTTTTCATGTTCTTATGCCTACTTTTATTCTAGTGGCACTGGCAGTTGATTAGACGGTGCCCACCCAGATTAAGGGTGGGTCTGCCTTTCCCAGTCCACTGACTCAAATATCAGTCTTTTCTGGCAACACCCTTACAGACATATTCAGGAACAATATTTTGCATCCTTCAATCCAATAAAGTTGACATTCAGTTTTAACCATCACACCAACAAATCTCTAAACTTTTCCTCAGGAAAATGCAGTGTAGAACACTGCCGACTTCATCAATTATATGATATAAACACTTTCAAGAAAATACAAAACAGGAAAGAAAAATTAGAACCAAGGAATAGAAGACGTCATAAATTCAGATTCAAACCAAACTGCTATATTACAGTTACAAATTTTTTTCTCTGATCTTTTTTAGCAGCCAAAGTAAGAAGACAGATGATTATTTGCATAATTATTTAACTGACAGGAGGCAGAAAGCCAGTTCCTCAAGGGAAGCATGAGCTCTGTTAGCCTGTTTCTACCACAGACATCCTGACATTACAAAGAAGACATAAAGGATGGGGAGGACAGTGCTCACACAGCTTTATGGCAAGTACATTAGTGATTTTGATACAATCATTTTGATCTAGTGCTTGCCAATAAAATTTCAGGGAATCACATTTAAAATTAATCTAGTGAAGGCAACTCTGTGGTCAACTAAGGTATGAAGGTCCAGCTTGATGAAAGGCTATGATTTTGTGCATCAAGATTGGTGGTTTGGCTGTATAACCTTTAAGATCTTTTAGTATTACTTCCTTCTCTTTGGCTTTCTGTAAGAACCTGGTATCAATCATTTTGAGATTATATTTTGGGACGAAAACTTACTACACAGATAAACTGCATAACAGGACAATTAAAAGGACTACTTCTTTTTTCTGTTGCTTACCCTAGCAGACAAGGCTTTGCTGTCTGAAGTCCAAGGCCTTTTCTGTAGTTAGTGCATGTTGTCAACCGGCCTGAACCGAGCAAGGGAGTTAGGTTCATAGTAAGAAATGTGGTGAGAAAAAGAAACAAAGATTCCCACCAACAATCCAGACTATTAAACTGAGAGATGATTTGATCAATCATTTTAGCATCCCCCATTATTGTAACATTTCATTGATGAAATTTATAAGGCCCAGACCTGTAGGAACATAATATAGTATTTTAGCGTTTCACGATTGTGGAATTTCTGACACTTGATGCTCAGGGAGAGCATCAAGAGGTAATGAAAGTAAAGTGAAGGATAATCTTGCTTCTTTTCTCTCCCAATGGGAAGCGTTAAAGGAAAAAAGGAGGAAGAGTGTGAAGAAAATAAAGCTATTAGGTTTGGTTGGAAATGGGAAATTGCATTAGGTCAGAGAAGATAAAACCAATGAAAGTGCTGTTTTCAACCAACCCAGGAGAAAGCAACGTCATACACTCTAGGGTCTGAGCTTTATTAGCCAAAGAGAGGTTTTGAGACAGAGCTTCCTCAAACCTCTGGGCTGTACACGTTGATTGAAGGGCCCATGAATATGCTTTAGATACCAGTTTGGCAAGATTTATTTCCTAACAAGAGGATTTAGAATATAATAGGGAATGAGATGGGCTGAGATGAAGCCAGGTTTCATCTAGGCAAGATCATCAGGCCCTAAATAAACTAAGACAGACAAAATAATGAGCTCCATCCTCAGGGGTCATCCAGGCGTGCAGCCGGCAGGTGGCAAATGTCTTTACGCTATATACTGGTGACAACAGGAGACATTACCCACAGGAACGCTGCATCTCCTTTAACACGCCAGTCGTTTGTCTGTTTGCTCTGTTCAGCCTTGCTCTGCCCATCTCTTATATACAGACAGCTACATCTCCCATGATCTCTTGTTTGCTTGCCTGGTGGGTAATTTCAGACAAAAGGAAGTGCTGTGATACATCTGGGGACAAGGTAGTGGAGTTGTTTTGTTTTGTTTACTCCTCTCCTAACTATAAAAAGAATCTCCAGCAGCATAGCCTCTTACCTTATATTTCTTTAATATTTTACCAAATGACAACTATAATTCTCTCTGTTGTAAATTAGTATGCAAATGTATTAGAGATTGATAAGAAAGATTTCTGAGAATGGACCCCCCAGAGTGGTACAGAGTATGTTCGTGTAGCACTTTTGTCCATACAAAGAAAAGTTCCATTCTGCATCAGTGTGTAATTTTCATTGTGGGGAAGTTACACAATATAAAAGGATGGTGAGATTGAATCGAGTAACATAATATTTGAATTATAAATTAACATTAGTTTTCCAACATGATTAGCATATTTCTAATTGTTGTCCCTAAGATTATTTTACAAACCTATTTTTCACTCAATGTAATTAATAAGGCAGCTAATAAAGTGTGGAATTGTTTATTTTAATATATGACTCTGATTTAAGCTGTTCAGTCCATGAATTTTATATTTTTACACTTTTCCTAAAATGTGTATCAGCCAATCTTAAAATTGACTGTGCTGCAAAATGCTAGAGGAGGGACGTATTTTCTTAAGGATTAAACTCAGATATATGTGTAATATATGCAAAGGAGTTCTAGACATAGAGTTATATATATATATAAAATTCTACTTATATATTTGTTATATAGAGAAACTCATATATATATACACACATATATAAAGAACAATGTCCAAATTAAAGTTTAGAAATCACTAAAGCTATTAAAAGAAAAGTTGCACAAATTGATAAGTTAATGTAAAGTGAACACAACCATGTAATTAATCAATACATAAAACACTGCCAGCATCTTCGATGGCCTCCTGTGTGCCCTCCCAACTATCCTCAATTGTTTTCCTGACTTCTGACACCATAAATACATTTTAGAACATTATATAAATGGATCCTTTCAGGGGGTTTGTTACTTTGGATCTGTTTTCCTTGGCTCAACAATACTTTTGTAAAATCTATCCCTGTTTTTGATGGTAGAAGTAACTTGTCCATTTTTATTACTGTATAGTATTCTGCTGTCTCAATATATTGCAACATATTTATTCATTATTTTGTTGGTGGATATTTTGGGGTTGTTCAAACTTTGGCTGCTTCAGTGAATATTGATGGTTACTTTATCAACATAATTACACTTTGCACGCTCTTACTCAATCTGTGTAACACATGCATAGGTATGCAAACATGTGAGGAAATTTTCTTTTTGTTTTGAAATAGCACTTTTGGTTATTTTTAAGTGTGAGTCCACTGGCGAAAAATATTGTTTGTTTTTTTTTTTTCCCCCAGAAAGGCCTTTATTGCTTTATGCTGGCACTTAAATGCTTTTTGAAAATATAATTAATTCAACTGTATCATAATTTCCATATTTTCTGTTGAGTAATCAGACCTGAATTTATTGCCATCTTTTTTTTTTTCTCTGCATGACTTTTCAAACTTTGTTTTTAATTTTCTGCACTTTTTTTTTTTTTTTTTTTTTTTGAGATGGAGTCTCACTCTGTCGCCCAGGCTGGAGTGCAGTGGCACCATCTCAGCTCACTGCAAGCTTTACCTTCCAGGTTTATGCCATTCTCTTGCCTCAGCCTCCCGGGTAGCTGGGACTACAGGCGCCTGCCACCACACCCAGCTAATTTTTTGTATTTTTAGTAGAGACGGGGTTTCACCGTGTTAGCCAGCATGGTCTCGATCTCCTGACCTCGTGATCTGCCCTCCTCGGCCTCCCAAAGTGCTAGGATTACAGGTGTGAGCCACCGCGCCCAGACAATTTTCTGTACTTTTTTTTTATATACCCTAGTTACAGATTTGCTTTTTTAAAATTGTGTTATTGTTTTCATGTTGCTGTTATTTTGTATTTTTTCTCTTGGGGTTTTTAGCCATTTTTTAATACGTGGCTAGAAATTCATTACCAATTTTAAAAATTTCTAATTTAATACCTCTTCACGCTTTGTTTTTGTCCTATTTTCTCTTTCCTCCTGTTCTAGGATTCAAATTACAACCATGTAGAACTTTCTACTCTGTGCCATACAGTTCTTTCAATTTTCCCCTATATTTTTATCTTTTAAATTTTTGAACTTTATCCTGAATTTATATATTTTAATTTCATCCTAGATATTTTTCTCTAAGCTTCCTTTCAATTTGCTAATTATCTTCTCCGCTATGTCTAAACTGAGTTCATTTTGTTCATTATATTTTTTAATCTCAATATTTACATTAAATTAATTTCTAGTTCTTAGTTCACCATAAAAATATCTATGTTAATATTTCTTTTGATATAGTAATTGTAATTATACGTGCATGCAAAAAACTCTGTCTAGAACTCCTTTGCATTTATTATTTATCTTAGCTTTTGCTTAAAGCTTGCCTTATTATATATCTGCATATATTTAGTTCACTATATATTACATATGAAAAGTCATGTAGATAATCTGAGGATTAAATGCTACTATATTCATCCAAAGACACTAACTTATGCTCATATAAAACAGGTAGACTAGGGGCAGGGCTCCTCACCCTAATTAGTGATTGGCTGATTTGCAGGTGTGCTTTAGTCTGTGCAAGGGTCGTTTTATGCTGCATCCACACCAGAAATGTAATTGTGTGCAACTCCTCCAAAACACTGATGTGTACATCAAGCCCTGTCTCTTGTGATTTAATTCTCTCTTATTTTTGTGCCCAGCTCTGTGGCTACATTGAAAACTCTGCTCAGATTCTGAGCTCTTCATGGACTTCCTTTGCTTCGTGTCTCACTACCACTCCCAACACAAATTAGACAGATAGAGTCAGTGATTGTACCCTGTGTACACACATCAGAAAGTGTGTCTACAGCTGAGAAAATATCATGTATAAGTAAGAAACCTAGAAATTGGTTCAAACTCAATTTATGGCCATAGAAGACCCTTCTAACATTGTCATATAAAAAGTGGTGTTGTGAACACTAAAAATTTATTCTGAAGATTTGATCTTGAGTTTCTCCATAAGAATAAAAGCAAATATTCCTTGAGTATTATGTCCCAATCACTGTTTTATTGAAAACATTTAATTTATCAGTCTCTCTTAACAATCATAAAAGGTAGTTACATTATTACCTCAATTTCATAAATGAAGAAATTATGGTGCAGACAGGTTAAGAAACTTGCTCAGATTTCACAATTAGGAAGTCAAGGAGCTTGAATTTATACCTAAGTTCTGACTCCAGAAACCGTTGTCTTAATCTGCTAGGTCAGATCAACTCTTTCATACTTTGCAGTAAAGTGGGGCTCTGTGTCTATTAATCATGGTCTTAGGAATAGATTGGACACTTTCCACCAAGCTGCAAATTCCATGCTAATAAAGCACAGTAAGTAACCACAAACTCTATCAATTTAGCAAACCTCTTTAATACAACTTAGAATTTTTTTTAGAAGTTCTAATTTATAAGTTATTTTTTAGAAGCTTTTTATTAAGAAGGAGAAATCTGGTTGGGCGCGGCGGCTCACGCCTCTAATCCCCGCACTTTGGGAGGCCAAGGTGAGTGAATCATGAGGTCAGGAGTTCGAGACCAGCCTAGCCAAGATGGTGAAACCCTGTCTCTACTAAAAATACAAAAATTAGCCTGGTGCAGTGGTGGATGCCTGTAATCCCAGCTACTTGGAAGGCTGAGGCAGGAGAATCGCTTGAACCCAGGAGGCGGAGGTTGCAGTGAGCCGAGATCGTGCCACTGCACTCTAGCCTGGGTGACAGAGAGACTCCGTCTCAAAAAATAAAAATACATAAAAAGAACAAGAAACTTCCACTCTATATCCATTTGAAACAGTTGAGGAAAAGGGAAAATAACTTTCTCTGCAAATAAAATTATAGACATTTCTGAGCCTTTCTTTGTTTTCTTGACAGAGAGTTCTGAGCTCTAGAACTATGAGACAATGAGCCGGTAAATGAAGATGGTTCCAGAAAACATAAATAGCTTAGGGATTGAAGAAAGATTTTCAGTGAGAAATACATTCTTGGGTAGAAAGTCTACAAAGTGTTAAAACATCTACATGTATATTTAACAGTGGGTTGTGTTGCCTGGGCTTTGTCTACAGTGTGCTGTTATTCCCCTCCATTTCCACTGAACCTCAGGTTACCTCGGTTGCACCCAGCCTGTTACAGGAAACAGCCTTCTGGAGCTGTGTTGAAGGAGCGAAGGGGAGGGGGGGAATGCTATTGGAAATTGACATTTTTAAACGTTGTGGAGATATAAGGTAAAAACCAAAATGGATAATGATTTAAATGATTAGTTTAAAATATTTCAAATCATAACATTTAAAAGAACAAGCCCAGAGCTGGCAAGCAGTAATGGGAAGGCCACGCCCAGCATCTCCTTCCATGCTCATCCCTGTTGTGAAAGGGGAGTCCAGACAGTTCACCAGTTGCCTTGCACCAGACTTGTGATGGGATACATAAGATAACACGACGTAGATGTGAGGGAAAGAGGTTTTATTGTGGAAGGGGAAAATTTACACATCCTGGGTCAGACAGAGAAGATAAATCAAGACTCCCCTAGCTTCCTATCATCCCATATAGCCGTGTGCCAGGGCCAGTAAACACTGCAGGACAAGAAAACCATTCCCACAGCCCAGCGTAGGAATCCCACTTCTCTCTGATGCCTCTTGTTTTTTACAGGACAAGGTAAGAACAAAGTTATCAATAGTAAGGCACACAGACTGTTTGAGTGATAGTCAGTTTGGATTTGGGGTGCTGCTTTCTATGGCTGCCTACTCCCTGAAAATTTCACAGACAAAGGAATTTGCAGTCTCCCTGCCAGGAATTGAGGGAGTGGTCATTCTTGCAGTGGTCAGCTGAGGTCACATGCAGCCCTGCTGGTAGGAGGTAAGGAATCTTGTCCTATGACAATAGCGGCCAAGTCATGTCTAAGCAACTCAGACGAAACTCTTAGAATTATTACTCGACCGTTGTGCTCACTGAGTTACAAGTGCATTCTTTGGAAACCACAAACATACAACTAGGTTATTTAAAATGTATTAGGTTTGTTTGTTTATAGCACTAAATTTATCAAACCACAGGAATTGTACACCAATCAAAGTCTTAACTGTGTGCAGTGAAATTGAGACTAGTGTTACGAAAGAGATCTTCACTAGTGTTAGAAATATGACATGAATTTAAGATTAAAAGATATTGTAACAAGAAAATATAAGACAAAAGAAATGCACAAAGAATATTTTTATTGTGGGAAAATATGCATAACATAAAATCAACATATTAACCATTTTTAAGTGTGGAGTTCAGTGGCATTAAGTATGTTCGCATTGCTGCACAACTGTCAACACCATCCATTCTCAAAATTCGTTCTTCTTTTCAAATGGACACTCTGGTCCATTAAACAACAAATCTCCATTGCTCCCTCCCCCAGCTCCTGACAATAGCCATTCTACTTTCAGGCTCTACGAATGGGACTGCTCTCAGTACCTCATTTGAGTGAAGCAATATTTGTCCTTTTGTGACAGACTTATTTTACTTAGCATAAGGTTTATTCTTGCTGTAGCATGTGCCAGCATCTCATTTATGTCTGAGTAAGATTCTGTTGTGTGCATGCAACACATTTTGTTTATCCATTCACTCTCCATGAACACTTGGATTGCTTCCTTCTTTTGGCCACTGTAAATAAGGCTGCTATGAACATAGATACATTAATATCTGTTTGAGCTCCTGCCTTCAGTTCTTTCAGTTATATACTAACCGTGATATTCCTGGCTCATATGGTAATTTTGTGATACAAAATATTCTTAAATAAACTTGCACCAATAAAATGCTTTATAAAATATGTTAATGTCTCACAGATTAGGATTACATGATCCTGAATATTTATATCAGGAACCCCCAAGTTTTTTAACTTATAGCTGAGCAAAAGAACCTATTAATAATTTCTATTCACTTCTCTTACTAGGAAATTGTGTTCCTCAGCTTCAATTGTGAGAGCAAACTGAACCTATGGCTCTGAAGTCAAAGTCAGTCTTTGGCAAGGATGGTGTGAGCTTCACTAAACGCTCAGCCATATAGCTTTTGGGAAGGCCAGTGTTTAAGAAAGGATAGGGTTTAACATTTAGAAGATTTCAGTTCTTTGACTAATTATTTATGTTGTCTTCTTTTCCTTTACTTATATCCAAAACACTATCTCTCTTCTGCACTCATTTTTGTTCTCTGACAGCTAGAGTTCTGCAGCAAAATGCACTCTACTAAAAAGCACTGCAATATACATTCACTATGATAGAAATTTTGATATATAGTAACATACAATTCAAATATTTTCTATGCTATTAATACCTCATTTTGGCTATTTCTTATATCTGATGTTGCTATTTTCTTATTTTGATAAGATAAGCCTTAAAATCATGAAGACCCAATTTTCATGAGAGATTCACTGGAAGCCAATATTAGTATTATTATCCCAATCATCACCACCACCCTTAACCTCTGGTAGTGTTTATCATCACCACCTTAACCTCTGGTAGCATTTATAGACAATCTGTTAAGTTGCATTTTCGTCTTTAAAGGACTGACATTTTGACAGATACTACTTTAATGCATGAATTATTTGACACTGAATCTCAGAGGGATTAAGGATGTGTCTAACAAGACTTCTGTCATGAAACTTATACTTTCCCATACCTTGATGCCATCTCTCTGACAAAAAAGAAAAATAATTAAGAAATTGTGGAATTTAAGTAGAATAGCATTTAATGATGTGGGATGTGGAAAAAGTCGTTTTGCTGAAACAGTGGATACATATGTTCTATCCCATGCCCAAGACTTAACTTTGGCATAATCTTAAGTAAGCTTTGTTTTTCTTAGCTCTAGCATTGCTTCATCTGACTCATAATGATCATAAAAAGTTAGATAATACATTTGAGAGATTTTAAAATAGTTTTAAAGTGTAAGAAAATATATCACATAATTTCCTTCATTTTAACACTCAGTCTTTAAAACAGGCAACAGCAGAGGTCATCACATTATATGCACCAACTGCTATATTTAGAATAAAATTGTATTGTGTGATTTCAATTTAAATATTTTGCAGATAATATAAATAAATGAAATATATTCTAGGCAATCCAAATCTGACAAAAATATTACTTTAAAAATATCTCTAGGTGTATATAGAAGTAAGAAACCAGTTTCCTGGACAAAAATATTTCTAAGTGTAAGAACAAACATATATGAATTAGGATAATAAAATTAGTCATTTTTCAGACAAAAAAATAATGCCTCGGAATGGAGAGTCATGAATTTAAAAGTGGTGCCATTTGGTTGCTGGAACCAAGACTCAAAAAATGCTGCTTTGCATTACCAGTGAAAACACCTTATTTTCCCTCAGGAGGTGGTCTAGATGAATTTGGTATGTTGAATGCAGATCTGAATAGGATTCATGAAGCGATTATAATTCCCACTTAGCATCAGTCAATAGGTAGATCACAAGTCTGTGTTTGAAAATATACTAATTGAAAGGATATTAGTATAGATTGTCATTCTACTTTAAGAATCAATTTTATATGTTGATAATAGGTAAAACGGTTTATTCTACTTTTTAAATACAAAAATGGAAAAATCCTATTGGTTGTACCATAAATATATACTTATAAAGATGGAATAACATGATAAAAGCCTATTACATTGCCTGTTATAAAGAAAGCATACCAACTGAAAAAATATATGGTGGTTCCCAGTGCTTTATCTTTCACTGGGCTCATTGCTATCCTTGTCGCCTTCATAACCTCCTAGAAATCTTGCCTTTGAACAGCCAAGTCTTTCATCTGGTAATTCGATCCATTATCTTTTATATAGAATACAGTAAGATAAGAAACACAGTACAAACATGTACCAGAATAGGAAAGACTAAGTGAGGAACGTACCAGCATTTCTACGAAGTATCACTCCAGACCCAGTGTGGAAGAGGTGTGCGTGTGTATGTGTGTTTGTGTGTGTGGTATGTGTTCCTGAGGCAAACATCACTAAGCAGAAATAAATAGTTAAACAGAGAAAAGCTGAGGGACTTTCTGTTGAAAAGTGAAGCAGTTGGCCGGGCGCGGTGGCTCACGCCTGTAATCCCAGCACTTTGGGAGGCCGAGGCGGGCGGATCACGAGGTCAGGAGATCAAGACCATCCTGGCTAACACCGTGAAACCCCATCTCTACTAAATATACAAAAATAAAATTAACCGGGTGTGGTGGCAGGCGCCTGTAGTCCCAGCTACTTGGGAGGCTGAGGCGAGAGTGGGAGAATGGCGTGAACCTGGGAGGCGGAGCTTGCAGTGAGCCAAGATCGTGCCACTGTACTCCAGCCTGGGTGACACAACGAGACTCAGAAAGAAAGAGAGAGAGAGAGAGAGAGAGAGAAAGAGAAAGAAAGAAGGAAGTGAGGGAGTAAGAGGTGTTAAGATGAAATTCAGTGAGTAGGATGAGGCCATAGCAAGGAAAGCTGTGGGTGGCAGGCTGTGGAATTAGGTATCCTCTTGTAGGCACTGTGGGTCACCGGGTATTGCACAGGACCTAGGAGGCCTTGTTGAGCCAACCCCCTCCTTATACTGGGAGCTCTCTCTTCTGGATTTACCTGTGAGAATGAATGTCGTGCTTAGAAGAAAAGTGTCAGATAGAAGTTGCAATGGAAACAAAATATTGGAATAAAATATTCAAGAATCATTGTTGATTACTCCTTAGACAATCAATAGACTAATCGAACTTCAGGGGCCTCCTGCATCCTGTAATGGACTTTTGTGCCTGACATTTATCTCAACAATGAAGCTTTGAGAAAATAAATGAATTCATATTAAGCATAAAATATTCACAAACAAAGGGAGTTGTATAATTTATCCATTCTACTTTTAAATCCGTTCATAAGACACAAACCTTAAAAATCACTATTCGAAAACCTTGGAAAAATAAAGAATACTGAAATACTTGATTGAAATCATGTTCAAATTGTGACCATAGAATATATAAATAATGCCAACCAAAATGCTTAGCTGGAGTCTGACACTGAGCTTGAGGGTTCATACGTATTCTTAAGCTGCTTTATGGCCTAATTTGTATCCAGAAATAGATAGATGTCCAAATTTGTTTTCTAGAATTCTTTAAAAATGAATGCTAGCCATCTTCAGGGTTATAGGAGGATGAATTTAGTGATCCAATTTTTTAAAAAGTTAACCATATGTATTAGACACTTTCATGTATGAGATATTCTTCTCTCCTTAGCATAGGATAAGAGAATAAGTTCCAGTGACGAAATGGAAAGTAAATGTTCAACTCTAGTAGGCAGTTAATATGGTAAAGATTTCAGGAAGAGAGCTAGAGATTCTAGTTTCAGCCCTAGTATTTAGGAGCTGTGTGACCTTGGATAAATTGCTTAAATATTTGCAAACCTCAGTTTTTTGACGGTATAAGAAAAGGGGGAATTGATAAATGAGAACTAAAGACATTTGTAAGTCTACAATTTTATGCTGTGATGTATTCTTCTGTGAGTTATTAAAATTCAACATGTCCATAGCATTCTATTAGGGCTGCAAAATCACAAGGCAGGCATTTAATTATGTTAAATTTCTGAATTCTACTCTCCTCATAAGATAGCTCCTAAGTGCCTCTTTAGGTCAAACCAGCTCTAGAATGCTACTTAATCACTCTTAATTTATCACGCTGATCTGGATGCAGCGTTTAAGCCTTTTATATGTCAGCCTCACATGTAGGATATGGTATTTAACTTCTGCATCCAAATCTAAAATGTGCTTCCAACATCAACTCCAAGATACAATAAAATATTTCAGTAGGACTGATAAAATACGAGCAAAGAAGTGCTAAAGTCTGTATAATTCTGTGTGTGTGCTTATTTCTTTGTATGTATGCAAATTCATTAAAACACATGGACCTTTCTATCATGTAAGAATGTCAGTTGATTTCATGACCAGTAATCTGAGTGCGAGTAGTAGCTGAAGAGAAGCCTGAGGATGCTTTATGATAGAGAAGAGCCTATAATTATTCTAGAATCATTGTCTGTGAATAAGGAGAAATTATCTTCAAATTAATAATCTTTACTCTGCAGCTAGCTCTTTCCTATATAGGTAAATTATCTAGAACATGAACTGTCAGTAGAGTTTAGGAAGTAATATATCTTTTTTTCTTCGTTTGTCAGAAGAAGCTACTTGCTATCTCTTCAAAATGTTCAGTTCTCCAATATAGTGGTTAGAAGACAGTAAAGAGTGTTGCCAATGACATCTTAGAGAGAAGCAGGAAAATATGTGACTTTCAGCTATTTCAAATTCTAGGAATCCAAGAAACAGAGCGTAAATATAGCAACAACATTGGAGTGCTGTCAGGAAAGATTTCCAGGTTTATTCTGTAGAGATTCATCATAAATTAGTAACAATAAATCCCATACTGTCTGTTTATGAATTTTTCTCATTTTATTAATCTCATACCTTTGGTATTCTCTATGAATATAATTACATTATTTTTAATTACTGCATTTCTCAATACTTAATCTTCTGGAGTTAATCTAATGATTTCGGTAAAACAATTAACAAACTAGAAAAGGTATGTCTTTGTGCTGAGTTTTGAATTAGCAATGAGTCCTTTGTCCAGTGACTTCCTATCCATAGTAAACAGTAAGAGTTCGGTCTACTGAAAAGCAGGGACATATTTCTTTTATTTAGTAAATAGGTGTTTTATTCAGAAATTTTTTTTTATTCCCACCGTTAATGAAATTATTAAAATTATTTTGCCTGCTGGGCCATTAGCTGTGTATGTGCACATTGAAGGCAGTGCTTATTCACATAGGGGAGCCCACTCACTCCTGAAATAAGATGATTTCTTCCTTCTCTCCAAACCATTCATTGGTAAACATAATGTAGTCTGTCTTCCAGATAGAGATTCTCAAAGCCCCTATATACATGTTACAAAGGCAATGTATCTTGGCATATCATAAAAGGGAGCAAAAGCAATAGGTCAAGAATAAAGGAATTTCCTGAGAATATAATGCATTGCGCATAACTGAGATCATCAAGTAATATTAAGTAAAGGAGAAGAATAACATGTGGTAGTGACAGGGGAAGCCAGCTGGACTTCCTGGGTCTAGTGGGGACTTGGAGAACTTTTCTGTCTAGCTAAAGGTTTGTAAACACACCAATCAGCACTCTGTAAAAACGCACCAATCCGCGCTCTGTCTAGCTAAAGGTTTGTAAACGCACCAATCAGCACTCTGCAAAAACGCACCAATCCGCCTCTGTGTCTAGCTAAAGGTTTGTAAATGCACCAATCAGCACTCTGTAAAAACGCACCAATCCGCACTCTGTCTAGCTAAAGGTTTGTAAACACACCAATCAGCACTCTGTAAAAACGCACCAATCTGCGCTCTGTCTAGCTAAAGGTTTGTAAACGCACCAATCAGCACTCTGCAAAAACGCACCAATCCGCGCTCTGTGTCTAGCTAAAGGTTTGTAAATGCACCAATCAGCACTCTGTAAAAACGCACCAATCCGCACTCTGTCTAGCTAAAGGTTTGTAAACACACCAATCAGCACTCTGTAAAAACGCACCAATCCGTGCTCTGTCTAGCTAAAGGTTTGTAAACGCACCAATCAGCACTCTGTAAAATGGACCAATCAGCGCTCTGTAAAATGGACCAATTGGCGGGACATGGGCAGGGCCAAATAAAAGAATAAAAGCTGGCCACCCAAGCCAGCAGCAGCACCCTGCTGGGTCCCCTTCCACAGGGTGGAAGCTTTGTTCTTTTGTTCATCACAATAAATCTTGCTGCTGCATAGTCTTTGGGTCCATACTACCTTTATGAGCTGTAACAACACGGAGGTCTGCGACTTCACTCCCAAAGTCAGCAAGTCCACGAACCCATCACCCATTGAGAGGAACAAACAACTCCAGACGCGCCACCTTTAAGAGCTATAACACTCACTGCCAAGGTCTGCAGCTTCACTCCTAAAGTCAACGAGACCACAAACTCACCAGAAGGAAGAAACTCTGGACACATCTGAACATCTGAAGGAACAAATTCAGGACACACCATCTTTAAGAACTGTAACACTCACCATGAGGGTCCACAGCTTCATTCTTGAAGTCAGCGAGACCAAGAAGCCACTGGAAAGAATAACTTCTGGACACGGTAGGTTGGTTATTGGCCAGAGAGAAGTGTATTCAGGGAGTCAGCAACCACCTGTGTAAGGGGATTGACAAAAGTTATTTAATTATCTGAGGATAAAAAAACATTGTGTAAAGCATTTGTTTCACAGTAATATAATTATTCTTTTTTGTTCTCTTAAACACTTGAGGAAAACTAATATTGCATAACTTAAAGTTTTCTGAATAATTTTTCCTCCCGAATGCACATGTAATTCCCATTTGCTATCTGGTTATCTGATGACTTACATAATTTCATGTGGAATTTAAGATGGTGTTCAGAAATCTCAGTGGCAAAGTTTGGCAAAAGAAGGCAAAAAAGTTGAAAAACAAAAAGTTTCCAAGATTTGGGTTTCTAATTTTATAAAGACTGTTGTGGTCGACTTGGCACATTTGTGAGTAAATCAGTTGGTAATTGCTAACACTTCAACAAATTAAAGAGGGGTGAGCAGTGCAGTGGGAGGTCTGACCTGAAGGCAGGAGTTCTGCCATGCCCACTAACTAAAAACTCAGATGTCCAACTCAGTCTACACACAATGAGGGCAATTTACAGGAAATTGAGGAAAGAAGGCAATTCTATCAGCCCTTCTCAAATCAGGAAATAAACAAGATGCTTCTATGAACTCTAGGAGCATATGTTTGTTATTTTCTTGTTCAAGGTCCAATCAACTCTACCACTTGAAAAGCAAGTTTGAGGAGAGGCTAGACTGTCAGATGCCTATTGGTTTATTAATACTCAGTGAGAGGAGTCTCTGTAGTATAGAAGCGAAAATACGATAATAAATTCACAGTAGGAAAAATATATTTAATTCTCCAAAATAATAAGTTCAAGATGAGAGTCATACATTCAGAGATCCTTTTGCCAATTGGCCAGTTTTCCTATGAGAAAAAAGAAACTTAGGCTGCATATGTGCACCAAGTCATACCTACAGGTGGCTGAGCTGGGGTTAGGTTTGTCATTTTTCAGTTCACGATTTTTTCCACTGGATCTTTACATAGCACCATGGCCTTCAAAGACAGTGAGTCACTGAATTCAACAAACATTCTGCTCCACTCAATAAATGATTGTCAAGTAAGAGAGGACAGAACAGCTCACTTAACGTAGGTTTCTAGAAAGCAGCTGAAATTGAAGTATAAAATTTGGAATAAAAATTGAAGTTAGAAAAGATTTATAGAGTCCTCTACATAGTGACCTTCTGTTTCCAAGTGAGTGGATTGAAACCTTCATGAAGGGAGGAAGCACTAATGACCATTATGTAAGTAAATCAAAACAGGAAGAGAAAAAGGATTAAATGATGGAAACTATTTTCAGAAGAGAATCAGGAAAGAGCAATGTCATGGGCATTAAGGAAGGAGAAGTAGCCAAGAGACACTGTCAAGCCTTGCAAAGAGGGCATTAAAGGTGAGAATGCAAAGCTCAAGGTACCAGGTTATGAACAGTTCATTTGGACCTTGAATCGAGGTAATTCAGAGAGGTGAACTCTCAGAATCCAAAGTAAGATAGCTAGGGAGGGAAATTACAGGCAGTCACTCAGTGTCAGTGCTTCTAGACTTTGTAATGGACAGTCCAGAAGTATTGTTTGTTGCCTTTTTTGCAGTGGGCACAGAGACCTTAAGGATGAATCAACATTGTTTTCAAGAAAAACTCTAACAGAACACAAAGAAAACACAAATTCACCAAAAATAATTATTAAATAATTATCACTTATGATCACATCATTTAGGGAGTCTCCTCTGTCCATAACTCCAAAACGTACCATTCACATAGTTAACAATAGAAGCCGTGCTATCTGGAAATTTGCAATTAGGCAGACTTGATTATTCCACAAAAATAATATTAAAAATATAGAAAATGCATCTGAGTATTTAGTAATGAGCAGCAATGTATGTATAAATGATGGCAGTGGTGGTTCGTCTGGAGCAACTGCTGTGATGCCAACCGCAACAGGGGAGGTACAGCTGGGGTTGCATGCTCTGTGAGACTGGCAGTGGTGGAAACAGGCAGAAGCCCTGTCCCCTACCAAGTTGGCAGGGTGGGGACCCTGCACTCCCAGGTGCAGCCGCAGTCATCCAGCCACAGCTCCAAACCAGGCATCCCCTGTGCTCTTGGGGCCCGGGAACCCCCGCTGCCTCTGCAGGCTCAGAAGTGCCTGCTCCTGCTCCCTGGCCTCTTCCTACTCCAGGTGCCCACTCTGGGGTGATGCAAAGTTGTGGCCTAGCCTGGGTGCTACTGCAACCCTGCTGGGTGTGCACACACTTGGGAGTAACACTAACACACAAGCCTCCTGATGCCTTGGGTCCCTCCAGACTTTGGGCACTGATAAGCACAAGAGGGAGATGGAGAGGGCACTGAGGGTTGCTTGGCACAGGACTGGAGGTGACCCTCAGCACAAACAGCCTGGGTGCCATGGATGGTATGTTGATGGCAGGAGGCAGAGAGACTCTTGGGTGGAAAGGGGCAGGTCCCCGGTGAAACCCCACCTTCAAGCCAGGGATGGACCAAAGCCTTGGGATCAGACTTCCAGTTCTGGGTGGAGTCTGTGACCTACAGTGAGAACTTACGTTGCTTTTTCCCACGCCTGCCCATGGCCACCCATAAACCAATCAGTACACACTTCCTCCCTTCTAAGCCCATAAAAACCCCAGACTCAGCCAGACTCACACAGACATCAGGACTACCAACTGCAGGAAGGAGCTATCCACTTCAGGTCTCCTCAACTTGTCCAGATGACCTGCCTACAGAATGGAGCTGTCTACTATGGGTCTCCTCTCCACTGGGAGCTGGACACTCCTCAGATGACCTGCCTGCAGAAAGAACCTACCTACTTTGGGTCTCCTGAAAGCTGTTCTGTCACTTAACGAAGCTTCTCTATGCCTTGTTCACCCTCTGTTGTCCACGTACTTCATTCTTCCTGGATGCAGGACAAGAACTCAGGACCTGCCAAATGGCAGGACTGAAACAGCTATAACACAGACAGGGTTTAAACATGCCCCTCTGCTCGCCACAGTTGTGGATGATGAGAAGGAGAGAATAGCTGTGGCTTTCTGGGAAGTCCAGACTAGGGGCTCCCAGAACCAGGGCTGTGACACCCTCCTTGGGGCTCTGTAGTTCTTGACATCTCCAAGCTTCCAGGTGCCACCACGTTTCCCTCATCCAAATGCAGGTGCTCACAATAGAAGCCACATGAGGTACATCTGCTCCAGTCGCAGCCTCACCCAGAGCCAGCACCTGTGCCAGCACCTGGAGCTGCCTGCCCTGCCACAGCAGCCATTGTGCCTGGCTGTGCACAGTGGCTGCACCCTGCACTTGCTCACTCACACACCCCTCACTGTTCCTGGCTCACCCTTGGCAGGTGTGGGACTCGGGCTGGTAGCACAAGCCGAGTGCAGTCTGCCAGGCCGAGTGGGCAGAATGAGTCCAGTGGGTGCGAGCAGTACTCAGGCAGAAGGCACCGCTGGCCACAGAGCTTTCCTGCTGGCGAAGCAACACCCCAAGGATCCCGTGACATAAATATACATGTATAAACCATTTCATTTCCCTAAATTGTTACGGAAATGTAGACACAAATTAGCATTAGAGTACTGTTACTGTGATGGCTTCTTGAGAATTATACAGGAAGGCTATGCCAGAGGTACAACAGGAGTGTAGTACTCTTACTTTATTGTAAATCCATTCAGATTTATTTTTCCAAACCAAATTTGCAAATTAATATAGTAAACAAACAGCAAAATGCAAACACCAACGTTTAGGATTATAATCTAACTAAAGCTCTATTTTTATTATTTTTATTTCCACATTTAGGCTCTTTATAAGAAAAAACAAAAAACAATGAAGTTTAATTGGTTTCACATTTTCACTATATAAAAAGAGAAAACTGTTACTATTACAATTTGACTTAAGAGATATTTCAAATATTGTTAAGATCAATATTTTTCACACTTGGCTGTGTATTGGAATTGCTTGGGGAGTTTTAAAAATACTGTGTTATATCCTGAAGGATACTGTTTGAATTAGTATGGGATGTGACCTGGGCATCAGTATTGTGAAAAGTTCCCAGGAGTAATTTTAATGTGTAACCTACTTTGAGAACCAGTCTTCTAGGACACAGTATCTTCTGGCATCCGGCTACCTTTGTGAAAATAATGGAGCTTGTTCAAAACAATTGATAAAGAGCATTCCAGGTCCAGCAACTTGATTTGGTAAGTCCCACTGGGGTGGTCCACCCCGAAAAAGTTACAACAGGGTCTGTCAATTTACTTTCCTCCGCATAGGTCACTCTTTGTGTTGAGACATATCCAGTCTGGAGACCATACTGCAGATGAAAATTGGCTTGGAAAGCAGGCAATTAGAAAGCACATATTTTCCGTAGTAGGGCTGTAAGTATCTGGTAACGTGGAGGAAGGCCTCTTTCCACTGTAAGGACATTTTAGTCTAAATAAATGTTTGCTTCCTCTAGTCATAAAGAATCTGAGAATCAGCTCTCAAAAGTGTAATTTAAACACTACTACATCCATGCTCTGTGTTTACCTATTCCTCAACCCTGCTGACTATTGCAGGGTTGGCTAAAAAACAGTTCAGACAATCTTGAATGGGCACAGTGGCTCACGCCTGTAATCCCAGCACTTTGGAAGGCCAAGGTGGGTAGATCACTTGTGGTCAGGAGTTTGAGACCAGCCTGGCCAATACGATGAAACCCCATCTCTACTAAAAATACAAAAAAAAAAAAAAAAGCCAGAAATCACTTGAACTGGGGGGGTGCAGGCTGCAGTGAGCTGAGATCATGCCACTGTGCTCCAGCCTGGGTAACAGAGCGAGATTTCATCTCAGGAGAAAAAAAAAAAAGTTTAGAGAATCCTGTTGAAGTTCCAAACTCTCACCTCCGTCTACTCTGTCTGGTTGTGGGTCCACACAGGATGCCTGACCATTGTTACTTTATGTTTCAGGCACTTTGACATACTGGCTGAAAGCACATGCTCTGAAACCTACTTGCCTAGGTTTACATTTTGATCCCACCGTTCCCCAACTTGGCTAATTAATTATCTAATCTTCAGTTTTTCTCATCTACAAAATGTAAACAATAATAGCTATCTCATACATCACCTGTAAGGACTCAATAATGCATTTGATGGAAGTAGCATGTTTGACACTGTTAATGGAACTATTCATTATAATTATCAATTATTTTACTAAATCATCAGCAGCAACATATTTTTTTTCCACTCCCACCACCTGTTCCTTAAGTAGAAGAGTGAGAGTAGTGTATTTTAGGAGGGACAGTGGGTAAAGGATGGAAGTGCCTGTGAAAAGCATCTCCTAACCCACAGAACTAGAAAATTCACCCAAAAGGGCTTCTTCCTTGTGGTCCAGATTCTCTTCCAATTAAGATTAAAACACATTTATTTATAGTTTACTGGGTCTTTCCTATTAAGTGTCATAGCACGCTCTCTCGCTCTCTCTTTTTAGTGTAAATAACTCAGGTGTTATATGCCTAGAAACTATTACAGGAATTTTAAAGCATGTAATCCAAAGAAGCAGAACACTTATTTTTGAAAATAGAGGTCTCTCAAATAGTCACCAACTGGAGCATATATAAAAATAACATGATACTGACAAAACATTAGCAGGAATAAGCAAAGATCAAAAATCATCAGTGTGGGCCAGACGCAGTGGCTCACGCTTGTTATCCCAGCACTTTGGGAGGCAGAGGCAGACAGATCACTTGAGGTCAGGAGTTTGAGGCCAGCCTGGCCAACATGGTGAAACTCTGTCTCTACTAAAAATACAAAAATTAGCTGAGGATGGTGCCAGGCATCTGTTTTTCCTACTACTTAGGAGGCTGAGACACGAGAGTCACTTGAATCCAGGAGGTGGAGGTTGCAGTGGGCTGAGAAGGCATCTCTGTACTCCAGCCTGAGCAACAGAGTCTCAAAAAAAAAGAAAAAAAATTATGTGATGTGCATATTGAGAAATAAATTGTGTTATATATGATCCTGTAACATGTCTTTAATTTTACAATACAGTAACAAACTGCAAACTATTGTAGAATAGAAATATATCTGACAAATGCACAAAAATCATCACTTCTCAGCAAAGAGGAAGGTTTGACATGGTTTTGATCAGAGGTATCATTAATGAAAGAACAATCACCTGAAAGATTAATAACATCTGAAAGAGAAGAATTTCCTTTTATCTTCTTTTGCTTTCCTATCCTTTAATGTAGATGTTAATGAGTATTGAAATCGACAAAAGGCAAAACAATAATAATAATAAGGCACAGGAGAAAGGGGCATATTGGATTTTCATCCTCGAATAATCTGAGTTAGTGGGCATGACCTTCCCCATTTGAGCACCTCTGAAAATAGTCTGTGACAAGAATTTTTCATGTCTATTTTTGCACAGAAAGGAAATATTCATAGAATAACACAAATATTGCTTAGGCATTTTCTAAGATGATCTCTAGGAAAAGTCAGAATTCTTATGCATCATATTTTGTGACAGATGAAAAAGTGGTATCTTCTTCAGTCAATTAAACATCACTTTGTAGCAAATCCATTTCTGTTCTTTATTCTGTAACCACTCCCCATCTCCTACCCTTCAGTTTTCGGAAGAAGCAGGTCCTCATTCGGAACATTTTTTTTTTCGGGGGTTGGAGGCCGTAATCTAAAATTAAATGTCTGTTTAGGGTCTGTACATTTGCTGAATTTGCTAAAATAACACCCCCTCCCCTCCTCACTATGTGAACAGATTCTCTGAGACACTTAAATAGTAAGACAGGGATGTGACACAAGGAACAAACAGCCTGGCCGCAATTTGTGTAGCATTGCCTAATAAACAACAATCCCTTTTTATGTGTTCATTAAGCAGAAAATTAATATTTACATAAGACTAAATATTTTTAATTGTTTAATGGTTTTCTCTTGTGGAACTGCACATGCTCCTTCTCTGGAATTGATTGCTTTTTAGCTATGTGTGGTCAACGTTAAGGTCTTGGTTCTGCTTCCGGTTCTCTTGACCTCCAGGTCAGTCCTGCCAGGCAGGTGACAGGGGTTCCCTCAGTCTTTCCAGTAGTGCCGTTTCTGTGCTGCTTGGGCTTGCTGGCCTGAAGTGCCAAAGGGCACGCAGAGACCCCTGCTGCTGCTCCTGTGGGTACATTCACTTCTTGTCTCTTTGACAATGTTATGCTGTTATTTTAGCTCTTGCTAGTTCCCTATTTTGTTGTCTTCAGAAAAGTACAAGGCTCTATGTTTTCTCTGGCCACCCAGCTGCCTGAGGACAAATTTCACATTTTCTAGGCCTCTGTTTTACCTTTTTTGGGGCGTGGGGGGGATGAAGTCTCACTCTGTCACCCGGGCTGGAGTACAGTGGCGTAATCTTGGTTCACTGCAACCTCCGTCTCCAAAGTTCAAGTGATTCTCCTGCCTCAGCCTCCTGAATAGCTGGGACTACACTTGCGCTCTGCCACACCTGGCTAATTTTTGTATTTTTAGTAGAAATGGGGTTTCACCATGTTGGCCAGGCTGGTCTCAAACTCCTCACCTCATGTGATCTGCTCACCTTAGCCTCCCAAAGTGCTTCTGTTTTACCTTAATTGCATTATATGGCAATAAAATGACCAGTCTCCTTGATATTACTCTTGGTCTTGTGAGCATCCCATTTCGTGTCATGACCACAACATCAATATCTCAGTGGCTCCATCCTTCCTTTGGCATGTGCCAGCCACTTTGACTACATGAGCTAACTAGTGGCCAGTTGCAGCAGTTCAGGTCCCATCGTTCTGGATGATGCTAGTCATGCAATTATCTCATTAAAATCCACTCTTGGAGCATTTGGTGGTGCTCTTTATTGACTCTGTGGTTTCATGTAGGGAGGAAATAGATTTTCCAGCTAAATGACACTGGAAATACTGAGACTAGGATTGATATGACAGCAAAACCAAAGCTCAAGGGTGTGTTCCATCTGGGTTTGACTTTCAGGTTTTTTAATGTATAAACTTGGACAATTATGGACCTCACTGGACCTCTGTTTCCTTAATGGTGAAGTGCAGATAATGGATGCTGACTTTACCAAGCTTCTGTGAAGGCTAAATGAATAACGGTCATATCGTGCCTTGTTAGTGCCTAAACCTATGATGGGTGCTGAATGAATGTTAGTGATGAATGGAAATATCTTTTATTAATACTCCCCATTCCTTTACTGTGACCTCTGGATTTTTCACCTTCCTACTAAAAGTGAAGTTATGAGCATTATTTGTCTGTTTACTTTTTATTTTATCAAAACTGCCACTTGAATATCCTGCTTAGTGATGGCAACACTATCATACACTGTCAAGAAAATCAATGCCCATTAAGAAAAAATAGGTTTAATTCTATTTTGTATATATTTGTAATTCACAAGTGGAAATAAATGAATACCTAAATGTAAATGAATAGAAAACAAATTATGTTAAGCATTCTTAGTTCCATATTGTCCTCTTTAAAGCTAAACCATATAAGCTGGAGTGAGATAAAACTAAATACATTTTCAAATCATGTTTAAATTAAGACATCAGAAGATATATTTCACATTCTCAGATGGAATTTCATTGCCCTCAGAAGAGTCAGAATATATATTACTATAATTTTCAATTATGCAACATGAAATTGAAATATTTATAAGCAATCATAATTAAACTAAGGGCCCAACATAATTTTTTAAACTACATTAAAAACAAAAAAAACCTCATGTCTAGAAATAATCCCTTTCATCCCATTCCCTCAAAAAAAGACATAAAATGAACACAGCATGTCTCAAACATTTTGCACCTCTTAAATTTCACAAAGTCCTGGTTAATCCATATTCCAGCACAAATTTCCAAAGAATCACCTAACTTTGGAGACAATCCAGGTTGGAAGAAGAAAAGTAGTAAAGATATGGATGTGTCTCACTCAGTTAAGGGATAAGGTTCCCTGGGGACTAAGCTGTCCTGTTAAGAAAAACTGTAAGATGCATAAAATTTGATTATATCTGTGGCAGTTATTACTGGTGTTTTTTAAATACTCTTGTCTCCTGGCCCCCTGTGGATAGGTGAATCATGTGGCTTATTTTGCCCAGTGAGTTGTCAGCCAAATGGGAATGTGTTTTAAGGCCAATATAGGCAATTGCCTATGCAAAAGTCTATAGAGATTTCCCTTTGGAAATGTGACTTTTGTGAAGGCTACTCTTGAGCCTGGATCCCTGAGTGTCTGCATGGAGCAGCTCTACCGTCTGCTCATTAGCAGTGGCCATATGAGAGGAGGAGACACACATATATATACACACACATATGTGTATATACGTGCACATACATATACATATATATGTGTACACACACATATGTGTACACATACACACACATATATATACACACACAGACACACACAAAATAAATATATATGCTAAACATTAGCATAGCTAAGTATGCCTAAATAACTAACCAGCAGTTTTGGGAGGGGGCCTAGATATAGGGCTATCTATTCAGAGTAGAATATGCAACTGAACCAGTAGGGAAGCCGTCTGTTCTAGTCATGAACTGAGGATTCGGGAGAACCAATCCCCTTCTGCCCATCCCTCATCCTCCACCCTTCTCAATAGACTGTTACCAAGGAAATGAAGAGATCTGGTTTTGGGACACATTCCTAAGAAATTTGTCAGAGACACTGCTGAGGTACAAGACATTACATGGGCGGAAGTAAAAATAGCAGAATTCCCAGAAATAAATGCCAGAAAGAGACTCACGATAACAGGGCAGACAGGGAATAAGCTACAACTTTACTTGAGGAGAGAAAACATTTAGAACATATTTCATTCAATGGCGTGTTAGTTTTAAAAGTTATGAAGCAACCAGGTGCGGTAGCTCACACCTGTAATCCCAACACTTTGGGAGGCTGAGGCGAGTGGATCATAAGGCCAGGAGATCGAGACCATCCTGGCTAACACGGTGAAACCCCGTCTCTACTAAAAATACAAAAAATTATCCGGGCGTGGTGGCGGGTGCATGTAGTTCCAGGTACTTGGGAGGCTGAGGCAGGAGAATGGCGTGAACCCAGGAGGAGGAGCTTGCAGTGAGCCTACATCGTGCCACTATACTCCAGCCTGGGTGACAAGAGTGAGACTGTCTCAAAAAAAAAAAAGTTATGAAGCAAACTAACACACTGTGGGAAACAATATATTATGTCTTCTTACCTTATAAATATACCTTCATCAGGACAAAACGAATAAAATTATGTTTTCTATATGTCTACAATTTGGAAAAATAGAAAAGTTGAATGAATCTATTTTATACATTCTTTGGTTTTTGTGGCTGGGCTGGCTATGTTTACATGCATAATAAAGACATGCATAATTCACGAACTAATATATATTCATCTTATACAATTTATTTTTCAATTTTAATTCTGCAAATCGTTTATTATAATGTTATTATCAAAGTTTTCACAGAATTTGTGTTATATTGAAGGGTTGGCACATTCTGGTTCACATTACAGTTTTGGCATAGCCCAGGGGCTAAGAATTTTTAAAACACATTTAATTGGTTGAAAACAATTAAAAGAAGAGTAATATTTTATGACATGAAAATCACATGACACTAAAATTTCAGTGTCCATAAATTAAGTATGATTGGCACACATCCATGGACATTTATTTATGTATTATAGCTGTTTTCAGACTACAGCAGCAGAGCTGAATAGTTGCAAGAGAAAACTGTACCGCTGGCCGGGAGCGGTGGTTCAGGCCTGTAATCCCAGCACTTTGGGAGGCCCAGGTGAGTGGAACATTTAAGGTCAGGAGTGTGAGACCAGCCTGGCCAACATGGTGAAACCCTGCCTCTACTAAAAATACAAAAATTAGCCGGATGTAGTGGCAGGCTCCTGTAGTCCCAGCTACTACGGAGGCTGAGGCAAGAGAGTCACTTGAACCTGGGAGGCAGAGGTTGTAGTGAGCTGAGATCATGCCACTGCACTCCAGCCTGGGCGACAGAATGAGATTCTGTCTCAATAAATAAATAAATAAATAAATAAGGAAAACTGTACAGCTGCAACCCTACATTCGTTACCATCTGGCACTTTACAGAACAGTTTACAGAACAGACTCCTGATCTAAAAAATCAAAAAAAAAAATACAACTATATGAAAATATTTATTTAAAAAACTATAAACAAATAAAAGTAGTTAAAATTTGAATATTAATTTTGTTTTCAAGAGTATTTTCTTAAATATTAAAATTATTAAAATTAAATGGTAAAAATAAAAATTATCTTAATGTATATCAAAATCTAGATCAGAAATTCTAATCTGTCTGAAAAATTGTATTTCTCTTAAATTTAATCATTATGATAAATACTTCCATTAAAATGAAACTGTCTTCACTAAATGCACAATTCTAGGATTTAATATCCATATAGGTGTCAAGATATTCAGTACCATGTTTTCAGTCACGTCAAATCTGAACCTTTATATAAAAGTAACATAAAACATTTTATGTTCCCAACAGTCCTCAGCATCTGTGTTCAATATGTTTACTGTGAATTCTGATCTAATCATTCAAACCTCCAAAATGAACTAGAGTACAAAGAGATGAAAGTAAATGGAGCCCAGAATGATTTCCAATTACTGAAAAATCAGCTGTTTTTCTGCTATTAAAGAGAATACTTTGTGAAGTTAAAGAATTTTTTCTTTCCTTGTACTTAAATGTATCAGCCACAAGAGTCCTTCCCTTGCTCTGAATCAGCATCTCTGTGAAAAATTGGCAGCAGCACCTATCCTCAAACTTCATGGCATTCCTCCTCAGATACCGTTTGTAAGAACCAGGCAAGCTGAGCTTGAACAGTGTCAGTAATGAGAGTGGAGGGTTCAGTTGAGTTTGGTGAGAGGGGTGTCTCTACATTTCATAGCAAATTTCTCTTTGCTGCCATCGGCTTATGGGGCATGGTCTTTGCTTGAGTCCAAGGGTGTTAGACAGCTGTTTGAATTTTGTTAGGGCCAGAGGGAACACAAAACTGGGCCTTGTCCTCCCCTTCTTCGTGGAATGGGGGTGGTACCACTGATGGTAAAGCTCTAAACATTCCTATTCTCGTTTAGTGCTATATCCTGGGAAGCTTTCATTCGGCTCCTTGATGATGACTGCTCTTAAGTCTGGGGTGAGCACAGTCAATATTTCCCAGTGAGGCACTTCCCATGGAAAGTGGCTTTTACCCTTCAAAAGATGGGATTATACCATCCAGTGTCCCCAGTTGCTTAGTATCTGGCATTCCCTGCAACTCCTGTAAACAACTGTCCTCAAATGTAGACTGTAGTGCAACAAAGTTACTGTACAGGGTTTGTTCTATTGAAACAAAACAAAACCAAATAAAAACACTTTATGTTATGGGCTGAATTGCGTCTCCTTCCTCTGCCACAAATTCACTGGTGAAAGTCTTAACCCCCAGAACCTCGAAAGTGATTATATTTGGAGACAGGCTCTTTGCAGAGGTAATTAAGTTAAACTGAGATCGTTAGAGTAAGGCCTAATCCAATATGACTGGCATCCATGTAAGACGAGAATTTTTTTCTACTTTAAAATTTAGTGACATTTTGACATTTTAAAAGGTTTTCTCAATTGCAGTTTTTCTTTCCTTCTTTATTTTTAAATTTGTGTACATTTAAGGTGTACAAGTGAAGTTTTGTTATATGGATATACTGCTCTGTAGTGAAGCTCTGTGTGAAACCATCACCTACGTACTGTACATAGTATCCGTTAAAAGAAGAGGAAATTTGGACATAGAAATGAACACAGAAAAGATGATGTGAAGATACAGGGAGATGGCAGCCATTTATAAGCCCAGGAAAGATAACAAATTTTTCCTCACAACCCTTGGAAAGAAACAGACCTGTCTGGGTGCGGTGGCTCACGCCTGTAATCCCAGCACTTTGAGAGATCCAAGCAGGCGGATCACGAGGTCAAGAGATAGAGATCATCCTGGCCAACATGGTGAAACCCCATCTCTATTAAAAATACAAAAATCAGCTGGGCGTGGAGGCGCACACCTGTAATCCCAGCTACTCTGGAGGCTGAGGCACGAGAGTCGCTTGAACCCGGGAGACAGAGGTTGCCATGAGCCAAGATCCTGCCACTGCACTCAAGCCTGGTCACAGAGCGAGACTCTGTCTAAAAAACAAACAAACAAACAAACAAACAAAAAACACTTTGTTGGGCTATCAGATTTTGTGGACCAGGAGTTGGGACCAAGTCAATAGTTGGTCTCTATTCGGTGGTATCTGAGGCTCTAGCTGGGAATACTCTAAAGGCTGGGGGAGTGGCCAGGGAACTTTAGGGGACAGGGAATATCTCAAACTGGGGAAAAAAAAAAAAAAGTGTTGCGTGGTAGAATCTGGTCTTTTGAAGTCAGAAACCAAGAGTTTGATCTCAAATTCACAATTCAGTTTCTTGTGTAACCTTCTGCAGTTCATAAAGTGTCTCAGCTTCATTTCGTCACTCTAGAAAGACTATGCTAACACTTACCTTTCAGTAACATCCATAAGAATTTAAAACCATGGACAAAATTCTCTACTACGGTGTCTGCTAAAGAGTATATTGTGTTCTCTAACAGCTTTATTGAGGTGTAATTGACATAAAAGAAACTGCACATATTTGAAATATATAGTTTGGAAGTTTTAGCAATGTATATATGCAATAAGCCATGATCTCAACTATATTAGAGAATATGTCTATCACACCCAAGGATTTCTTGTGTCCCTCTATACTTCCTTTCTCCTGCCCCTCCTCAGCTGTCCCACCCAACCAACCCAAGGAAGCCACTGAGCTGTGTACTGCCACTATGGAGGTCTATATATTTGGAATCACTCAGCATGTACTGCTTTCCTGGTTTCTTTTGCTATAAAATAATTGTTTTTAGACACATGTGTGTGGTTTCTTAACCACGATTTGTTTATCCTTTCAGCTGTTGATAGACATCTTGGTTGTTTCTAGTCTGGGTGGGACTATAACAAATTATAAACATTTTTGTACACGTTTTTGTGCAAACATAAGATTTCACTTATCTTTGGTAAATACCCAGAAGTGGAATGGCAGAATCATGAACTATGTTTAAGTTTTAAAAAACTGAAAACTGCATTTCCACTCCCAGAAGCCATGCGTGAGAGTCCCAGTTCCTCCACAACCTCACTAACACTCAACATGATAGGTCGTTAATTTCAGTAATTCTGGTAGATTGCCAGCTGATTTAGAATATCGTTTGAATTTACATTTCCCTCATGTTAATGACATTGAGTATTTTTATTAGATTTGCATCCATAGAAATTCTTTAGAAAAGTGTTTTTTTCTTAATATATTGCCCTTGTTTTCAATCAGTGTGTTTGATTCTTATAGAATTTTTGAAGTTCTTTATATACTCTGGATATAAGTTCCTTTTCAAATATCTGCTTTGCAAATATTTTCTCCCAATTTGTGGCTTGTTTGTTTCATTCTCTTAATAATATATTTCTGAGATCAAGGATTTGCACATTTGATAAAGTCCAATTTTTTTAATGAATTATGATTGGTATTGTGTTCTAGGAAATTTTGCTTCACTCAAGGTCAAAATATTTCTTCCTGCATTTTATTCCAGAAGTTGTATAGTTTCGGCTTTTATATTTAGTTCTATTATCCATATGGTATTATGTGTTGTGTATTATTTGAAGTATGGATCAATTATATTTTTGCTTTTGGATACCAAATACACAAGCACAACTTCTTGAATAGAATTTGTTTCCGAATTGCCTTTTTGTCCTAGTTAAAACTTAATTGCTCATATATGTGTCAGCGTATTTTCTGAACACTATTTTCCATTAAGATACTTAACTATATCCATGCTTGTAACATTTTATTTTTTAACCACAGTTGTATAATAACTCTTAATCAAGTAATTTTTATTCACAAATTTTGTTCTTTTTCTAAGTTTTTTTTTTAGAATATATAAATCTTTGGCATTTTTGTATCTATTTTTACAATTCAATTGTTTATTTTTCCTAAAAAGTAAAAAAAAAAAAAAAAAAAAAAAAAAAATTCTGCGGAAATTTTTACTAAGATTGTAGTGAATGTGGAGTAAATTACATTTGTTGTTATTTTTGTTCTTTTTCTTTGTGTTTGCTTACTATTTTCGGAGCAGTTTTAGGTTAACAGCAAAGTTAAGAAGGTACTGAGTTTCCCATACACCTCCTGCTTTAGCACACACGTTAGCTTACCTCATTCTCAACATCCCCAATCATAGTGGTGCATCTCTTACAATTCATGAACTTGCATTGACGCTCCATTATCTTCCAAAGTCCATAGTTCATATTAGGGCTCACTCTTGGTGTTGTACATTCTATGCCTCTGGACAGAT
The DNA here is from genome assembly GCF_049350105.2 of Macaca mulatta. Classification (NCBI taxonomy): domain Eukaryota; kingdom Metazoa; phylum Chordata; class Mammalia; order Primates; family Cercopithecidae; genus Macaca; species Macaca mulatta. The sequence continues at coordinate 16,236,566 of NC_133423.1, forward strand.
TTATGACATGCATTCACCATCGTAGTATCATGCAGAGTAGTTTTACCAACCTTAAAGTCCTCTGGGCTCTACCTATTCATCATTTGCTCTCCCCAGGAAATGGATTTTTTGACTACACTGCATCTTCCCTTCTATCCATCCACCTCTCCATTTATTTAGGTCTTCTATTATTTCATTAAGCAATGCTTTGTACTTTTCAGCTTAGATCTGTTGCACATCTTGGAAAAATAAAATATCGCTAAGCATTTTTGATATTGTGATTCTATTGTTAATGGTATCATCTCCTTGAATTTTAATGTCTTATTGTTCTTCGCTAGCATATAAATAATTGACTTGTGAACATTTGAACATTTAATTTTATTCTGAAACAGTGCTAAAATTATCTAATATTTCTGGTAGCTTTTTTTGCAGATTTCTTCAGATTTTCTGCATAGATGTTCAAGCCATCTGTAAATAAGACAGTTTTACTACTTCTCTTCCAATCTGGGTATCTTTTATTTTTTAATTGGTTTCTTGCACTGGGTAGAAGCTACAGTTTGAATACAAGTGATGAGAGTAAAGATCCTTGCCATATTCCTGATCATAAAGACAGTTTTTCACTATCAAATATAACAAAGTTGTAAGTTTTACATAGATTTGCTTTATCAGATTGAGGAAGTTATCTTCTAGTCCTAGTTTTATACTGACTTAGTTCTCCTCTAGTTCTACCTTGATGAAATTTTATTGGGAAGTGATTTGAATGCTGTCAATTCCCTTTTCTGTATCTATTGATAAAGTCATAAAGTTTTAATTCTTGTAGTTAATATTGTATATTACATTTTATACTTTTCAATTGTTAATGCAGCCGTACATACTTGAGATAAAACTCATGTTACAATTTTTATAATGTATTGTTGGATTCCATTTGATAAAATTTTGTTAAGAATGTTTGCATTTATATTCATGATTGATGTCAGTTTGTAGTTTTCTTTCTGTTGAAATGTGTTTGTTGTGTTGTACTATCCGAATTGTGGTACCAGAATTGGCACTGTAGACTGAAGTAGTGAAGACAAGATTTTTTGGTTTTCTTTTCTTTAGAGGGTTTTTTTAAACTACAAGTATAATTTTTAAAATAGATATGGAGATATTAAGATTATCTATTTCTTCTTGAGTGAGCTTTACTAGTTGGGGTGGAAGAGCACAGGGAAGAGTACGAGGGTTTCTCTAAGACATTGCAGGCAAAATAATGTCATGTCACAACACCAAGGATGCAAAAAACCTTGTATTTAGTTTAGAATTTTGGTTATTAAATGGAGTTGCCATTGCCTTTTGCCTCAGTAAATGTCTAGGAGTGATTTTGTTTCTGACAACTGGTAGGCGCTTTTGTTATCTAGTGGGTGGAGGGCAGCAGAGGTGCTAACAACAGACAGTTCACATAACAATCCCCTCAAACCAAGAATTATCTGAAGCAAAGTATCAAGAGTACTGAGACTGAGAAACATTGGATTAGGAGATTACTGTAGTTCAGCATGGCGGTACACTAGGCACATGTGGAAGAGGGTAGGGACACAGAGCTGAAAAGCTGGGTAAAATTTAAATGGCCAAGGGTCTGGCATGCTCTGCAAAGGACTTGTTTTTGGAAAAGGTGGGAAAGGCTGAGTCCTACGTGGTGAGAAAACTAACGCTGGAGATAGAGACACTATTAATACAGAGTATTAGGTCAGAACATCAAATACTATTAAATCTCTAAAGTTATTTCCTCTTCAATTATATTTTAATTTTTGTAATTATCTTAGAATGCACGTTTTAGTTTGTGGATAACACGCATTTTAACACTTCCCTGGCATTTGCTTTTTTTTTTTTTTTTTTGGAGACGGAGTCTCGCTCTGTCCCCCAGGCTGGAGTGCGGTGGCCGGATCTCAGCTCACTGCAAGCTCCGCCTCCCGGGTTTACGCCATTCTCCGGCCTCAGCCTCCCGAGTAGCTGGGACTACAGGCGCCGCCACCTCGCCCAGCTAGTTTTTTGTATTTTTTAGTACAGACGGGGTTTCACCGTGTTAGCCAGGATGGTCTCGATCTCCTGACCTCATGATCCGCCCGTCTCGGCCTCCCAAAGTGCTGGGATTACAGGCTTGAGCCACCGCGCCCGGACTGCTATTTTCTTAAAAAGGAGAAATCTCCACATTCTGTGTCATCAAAAATGAATTTACAGCTATAATTTATAATAATATTGTCAAGTTTTCAGTGATTTTTGTTTAGTTGTTGCTTATTGTTCATGAAAGGGAAGATGTTTTCCTACCTATAAATTACAGAAATTTTTATTTTAAATAAATTTAAGTTAAAGAGGAGAGTGGTTCTAAAGTAAAACATTCCGTAACACAGTCATAGAGATGATAGGATATAAAGTTTAGCAAGAGCTAAACCTGATGTAAAAACAAGTTTTTGAAAAGTACCATCTAGATAATTTAAAATACCTTAAAATTAATCATGACTATAATATAATTAACTGTCATTTTAGAGAAATTACCTTGAACATTGAGTGAAGGATCAGTGAACAGGAAGAGTGGGAAACAGAGGCAAGGAGATATACTACAATTCGTGAAAGAAACCTAAAAAGGCACATGCTTAATGTAATTTAGGAGGTAGAAAAGATAATGCCTCATTCCTCAGAGGATATAAAAAAGGGAATTGGGCTGGGCACAGTGGCTCATGCCCATAATCTCAGCACTTTGGGAGGCTGAGGCGGGTGGATCACTTGAGGTCAGGAGTTTGAGACCAGACGGGCCAACATGGTGAAACCCCATCTCAAATAAAATACAAAAATTAGCTGGGTGTGGTGGCAGGTGCCTGTAGTCCAAGCTACTCAGGAGGCTGAGGCATAAGAATCGCTTGAACCTGGGAGGCAGAGGTTCCAGTGAGCCAAGATTGCACCACTGCACTCCAGCCTGGGCGACAAAGCGAAACTTTCTCTCAAAAAAAAAAGGAAAGGAAATTTATGTGAGGAAAAGGAGGGAAATCACTGCCTGAAAATATGAACTGTGAAAGGAATTATTTAAGTAGAAGTATCATGGCCACCTGTGAGTGATGGTATCAGACTTCTGGGTTAAAGAAGGCTGCATACACCTTTTCAAATATACATTCTTTGATGACTTAAATGCCCAATTCTCCTATTCACTCATTTAATAATACCTTTGGAGCACCTCCTATATATTACACCCTGTGTTATATGGATGGCAATGAAGAGGAGTGGTAGAAAATCCTCTCTTTCTTAGCTGTATTAGGCCATTCTGGCATTGCTATAAAGAAATATCTGAGACTGGGTAATTTATAAAGAAAAGAGGTTTAATTGGCTCACAGTTTCTGCAGGCTCTACAGGAAGCATGGTGCTGGGCATCTGCTTGAGTTCTGGGGAGGCCTCAGGAAACTTAAAATCATGGTGGAAGTAAAAGTGGGAGAAGGTGCATCTTATGCGGCCAGAGCAGGAACAAGAGAGAGTGGGTGGAAGGAGGTGCTACACACTTTTAATTAACCAGATCTCCTGAGAACTCACAATGATGAGCATCGCACCAAGAGCATGGTGCTGAACCATTATGAGGAACTGCCTCCATGATCCAATCACCTCTCACCTGGCCCCACATCCAACATTGGGAATGACAATTCAACATAAGATTTGAGTGGGTATAGAGCTCCAAACCCTATCACTAGCGAAAAAGAAAGACTATTGGATGGGTAATTAGAATAGTGTGTCATAACACTCATTATTGTAAGGAAATATGAGGTCACCGCACAGGAGTCAGGCCAGGGCAGGCAGGAAAGTGGGAAAGTTCAGGAGTTGGGGAGAAAAGGAGAGATGGAAGCTGAACTGTGAAGCAAAAGAGAGTGAGTGTGAGTTATGACTTGTTATTCCAGGCAGAGGAAATTAAACAGACAGAGGTTCTGAGGCACAGAATGGTTCTTTGAGTGAGATAAAGGAGAGTTAGAATGGGTTCGGATGGTAAGAAGACGTCAGAAAAGCTTGAGAGTTGCACAGAGAGGCTCTGGACAGGTCAAGAAATTTCTTGTTTTTTAAATTTAAATCAATTTAAAAACGAGAGGAAATCATTCAAAGTTGTCAGTCAGCAAGTGTTCACTTTTTTATATTTTACATGTTCGTCTAAATCTGCATAAGAACTGTGTTAAACACTATGGATTTATTTATTATATTATTTGGTTATTCTGAAATTCATCACAAAATGTTCTACCTTTCAAAGTTCTAAATGATGAAACATCCAATAATTATCGCTTCTCAACTTACCTAATTTCAACTACAAATAACATTGATATTTATAAATTCAAAAAAATTTATATGGAGTTCTGCATGAATTCATGAATAATAGCTATGATTTTATAATACAAATAAGCATCTATCTATATTCTTAAAAACATTTTTGAATGGAACTCCAGTTTCTTATACACAGCCATTTCACATGGGCTTGGTTGAATTTGAATTAAATTTCACTGTTATTTTTTTCCTTTGTAGGATAAGAAAAGGTAATACTCTACTGAATTTTGCCTTTTCTTAGGATATGGGAAAATTCAGTCTATTGAATTCATTGTATTGCTGTGCTTTCAGAATATAGCCAGTGTGTAGTTTTTTTGAAACTTTTTCCTGACATGCCTTTGTTCATATATGTTTTAAGTTGCATCGAGTGTATTGCAACTCATTCTTATTCTTTAAAACCTTTATTCACACCTGAGACTGCAGAGCTAATTTGTGAACATCTAATCCAACAAAATAATCACATCTCTAGGTTATTCAATTTAACTCTGTCTTCCCTGTTTAATTTTCAGTAGATGCTCTGGTATTTTGCATCTTGTCTATCAAGACAGAAATCATCTCTCTAAATAATTGCTGTGAACTTGAAGATGACAGAGTAGATAGAGTGACCACTGAGTGGTAAATCTGCAATAGCAATATAAAAATTGGCTTTGAAATGAGTTACTATTTCCCTACAGTTTCAAAGCTTTCAAATGTTTCTCCTGCTATCTCCATAATGGCACAGCATTGTCTCTTTAAGAAGTATTTTAGCTAATTTCAACTTGAAATTTCTGGAAGAAAAAAAAAAAAAAAAAACTCTTGTTCACAGAAGATATTAAAAAACAAAAAACCCTTCAAGTTTTCAGGTGAAGCACAGACACCAATTTCAAAAACATAGTTCTAAAATAAATAAGAAACAAAAACAGAGCTAGCATTACTGATTCTAAGTTCTGGTATCTCTTTGTTAATTTCCAATCCATTTCCCCATCACGTCTGTTTTTATAATGTTCTGTTACTTCATCTTCCTTATTTTAGCATTCCAGGGACTTGGCGCCCATCTCTGCTAATAATAACAAATGATATCCCAGAGAATGTTAGCAAGGGATTTATTTTTACCACTTTGCCTATCAAAACAGTAATGTAATTTTTAACATGAGCTAGGCAGAAGTATTTGTCATGTCTTCCTACTGAAAAAAAAAAAAAAGCAAATCCAGACCACAATTGATAACCAATTAAAAATAAGTCATTTCAATAAATTTTTATTTAAATTGTGTGAAACATAATATTATTTAAAAGGTTAGCCCAGGTACAATTAGTTCATTTTGTGGTGATTCTCAAGTGTTTGTACGTCTTGAGAAAATCTCTCTTGATAGACACTAGAGGGAAAAAACAAGGAGGGAGGGAAGGGAGGGAGGGAGGAAAGCAGGCAGGCAGGCATGAGGGAGACAGACATCCAACCAATAAGCCATAGGTCGTGAATAAGCACGAAGTGAAGCTATTGATGAAGCTGGATAAAGTGGTAATTGATTTAAGAAATATATTCTAGATGTCAACCATGGTTGATGCTATGAATTCCTCATACAGAACGCTAAAGAATCTGATAGTATAATTAGGGAGATATGGTATAGACATGACATTAGGCAAAACTGTGCTCCTCAGTGGTAGTCAGTGAACCACCTACATCAGAATAAAAAGGATTCCTTGTCTCAAATGCAAACCAGATCCCCAGTGCCCACTCCAGACCCACTTCAAATATGAATTTTACTATCACTGGTTTTAAAATCTCTAGTTATTGCAGATGACCGGCATCAAAATCTGAGAAGTCCTGAGGAGGAACATATTATGCATAAGAAAAGTACAGGAAAAAATGCTTCAGAGATCAAAGAAAACAAATGACCCCAACATAAAATCCTCAAAGTTTCTAAATCTGTAGGAGTTACATGGAGGAGTCATGAATTGGAATTACAATAATTAGATTTAATAATAGTAACATTTCAAATTAAGAAAAGATTTATAGTAAAACATTATCACTAGGCCTACCTGAACTCAAGCTGATGAAATGTTGCTTATTCGATGGACTTACCATTCAGTTTTATCAAAGGATCAAAAAAGAAAAAAAAAAAAAAAGATGACTAATGAAACTCTTCCTACAGTGTATAATTCTGCAGGTTCCAGAGACCCTCTTTGTGTTACAACTTGGGGAGAAGTTTGGATAAATCATCTCGAATTATTAAACACTGTAAATTATTATCAGAACATATTAAGGGAATAGAGGAATATTTTAGGAAATAGTTAGATGCTTCATGCTTGATATCGACAAACGTGCCTGAAACCTAGACTAGTAATAAAACCTACCTACACGGTGAAAGGCTGTATTGAGTCTCTTAATTCGCAAACAGTATCTTCTGGGGATTGAGACTACAAATACGTTCTTAAAATATGTTTCTTTTTATATTCATAGCCAGTAGTACAGAAGTGAACAAGATTGCATTGGTCCTATAAAAGTGTTATTTTTTTAAGGTGACTGATACTAATCACCAAATAATAATTATTTATCCAGAGTAAATGATCTATTGCCCTATCTCTAACAACAACAACAAAAAATTAAGATTTCAAGAAGGCTAGCTACATGAAGTGAAAGGTTGATCCAATTGACATCTCAAATAATACTGCAAATCAAAGAATGTTTATTCCTCTGGTGGGACACTTCCAGAAGCGATGGCTGACCTGTGTACATTAACAGACAAATAAATCCTACTTGTCTCCACAAATGGGATAGCAATGTCAAGCTTTATCTAGTACTTATTTGAAAGTAATTGATTTGTTTCCTTAAAGACTGGCTCTCTGGCCCTCCAAGTCAAAAGAGTTTCCCAGGCCTTCAACCTTTTGATTACAGAAGTCTTTTATCCACACATCCTGGGAGATTACCAATTGCTCATTATGTTTCACACTCTCAATAAAACAATGCCAGTAACAGCAGGCATAGAGCTTCTTGGCCATCAAAACAAACAAACAAACAAACAAAAAACAAAGGTTTATGTGAAAACTAGTGAATTGGATACCACTCAGGTAGTTTTCTACTATGTTATTGAAACCAATTTCAATGGTATATAAGACCAAAAACCCAGCATCTTAGAATTTCACTTCTTTGTGACTGGGAAGAGGTGTCTGTTGATGACTCTCCTCCAAAATTTATCTCTTGAAACATTATGGGTCAGAGATGTAAAGATGAAAAGAAATCTGGTTTTGTCTTTTGAACTTCTACAACTCTCGCATCTTCTCCTAGGAAGATGTGTTGAGTGAGGGCATTGATTACTCACTCCAAGGGCAAAAAAAGGTAACATCTACTAATGGCTTTACTGTAATCTTTTTTTCCCAAAATAATGTATACACTAGCTACTCAAAATATCTTTAATTTTCCGGACTTCTTAATTTAAAATGTCTCCCTAAAATCTAGTACACCCAAATCACACAAATCACAAATGTAATGCTAAAAGCAGCGATGATTTTAAATCCAAGTAATTATCAAAAATCTGTATTTCCATTAACTGACTCCAAATGATTGATCAAAAATTATTCATTAATCATTAAAATTAATCAATTAATAATTTTAATTAGCAGTGTGGTGATTAAATTAACAATTAAAAATTAGATTGATATTTTAAAATTGATTAAAATGATCCCTAAACAGTCTTCATTATTAATCTTTTGGAATCATTATTTTTCATTAGAAAGAAGGTAAGACTTAAATGTTAGACCTAAAACCAGAAAAACCCTAGAAGGAAACCTAGGCAATACCATTCAGGACATAGGCATGGGCAAGAACTTCATGTCTAAAACACCAAAAGCAATGGCAACAAAAGCCAAAATTGACAAATGGGATCTAATTAAACTAAACAGCTTCTGCACAGCAAAAGAAACTACCATCAGAGTGAACAGGCAACCTACAGAATGGGAGAAAATTTTTGCAATCTACTCATCTGACAAAGGGCTAATATCCAGAATCTACAAAGAACTCAAACAAATTTACAAGAAAAAACAACCCCATCAAAAAGTGGGCAAAGGAGATGAACAGACACTTCTCAAAAGAAGACATTTAGGCAGGTAACAGACACATGAAACAATGATCATCATCACGAGCCATCAGAGAAATGCAAATCAAAACCACAATGAGATACCATCTCACACCAGTTAGAGTGGCGATCGTTAAAAAGTCAGGAAACAACAGGTGCTGGAGAGGATGCGGAGAAATAGGAACACTTTTACACTGTTGGTGGGACTGTAAACTAGTTCAACCATTGTGGAAGACAGTGTGGCAATTCCTCAAGGATCTAGAACTAGAAATACCATTTGACCCAGCCATCCCATTACTGGGTATATACCCAAAGGATTATAAATCATGCTGTTATAAAGACATATGCACACATATGTTTATTGAGGCACTATTCACAATAGCAAAGACTTGGAACCAACCCAAATGTCCAGCAATGACAGACTGGATTAAGAAAATGTGGCATACATACACCATGGAATACTATGCAGCCATAAAAAAGGATGAGTTCATAGGGACATGGATGCAGCTGGAAACCATCATTCTGAGCAAACTATCGCAAGAACAGAAAACCAAACACTGCATGTTCTCACTCATAGATGGGAACTGAACAAACATTTGGACACAGGAAGGGGAACATCACACACCAGGGCCTGTTGGGTGGAGGGGAAGGGGAAGGAATAGCATTAGGAGATATACCTAATGTAAATGACGAGTTAATGTGTGCAGCACACCAACATGGCACATGTATACATATGTAACAAACCTGCACGTTGTGCACATGTGCCCTAGAACATAAAGTATAATAAAAAAATAACAACAAAATCATTTATAATTACTGAGGACAAGATTTACAGTTTAGTAAAATTTTTATCATTGCCTATATATTAAGCCCTTTTATAAATTTTATTTTGAATGCTTTGAGAATGTATTTATAAAATCAGAAAAGTGCTCTTCATTTTTGATATAGAACTCTCATAGCCAGCATTTATGTTTTGATAACATATAGAAAATATATGTTAAGAATAAAAGCCAAAAAAAATTTATTTCCTTGATTAAAAAAAAAGAAAGTAAGAAATGAGGCAATTATCTTCATTTAAACAAACAAAAAAGCTGTCAATATATTCTACATCTCATAGTTTACTTTTTTCAAAAGTCTTCAATAAAATATACCATATTTCCAATAGTGGGGGGGAATGCTTACATAAATTAAATATTCATAAACTTGAATATTTGGATTTATGTTTAGCTTTACCAATAATTTTAATTACTTAGGTAAATGTTTACAAAATAATAAACTACATTGTGTCAGGCGTATGTTTATTCTACATGTGGAGAAAAAGAGAGGATGAGCAAGAAATAGGGAGAAAGATGAGAGAAAAAACTACTCGTAAAGTCACTTCTTTTAGGACATTTATTTAACAATGATGAAAATTGTCTATGCTTAGATTTTAGTTATTGTGCAACTCCAATATACCAAAAACTATGGAATTGTACAACTTAAACATGTGAATATGACAATAGGTGAGTCATATGGCAATAAAGATATCAAAAATGTCAGATACAATTATTTTATATAAAGTTATTAAAAATAATTTACATAAAATGCCTATTTTATGTATATAGTTGATACATTTTTAAAAAAGTGTTTACGCCAACAAAATCTAACAAGATAGAACATTTCTTCCAGTTCAAAATATTGTCTTACATGTTTTTCTTGCCAGTCTCTTCTTTGGCCCTCAGCTTCAGGAGAGCATTGATCCGATTTTTGTCACTGTAGATGAAATCATTTTCTACAGTTTTACATAATTGGAATCACACACAGTGCACTCTTGCCTGGCTCCACATTATGTTTTTGAAATTGCATGTATCAGTTGTTTTTTTCTTTGTGTTGATGATTAGTATTCCTTGCATCTTTTGATAAATTTTGGGGACATCAATTATGAAGCAGAAGATGTGCTTTGAAACTAGAGAACCAGTGAGTCTGTTTGCTGAGATTCAATAATTTCTAAGATTTGGCTATCATGAAGAAAGCTACTATAAACATTTATGCACACTTGTATGGCTACATATTTTTATTTCTCTTGGATACATAATAAAGAGTGGAATTGGTAGACCATATGGTAGTTTTTTAAAACTTTTCAAGAAACTATCAAACTATTTTCCAAAGTTGTTATATAATTTTAAATCTCAGCAGTATATGAGTATTCTTGTGGCTTCACATTTTTTACAACTCTTGAAATTTTTATTTATAATATTAGACAGGTAGCTGTGTAATAATATTTCTTTTTGGCTTTAATTTTACTGATGTCTAAAGATATATGCAAATATACTCTATCATATAACATGTATAAATTATCGTCACTGGACATTCATGTATTTTTTTTTTTGTGAAGTGTTTTTTCACATCTTTTCTGGTTTTTTGTTTTGTTTTGTTTTGTTTTTGGATCATGACTTCTTTTTATTCAGTTAGGAATTGCTGCTTGGCCATGAGGTATGTAAGCATGTAAGCAGCAGACAGTCTGCAAATACCAACAACTTCAGGTTCTACCTTAGCTGCAGAGTGGCACCCATCCAAGGACACACCATTTCTTAGGAAGTTCATATGCAATGCCCAAATACTGTAAGGGTATAAGGGCCTGGCCCTATTAGCGGTTTGTTGTTCTTTCGTTTAGTTTTTGATATAGCTCAAGCTTCAACTCTGCCCGGTAACTATGCTCAGACCTTATCTTCAAGGATGCTCCTCGTTCAGCTAATCCAGGCTAGCTGAAGTTTTGCTAGCCCTGTGTTGACATTTGCCTTCTCTTTCTTTACAAATCATGCTCTTTCCCCCTTCCTTTCAAAAGAATTGATCCCTGATTAACATCTTACATCCTGAACCTCATCTTAGCATCTGCTTCTAGAGAAATCAACCTTCACCATGGCCTAAATGTTCTTCTTTTTATTCAATTTTGCTGGTATTTCTTTAAAACATAAAAACTTTCATTTGTGGCTACATGGGTGACAAATAACAAAATTACGTGCTGTATTTCTTTGCAACTGGTTCTAACAGTGGAAAAACATAAACCACCAAGAGCTTTAGGTAACCTTGGTGTGCCAGAACTGAAAATATGTCCCTTATTCATAAGTAATAAAATATATTTAGCCATTATGAACTTTGCTTTTTTAAGATTCCAGTTTTCAAAACAGTGATAACCCTTTGAAACACTTCGAAAACCCTGATTATTTTTCTCTTTTGATAAAAACTACTCAGAGAATTTCATTAGTGCCTGTTCGTTAACCTAGCAAGTGAATAAACTGAGGCTTTAATTTTAAAAAAATGGTTTGTTGTTCTTTGATATATATTTTGACATAGCTCAAGCTTCAACCCTGCCCAGTTTGTGAACAGGCCCATCTTCAAGGATGCTCCTCCTGCCTAACTTCTATCTTGGAATATTGTTTCTTCCTTTCCCGTTTAATCCCCAGGCCAGCTCCTGGGACCAATCCTGGCTCAGGCTCCTGTTGCCTGCCTCATCCCACAGCCGTCCATAATTTGGTGGTTACGTCATGCACCGGAAGTGGCAGTGAGCATTGATAGTAATAAAAATTACAGTCTCACACGCCATTTTCAGTCACACTGATATACAGAAAGAATATTTAAAAAGCTTAGTTGATGAAGATTCTACATAGTATATGTAGAAAAACTCTATATTAATTAAGCAAATGTTCTTCTACTTGGAACATTATTGAATCTCACCAAACAGACTCACTGGTTCTCTAGTTTCAAAGCACATCCTCTGCTTCATAATTGATATCTGAGCTCCCAATTGCAGCTAAATCCAGATCCTAAAACCACAGAAAAAAAGGAAGTGAAGGTCAGAGAAGACTCCAAGGCCCAAAAAACAATGAAGAAGGAATATAACACAATTATCATAATTCCAATCACTGTAAACCAAAAATAAAGACAAATGGAAGCTCCCTATGTACCCCTAAGCTTTCTAATAACAGGTACACACACAAATACATTCACACAAACACACAGGTACACATGAACACTAGACAAGCACACATAATCCATACACACACACACACACACACACACACACACACACACACACACACCCCTTCTCCTTATGTCTTTAAGATCAATGAAACAAGTTTCCAGAACTAGCTAGAGAGAAAACAGGAAAATCAGAGGTGACAAGGGGAATGATAAACAGAAGAAAAATGTATCTTGTATCTAAAACACATGTTTTGTTCCTTCTGAAGGGATACTGAAAGACAGGAAGAGCAAGTGAGAGGGAGAGAGAGAGAGACCCCTATGTAATGACCTTTGATAAGGACATAAAGAATTCTCTTCACCACCAATATTCCCTAAGTGCTGTTCTTCTGCACTAAATTACCACCTGAAATTCTTCTTTGCTTTATCCTCCCTCTGCTCTACCTCAGAGGTGAGTCTGGGTACTGCTGACACGGCAGGTATAATTCAGCCAGTAAAAAAAGCTTCACAACAAGCACACTTACCCATTGACCTTCATCCCTCTCCTTTGGAAGGGAAGCATCTGGCAGGTTTATATTACAATATGGGCAGAACATTGTGCACAGCCCTAGGACTTCTCTCCTTCATGTCAAAAACCCCCATAGCAAAAATTAATGTAGGAGGAAATGGGGCATGAGGCCCAACGACACTGTTCTCTCTCAAATGGAGAATTTAAGGCTTTGAGTCCTATTAAGCATCCAGCATCTTAAAGAGACATTTCCCATCCTCCATCATCATTTTAGTGGAATGGGTTTTTACAGGGAATACAATCTGATCAGCATGTTAGAACAGAGTTTCTTCACATATATGCCATGATATTGGCTATGCTGTGTTTTAAAAACACTTTCAAAAGAAGAGTGTTCTTTTTTAAAAAAATATCATTGGCATATAAATCAAGCATTCCATTTCTTTAACTTTTGAGTTTTTATTAATGAACTGGTATAGCATGATTGTACTATGTAAATTTCTAACATTTGTAATTTTTATTTTATTTTTTTAAGGGATGGGGTCTTGCTAATGTTGCCTCGGCTGAAATGCAAAGGCTATTCTCAAGTGTGATCATCGGTGCAGTACAGCCTCCAACTCCTGGGCTCCAGCAATCTTCCTGCATATCTGAGACCACAGGCATGCACCAACATGCCCAGCTTCATTTTTACCTTTAAAAGCGCTCCCCAGTATTAAGGGGGTGTTTGAATTCAAAGCGTCAAAATCCCAGGCTCCCCATTGCCATTCTGCCAGGACTAAGCTCACTATGTAAAAGTCCTAATGAAGTTTACCCTGTTAAACAAAATTCATCCTTTGAAGACAAAATTCTTAAAACCAATGGGTCTTAACTACTGGTGAAGCCTAGAAGCTCATATGAGACAATGTAAGGTAATAAAACGAATACAGTGTGTTTTAAAACAGCAGCTTAAAATTTTCTTTGTTGATTCTGTTACTTCTACCAGAAGTACTAGTTAATATTTCTGAATTGTTTTTAATTGAATTATTTAGTGTTGCAAATCAATTATCCATGGATTTTTCTGAGAGTGTCTGCAAGTCTTTTAAGCAAGACATTGACAGCTCTTTGTTCCAGACTCTCTTTTAAGGTTGTGTTTATAGTGAAGAGTCTTGGAATATAGAGATATTATATCATTCTGTAGCAAAGGGCAGGTATTCTTACCTTCTAACATAGGAAAGGTAATGTCTCCCTTCAGAGCTAAGGGTAGCCATGCTTATGCTATTTATAAGAGACTAGAAATCCCTAACCTCAGGGTTCTTCCCCTGTGACACAATTCAGTGCAGGCATCCTCGGTTCCTTGTCTCATTTTCCTGTAGAAGTGTGGGCTCCAGAAACTGGCCTGAACGTGTTGATTCTCTTACTACTGTTATCACTTGGGGTAATAAGCAGTCTTCTCTGACTTGGGTCTTGTGTCTTCTATTACCATACATGAAACTAGAATGCAATAACTGTGCACTTGGAAGTACAATACAATTAGAGAACTTCCCAAGTTCTTGACAGGTTAGGTGATGAACATGGGATTTTGACAGAGACTTGGCTTTCTGAAAAAAAAAGAAGTATAAAGGCCTTGTGGATGAATTAAGGAGACTTGAGGGAGGTACTTTGGGAATGGTAGCTACTATGTGGAAAAATTCCATAGTCCAGTGGACAAAAAATGGTTCTCTAGTTTATTAATAATTAGATGAGGAAAAAATTGGGATGTGGCAGGCACAGCACCAAGAGTTGCCCAAACTATGTCCTGGTTGTTGCTAAGTCTTCTCTGGGAGGGAAACTTCCTTGCCAGTCTTCCCTGTTGGCTAATAAACCCAGATACAATTCAGAGATCTGCCAGCCAATTTAAATTTCCTGGAACTATGTGGATGGATTCAAGTGCTTAATTCCTCTACCAGTCTCGGAAAAACTTCTGTGTCCTCAGCAATAACAAGTGATCCTAAGATGTGTCCTAGATGCTCAGAAAGATCGTCTCCATTTCAGACAACAGTTACAAAAATGTGCTTCTACACTGGGCATAAAACAGGGAAACTACTTGAAAACTATGGGCAGAAGCCAAGTGAATCACCAGGTTCTTGTCTGATTCACTTGTGAGATGACAAGGCAGGACTCATACTCGGTAAGGAAAAATGGCAACAGCTGGGTATTCTTAAAGCTCCTGTATCTATCATTGCTATCTTAGGTCCATTCAGAAAGGTCCGTAAATAACCTCAGAGAGTTCTGCAATGGGTCCTGCTATAAGGGAGCTTTGTCTCTATCTGTGAGATTTCTCCGAGACAGACAAACTCCTGTGGGAAACCATACATGAGGCATTGAATATTATTCATAGGCTCTTACTGCTCCAGATTGAGTTTTCTATAATAATAAAAGTGACTTATTTTGTCGACTGAGAAGGTGATCCAAAGAAATCTAGATAAAATCTTGTAGTCAGGCTCACCACCATGGAAAACTTCGCTAGGCTAAGGAGAGAACATAAGCACTGTTATCTTAGCAATGGGGAGCAGATGCTTTGGATTAAGGCAGGCTTCTCAAAGAACATCACCTTGTATGATCCAAGTTTGAGTAAGCCAGAGGTGCAAATGCCATAACTCCATCAAAAAGCAATGTGGCCCTCATTGCTAAGTTAAGGGCTCTTACTGTCTAATAGAGAGCACTGGACAGGTCCAAATACTGAAAGTTTGCTTGAGCCATGAGCTACCATCATGTTTCTCAAAACAAAAAAAGTAAATGCAAAGCCTTGTTTGGTGGCAGGATGCCACATTCCTCCTCTGGGACACCGTATTAGTCCGTTTTCACGCTGTGGATAAAGACGTACCCGAGACTGGGAAATTTACAAAATAAAGAGGTTTAATTGAACTTACAATTCTGTGTGGCTGAGAAGCCTCACAATCATAGTGGAAGGCAAAGAGGAGCAAGTCACATCTTACGTGGATAGCAGCTGACAAAGAGAGGGCTTGTGCAGAGAAACTACCATTTTTAACCATCAGATTTCATGAGACCAGCAAGAACAGCACGAGAAAGACCCGCCCTCATGATTCAATCATCTCCCACTGGGTCCCTCTCACAGCACGTGGGAATTATGGAAGCTACAAGATGAGATTTGGGTGGGGGCACAGAGTCAAATAATATCAGACACCAGTCTCTCCTAAACCCTCTACCCCAAAATCAGCTGCTGTAAGGAAAGTAAAGATGATTAAAGAAGGAACCTAACGCTCTATTAAGCTGGGGAGGGAATGAAGACCAGACACACCATTCAGAGTGAGATGGAGAATATGAAAGGGGGCAGAAAATTAAACTTTTTTGGCTCTAAGGGATATGTGTGGCCAAAGCACTGTTTTCTCCAGACCAGGGGAAAATAGGCACCCAGATTCAGTTAATGTTCTTTGAGCCCAGTGGAGAAGAGAAGGTAACATGACTGTATTAGTTCTTTCTTGCATTGCTACAAAGAACTACCTGAGGCTGGGTAGTTTATGAAGTAAAGCGGTTTAATTAACTCACTGCTCTGCAGTCTGCATGGAAAGAATTGGCTGGGGAGGCCTCAGGAAACCTAAAATCATGGTGAAAGGTGAAGGAGAAGCAGGCATGTCCTACCTGGCTGGAGAAGGATGAAGAGAGCAAAGGGGGAGGTGCCACACTCTTTTAAACAACCAGCTCTCATGAGAACTCACTATCACGAGAACAGCAAGAGGAAAATCTACCCACTAGATCCATTCACCTCCCACTAGGCCCCTCCTTCAACACTGCAGATTACAATTCAACATGAGATTTGGGTGGGTGCACAAATTCAAACCATATCAATGACTTTGTGGGCAGGATCCTTTGGATGAAGTAAACGTAATGTTTCTGCCTCTAAAAGGATAACTGGAATTGATGTCATGTGCATATACTTCCCCAGCACATCAATACCAGAGGGATTCTCTAGACCTGGAAAGCACAGAAGAAAGTGATACATAACTCACTCCTGTAAATTCCACTTCTGTTTGCAATCAGTATTTGATCATGATTTAGCATGAGTGCCTCTACCCTCTGAGATTTAAAGCTCTCACTACATACATGACTTCTTGCTGGTTGACAAGTCAGATTCTTTTCAGTCTCAACAGCCCTGACTGCAATGTTATTACACTACTATCTGCAAGGGCTACTAATAAACCCCAAGAAAGTTCAGATTCCTGCCTGACAACCTCATTGTCTTGTTATGACGTGAATGGCTTCAAACTACTTAACTACCCTGGCAATCAAAAAAAAAACATGCTGTCTTCTCAACCCCCACCACCAAAAAGGAAGCCTGGCACATTATTGAACTCAAGTTATTAGAAATATGTGCTTAAGTTTGACACTGGCATTGGTCTTTTATGTTGGATAATCCTTAAATCAGTTTCTTTTTTGTGGGACACAAACCAACAGTCTGCATGGAAGCTATCCAGCAAACTATGACATAGTCCCTATTTTTGTGCCCCTTATGTATGAATGACCTTTTTAGATTTTGAGTTTCCATGACCAATGACTTTGCCAGTTGGGCCTTTGTCAAAGGGAAGCATCCTTAATGTAGAGGCCACCCTTGGGATTTTGGCATCATGGCCTCCATGACACCACTGCCAGAATTATCGTTATTAGCTTGCCACTGGGTTCTTGTTGAAATTTAATGCCTCTCTTTGATGTGAGTTAACTTGGACTTAAACACTAACAAGGTGGGAAGGACCCAATAAGACTTATTTTTCAAATGGAAATGTTATATTCAAGAATGCAGCTGGCTTGCCTTGGCTCCTGTATCTTCATTTTACTTGAAGAGTAGTAATAATAACTTTGGAAGAACCTTTATATCCTACAATATTACCTTATAAGAAAGGTGCTGGTCCCTTGAGGTCCTTGATTCACTGATGTTCCTCTAAATGACTGGCCTGGTTCAATGATGGTTTGGCTAAGGTGGAAACTGATGGAATCCACTGGGCCTCTACATCTTCCCAACCTCAGTCCCAACTGTGTAGAACAGAAAATGTTGTCCACTCTGCTCAGTGGAAAGAACTCACCACTATCTTCATAGTTCTGGCCTGTGAGCACCTTGAGGAAACTCATTACAATTCAACTGAAGCTTGGGCTGTTGCCAATAGCCTAGTGTTTAGCCTGCCAACTTGGAAAACTACAGAATAGCAGATTAATACTCCCCTCTTTGAGGCCATGAACTGCAGAAACCAATCACAGCTACTGATCAAACCATCTGGATTCTTCATGCAAATGCCCAAGTTAAGTGTCTGTTATCTGGTGAAACCAAGTGAAGTCAAACTGCTGTTTGAGCCTGTCTCACACAAAACACCATCCTTTTTGCCTCAGCATAGGATCACATCTTCTCTCATAGACTCCGTTTCTGATGCACAGATCACCACTTCACGCCAGACTCAAGACTGGCTAGAGTTGACCTGTAGTCTCACACAGAGGGAGGCCACATTACCTGGGGTACTGTCCCTGCCTGATCCTAAAGGACCGATTACTTCACACTTTAGACTCCTCTCATATGATCAGCAGTGTCTCACCAGAATTGATAACGTCTGCATGTTATTGTGCTGCCAGTCAATCTGACCAGCTGACTCCAGTCACACCATTCATACCACTGTGGTCCTTGAAACCAATCTGTCGTGTGTTTGGGTTAACCCTGTGACAATAGTGAGCATTTCATCACAAAACTCACTCAGCGGTGGACTTTCCATGCTCCCAACCATCTACAGGCATCTCTGCATCCTTACCAGCATTTGATGTTGCTGCTATTTTTCATTTAAGCCATTCTAATATGAAAGTAAGCGCATCTTATTGTGGTTTTAATTTGCATTTCCTTAATGGCTAATGATGTTGAGCATCTTTTCGTGTACTTATTTAGCATCTGTATGTTCTTATAAGTGAAATGTCTGTTCATAATGTTTAACCATTTTCTAAATAGATTTTTTTCTTTTGAGTTTTGAGATCTTTATATATCCTAAAAACAAACACTTTCTTTGATATGTGTTGTCATTGTAGTTTGTATATTCATCCTCTTCATGGGATCTTTATGAGAGGGAAGATTTTAATTTTCATGAGGTTTAATTTATGATTTTTTTTCCTTTTGGGGGTTATAGTTTTGGTGTCAAGTCTAGAACTCTTTGCTTAGCCCTAGATATTGAAGATTTTCACCTGTATTTTAACTAAATTTTATAGTGGCATGTTCCGCAGATATGTAATGATCCATTTCATGTTAACATTTAGGTTGAGTTTCATGTTTTGCCTATGTTTGTCCAATTACTTAAGTACTGTTTATTGATTTATTCGTACATTGAATAACTTTTAAACTTTTGTCAGAATTCATTTGGCCATACTTGTGTGGGTCTACTTCCAGGTTCTCTGTGATTTTTGTTTTACATGCACATTTAACATTATTACATATTCCCAGTGTAATAATCAGTTATGATTACTTTATGTCTATCCTTGTCTCTAGTAATTTGCTATAAAGTAAGCTTTGACCACAATTTGATTGCCATCCCCCTTAAACTTACCTTGTGAATGCTCCTGTCTCTACTGGATACTTTCGGTCTTATACACTTTAATATGCCTTTATCCAAAGTAAATCACAACCTAGTCAATATTAATACAAATAAATGAAATAATACTTTTTGTATGATGCATGGCTACTAATTACTTGGCAAGATCCCCAGGAATTAAGGAAATAAGTGTATGTATATGTAAATCTCAAGTGATTAAAGAATCTTTATTTTCTCAGCAGCATCCCTGCATTGTTGACATATACTATCATATAAACTAGTTAAGGTGTCATATTCCCACACAGGAATTCTAGGCAAGTCCATGCTGAGAAAGAGGGGTCATTACATGGGGGATACTAGATGTTTTATTATGATAACTCAGGATCACACAAAAGAGTAGTCTATTCTTAGAAATTGAACAACTGAAATAGAAGTCACACAGGCTATAGCAAGGAAAACCAAAGTTAGGACACTCTTCCCACAGTAGTAATAAGTAATCCTAGGCCCAGGAGAAATAATAATAACTAATATTTATATAACCATTTAGAGCTTGGAAATCACTTTTAAAAATTAACTTTTTAAATCTTTCTCAAAAATCTGAGATTATTAATATTTTATATATTAGGACAGTTCATCTTAGAGAAATTGAGTGATCTGATAAATCACGTTAGATCATAACCTGAGCCCCAACCTAGAATGTGGATCTACTAAACGCCAAGTCTATGCTGATGCATGAAAGAGAACAGAGAGGTCTCAGAGAGAAATTTCTGTCTTTGGCCTACCTCTCCCTGACCGAGTTTCTGCCTCATGAAGGTGGTCAAGAGTTGCCACTAGATTCGCGGGTGTTGTTACTCAAAAAAGGTGAGCTAATATAAGTTGGCTTATCATTCTTATTATTACTAAATATGTATTTAACAAGGTAAAAAAAGTTGATTGAGGATTATTGATGAATGAATAAAAATATTTTGGACTAAAGTCATGAAACTTCATATTGCATCTTACATTCTTACCCGATGGAGAAAGAACAGCTTCAAGTATTTGGAAATGAAAAATTACCTTCTTGATCAGGAATATGGTGAATGTGTACCTTCCACATGATGATCTTAATTATTAAATAGTTAAAAAAAAAAAAAAGAACTTACAAATTTGAGAGAAGAACCATACATAGAAATTGCAATATTTGACATTTTTTATTACCTTGAACAAAGTAGTGAATTCCATGAAAACAGCATGCCTTCTAAAATTCACGTGATAGCCTGAAGAAAAGCATTTACCAGCTGAAGAAGTTTAAGACTGCCCTGAAGTCCTATTTATTTGATAAATATATAGTTCTGTTTCCCAAAAAGCATTCAATATTTTTTCACCATTCCTTAGCAGAATTTTGCCCAGCAGTAATATTTTAATGTGTACAAATTCTATGAATGTGCAGAACATTTAAAAATCAATTATGAGTATAGGATATTAACATATAAAACCATGATGTCTTTAATTTTAAATGTGTTTGCCCTTCAAAGTAGAATGTGAACATTTTCAAAGTTATAACAATTCAAATGTTAGCACCAGGCAGTGTTTTCCCATCTTAAAGCAATACTTTGGATGAGGATGTTTTACCACTATTAACAAAACATCTGTTGGAGCCTCAGCAATTAAGACAAATAGTTTCCTCTTTAATTGTTTGTATGTAAAATGAACACTGGGTTATTCAGAGAAGCCCAGGCCATGACTGATACACTGCAGAAAGAAGAAGAAGAAGCTGTGCTTGGACAATTGCACAGTTCTGCTATGAGCTGCCTTCTATAAGGCACTCTGTCATTGAAATTGAAGTAGAGGTCAAGATAAAACAGAACCAAGCAATTGCATGGGATTCCTATGTTAGACAATAAAGACAACAATTCTCTCTCTTAAAAAGGGAAAATGAGCTGATATGGCACTTTCTCCTATTTCTCAGTAAACCCTGAGTAACCCCAGGTTGATGGATATACTAGGGATGACATAAACCCTTCTGAACTTAACATCCTATTTAAGGTGATCCTCTTTCAGACTTAACGATCCAAAAATGTATTTCACACTTTCTGCAGTCAGAATCACCCTTTGATTACATTTTATCAGTGATGTCATTCAGTTATCTCAAATGATTGAAACCTTTTTTTTTTCCTAAAAATGTAAGATATCGTGGCTTTAAAATATAATGGCTACTAAAATGCCTCATTTAAATATTTCTCTAAGATCTGCTCTATTAGTGCAATGAAAACCAGGACTTTACTCTGCAATCTCATGAGAAAAGAGAGCTAGATTTTCAGAATATCCACACCAAATTGTTGAAAGTCTTCGGAAGTTGCAATGCAGATAGAAGCTGGCAGTTTAAAATCTTCTGACCTCTTTGTGACTTTCCTGAAGTGAGCTCCTTCGATGAGACCAATGACAAGAGAAATGGTCCATGCTGGATTGATATTAAGGCTCACCTCTTTTCAATTCTTTTTTCAGTAGTCTCAGAGGAGGAAAAGGATCAGACATGCTCCCTTAATTTTGTTTCCTGGCAATTAACTCCCAGAATAACACCAAATAATTACAACCATAACATTGCAGAGAAAGTTAGAATAGCAGTAAATGTTGCTAAGCTGTGAACTTTGACAAACAAGCCCCTCTAAATGGTGCAAGGCTGACTGGTATGCACCTGCTAACATGCTCTGCATTAACACTCAGTAGATCTGGGGAAGACAGCTCATCATGCTGAAGGAAAAGCCTGATGTGTGATGTGTGACATTGTGTTTTGGGAGTAAAGGACAGCAGAAATTATACACAGAAATAATTCATTCAGAAGGAAACCAGTAGAACCTTAAGTTAAATATCTACGGATGTTCCTGTGTATCTATTTCTCTATTTATTTTATTTTATTTTAAGAAGAGAGAGAGAGAAAAAAAAAAAAAAAGAATAGTTTTCCTGTGTTTTTCTCCCTAAGGGTACACAACAGAAAAGCTCAGGATGGCTCTGAGTTCTGGCATGGCCAAGTAAGCAGAAAATGAAAGACTGTGTTTTACCAAACTGATAGCTGAGTATCTCTGTGTCCCCAGGGGCTCTAAGACTCCCTCAAACGTTGTCAGTCAAAGAACCCCACCCCACCCACACCAGTACATGCACTCTGGCTTCTTTATTGGTGAAAATCTAAATTTGTTAAGTATGTTCACTTCGCTCTTGCTCATTCCCTTGTAATTATCCTCTTTTTTTTTCTTCAGTGTATGTTCCTCCTTTCACCCATAATTTTCCCGTTTCAGTTAAACTGACCTTGCTTCAAGTAACAGTGTGAGTCTTGAACTCTGCAGGCTGCAAGTGAATAACCAAGGCCTTTCTTAGATTTGCCAATTTTCACTTACATTTCATTTTATAAGGCCATGAATAAAGCAATTAATTGACAAAATTTGAATTAAGCTTTTAATGATTACTTCCTCCAGGAATTGTAATTTAATTACCTCCTCCATTTCCACAAGTAGCTATACTACTTTAACCCCGAGCAGTGAAAAATATGGAACTCTCCAGGGTGATAATAGAGAAGCCCTGGAAAAGAACGATTTTTCTTAAAGATCTTTGTGTTTTTCAAGAAATAGTGAGATGATTCCATTAAAAAATCTTTTCAATCAAGAGGTAATTTTTTTGTGTTTAATTTACCTTCTAATACAGGTGGGATCTTTCTAAATCTCAAAACTTTAAAAGCATAGGATTTAGTAGTTTGATGATAGTTTGCGACCAGCTATTCAGCAAAATATTCCCAAGCACCCTAGGCTTCTCATAATTAGGTAGCTGAAAATAAAAGGAATGGTTTTGTATTTTAAAAAAGTGCCCTCCCCCGATTGGGAGAAAACAGTGTCTGAATCTCAGATGGCAAATATAATACATATAATATGTACATGTGTACTTCCCCTTGATCTCTGATTATTGAAAAAAAAAAACAGTAATATAAAACTAATTATTGAGGCCCCTGCCCTGTCATTTTTTAAAAATCACATTAAAAGGTATCAGAACCAGTAATTCAATAACCCATCATAAATTAATTGAATAATTTAAAAATCAGGTAACTAGAGAGAGAAAAAATAAAAAAAAAATAAAACTGGAATTTACCCTGGTATTAGAAGAAGCAATCGTCAGTAATATTATTTACTATACATAATGTGCCAAGGAAAATTTATCTATAGACCCAAGGGGGTGGTATGTATTTCTAGAATCTTTTAAATGATGAGCTGTAGACAGGAAAGAAAGGTAATGGTTGTGGAGATGTGTTGTAAATAATGACTTTAATGACTTGGACATGGATATCCATATGCTCTAGAATGTAACCTAGTTTGGAAGACAATAGTATGCTAAATTCAGTCATTTTGTTTGTCTTGACAGAGTATTTAATTATTGATAGTAATACACTCTTGTGTATTCTGTAAAAATATGTAAGCTTAAGAGTAAAATCTTGGACAATTCCAGTCCATGTAGTGTCATTAAATGTCAAGGTGCCTCTGCAAACACAATGTAAACTCGGTCGCATTTATCTAAATCCCACGACATGCTTCTCAATAAAAATGTCCCCAATAGTTATTTTAAAAGGAGTCAACTGATAATAAAGACATTGGTTATGAAAAAAGTTAGCCAGATAAGCTAACTTTGGTTTATATTGGATGTGATATGAATTAATGTGGGAATGACTCCTCAGATACATTGCAAAATTTGTGCCACAAGAAATTTGGGACTAAAACCAATAAACAAACAAAATAAACTGTTAAATAATAGTAAGGCTGTCATTTTTTCTGATGTTCTTCTAATCCCATAGTATGTTTGAGTTCTGAGAAACTGCCAAGTATGCAAACAATTGCGACCTCATGGTAGAAGTCTGGCATGGAGTCACAAAGAAACACTAGAAATGCCAATCCAATCCTGTGAATAATTTAAAAAGCAACTTATTTATGTATTGTTCAGTAAAGTTCACTGCAAAAATGAAAAATTTTCACCCATGCAGAAAGCACTTCTTCCTGAAATTTGCATTTTCCATTCTGTATATAATATATGCATATGTATTTTCTTTGAACATATGTCTATGATCTATGTCTCTATATAAATGTAATGATATTATACAAATATCTGCATATAAATACACTCACACATGCACACACACACACACACACACACACCCCTCATATACTCAGCAGCTATCTTAGGCCAGACATGCTCATCTAACCTGATCAGTACCATTTCTCTCTCCTCTTTCATCCCTGAACAGGCTTTATATTCAGTAGATTAATTTCAACTATCATGTTTCTTTAGTTGTTTTCCTAATTCACTCATTAACAGCAACCTTTTCTTCTTTGCAGATTGAGTTAGATGAAGACAAAACTTAATTTGTGTTCTTTCATCCATTATATACTATCCCTTAACTGAATATTTGTAACTCTCTCCAACATATGTATATATTCCATTCTCTTATCAATTACAGTCCCAGCAAATCCTCTACTTCTTTTTTACCACACTAGATTGATTTCCTCTTGCTTCCCACATTGATAGGGGACAGCAAGGCTACTGCTCCTGATGAGTGATCAACTTTAGGATAAGATTCAGTCTTCCTCAACCCTCTTGCTTCTCTTATAGGAATCGAGATAAACAGCACTCATAGTAAGATCTAGCTTCTCTATTTTTGCTATTGTCCATTGAGAAGGCTCAAGAGGAAGGAGTGATTCCTGTTTACTTGATGTATGACCATGCTTCCACAGGGTCTTATTTTTCCCAGAGATAAGGCAAGATAGAGCTCCAAGCACTGCAGATAAGACTCCCCACCTTTATTCTTCAGGCCTCGAAGAGTCCATTTTCAGGATCTACAGCATTTCCTAGACCCTCTGTATTGGACCCATCCTCCTATATTCCTGACATTGAGAGCCTTGAAACCACTGACTGTCTTGAGTTTACCAGGAGTTCCTTCTTCCCCATCCTCTGTTAATATGACTGACCAAAAGAAGGCTTGAACTCCTTAAATAAATACAGCTCATATTCTACTCCCTCCTTTGTCTCATCATAACTCATGAAACCCACCTGCCCTACCTTCTGATAACATATTCATGGACCATCAGCAACTAAATTTCCTATATTATAAACTTTGAGCATTTACTTTACCTTATTGTACTAATTTAAACTAGGATCTCTCTTGAGAACCCCACTTCCCTTGCAGTCTCAGGCTGTAGTTACTTTTCCTTCACTGGTGTGGCCTTTGGATAGTTATCTTCCTTAGTCCTCACTTCCACTTCCTATTTTCTCTTCCTTATCCCTAAAACTTCCACTTGAAAATTTTCATTTCATCACACTGTTCACACTGTATCACCCACTATCCATTTTTAATGCCGTATCTATCAAAATCCAAATTACTTCCCCATCATTTATATGCGATTTTGGCTCCTTTTCATTGTAACTTTCTCCCAAATCATTGATTTCTTAAATCTTAGTAATTTCAAATACCTGTAGGTTGATTGTTCCAACTCTCTTAACCCCAAATCCTTCGCGACTTTGCCCTTTACCTCTGCAATCACTCCTACAGGCATATTCTAGACCAAATGATTCTTTTTTTTTTTTTTTTTTTGAGACGGAGTCTAATGATTCTTAATGTAAAGAAATGTTGCCTCTCCATGAAATATGTGCCCACATCTGGAGATATTTTTGTTGTCACAACTGGGGAGGGAGGAGGATTGCTACTAACATCTAGTGAGAAGACCCAGATGCTGGGAAATATCATTCATTGCACAAGATAGTCCCCAACACGCAGACCCATAGACACACACAAAGAATTATACATTCCATAATGTACCTAGTTCTAGGGTTGAGAAACGCTGCTCTAGAACTTATCATTACCAGTGAATATAAGCCCTCTATAAAGTCAGTTTTAAGCATATTAAACTCTGACTATCCCCTGCTCACCTTCCTGCTTATTTCCTTATATACTCCAAATTTAATAATTTTCTTTTCACCCAGACCTATAATTTATAGAGCCAATTTGTTTTGCCTTTGTATTTCACATGCATGTCTATTTTGCACTTTATGCAGAATCAATTTATTCACAAACATTAAATTCAGTCCCTTGAATATGAAGGGTCTTCAAAAAGTTTATGAAAAAAAAATGTGTATTCTGAAAAAAACTATACATGTTTTCAGAAATGTTTACACCATAATAAACTTGTACTGACTTATTTTAACATATCTGAATGAGATCTAGATTGAGGCACTAAAAAGAATAAGGCATCAGCTAGAAAAAAGCCCTATCAGAGCAACACAAATTTTGCAAACACTGAAGCAAGAACAAACAAAAATTTATGGTTTAGCTGGGTGGCTAGAACAGTGACATATTAGATGCTTTGCAAAATCTTTATATGGACAATGTCCCTAAGAAATCAGCAGTTTACAAATTGATAACTCATTTTAAGAAGGGATGAGACCATGCTGAAGATGAAGTCCACAGTGGCAGACCAACCACATCTCTTTGTGAGGGAAAAAAATTCATCTTGTTTATGCCTTAACTGAAGAGGACCAAAGTCACTAGCAGAAACACTAGGCAACACCGTAGACATCTCAACTGGTTCAACTTACACAATTCTCACTGAAAGATTAAAGTTGAGCAAACTTTCCAAGTGATGGATGCCAAAGCCATTGTTCCCAGATGAGCTACGAACACAGCAGGGCTTTCAATGGAAATTTTTAACAAGTGGGATCAAGATCCTGAAGAATTTCTTTGAAGAATTGTAACATGAGATGCAACATGGTTTTACCAGTATAATCCTGAAGACAGCACACAGTCAATCCAATAGCTACCAAGAGGGGGAAGTGGCCTAGTCAAAACAAAATGGAGCATTAAGAGCAAAGGTCATAGCAACACTTTCTTGAGGGCCAAAGAAAAATAACATTTGCTTATTATGAGAGTGTCTTGAGAAAGTTTGCTGAAGCTTTAGCAGAAAAACACCCAGGAAAGTTGCATCAGAGAGTTCTTCTCCAACATGACAATGCTTGTGCCCATTCCTCTCATCAAACAAGGGCAATTTTGTGAGATTTTTCAATGAGAAATCATTAGGCGTCCATTATACAGTCCTGATTTGCCTCTGTCTGACTTCTTTTTGTTTCCTAATCTTTAAAAATTCCCTTTAAAGGGCATCTAGTTTTCTTCAGTTAATCATGTAAAAAAGGCTGTAATGACATGATTAAATTTCCGGAACCCTCAGTTCTTTAGGGATGGAACAAATGGCTGGTATCATTGCTTACAAAAGTATCTTGAACTTGATGGAGCTTATGTTGAGAAATAAAGTGTATACTTTTTAGTCTTTTATTTTCCCATGACCTTTTTGAAGTCCCCTCATAGATGCCTATCTCCCTTACTTGTTCCTCATTGGCTTTATTAAACGGCTATAAAAGGCAATTCCATAACCGCAGCATTTTTTACCTTTGCTGTTTTTATACACTAGCACCTGTGCAGCTGCACATGGCTAGAGAAAAATGCAAATCCATTTTGACTGTTCTCATGTAAAATCATGAGGCTGAATTTTAATGATGATCAAGAATTAGACCATGTGTCCTACTCTATTCATTCTCCCACTCTTCTAGATAAGCCTGTTAGGCTTTTTTCACTCCTTTAATACCGACCCACTCTTAGTCTTATATTTATGATGGAGTATTTGCTACTTTTTTTAGAAATGAGATAATCAGAACAGAACTTCTATAAACTCCCACCACATGCCCACTAGCAGTCGTATTCATATGCTCTGCTTCGCCTTCACTCCTGTTATTATGAAGGAAGCGCCCATCTTCCTAAGGTCAAATCTCTATTCATGAACTAGATGCTTTTTCTTGCTAACTCAGTAATCACCCAGTAATTTACCACACTCTGTCCTACATCCTGACATTTATGTTCTCTATTTATCATTCTCATATGCATGTATAAAATTTGTCATCTCTTTCATAAAAAATAACTCAGCTCTTCCTCTCTTTCCAGACATTTTCTCATTTTTCTCTATCGCTTGTTAGTAAAACTCCCTTAAAGAACTATGTGAACCATATCCAGAGCTTCTCTGCTTATTCTATTTGTTTGTTTGTTTGTTTTAGTTTTTGAGACATAGCCTCACACTGTCACCCAGGCTGGAGTGCAATGGCGCGATCTCAGCTCACTGTAATCTCAGCCTCCTGTATTTTTAGTAGAGATGGGGTTTCACCATGCTGGCCAGGCTGGTCTTGAACTCCTGACCTCAGCCTACCAAAGTGCTGGGATTACAAGCATGAGCCACTGCACTCGGCCTCTGCTTATTCTTTCACTTTTACCTTCTTTTCATAGTTTTCTCCCACTACTCTACTAATATTGTTATTGACACATCACCACTATGCATTATATTTGTTAATTTAATGGCCAATATCAGTTCTCATTTTACATATAAGCAACATTTGACACAATTGATCATTCCCTCCTTCTGAAAACATTGCATTTGCTTGACTTCCTGAACAGAAAACTTTGTTTTCTCCTACTTCCCTGGTCTACAATTTCTCAATCTCTCTTTTAGTTTACACTTTTGCTATATAAACCCTTAATAAAACACACTAAGGCTTAGCCATTAGTGCTCCTCCTCTCTATCATTAGTCACCTCCTTGTATTTTATTTTACTTTATGTTCTGGGATACATGTGTAGAACCCACAGGTTTGTTACATAGGTATACACGTGCCATGGTGGTTTGCTGCACCTATCAACCCGTCATCTAGGTTATAAGCCCTGCATGCATTAGCTATTTGTCCTAATGCTCTCCCTCCCCTTGCCCCCCACTCCCAACAGGCCCTGGTATGTGATATTCTCCTCCCTGTGTCCACTCAACTCCCACTTATGAGTGAGAACATGTGGTGTTTTGTTGTCTGTTCCTGTGTTGGTTTGCTGAGAATGGTTTCCAGCTTCATCCATGTCCCTGCAAAGGACATGAACTCATTCTTTTTTATGTCTGCATGGTATTCCATGGTGTATATGTGCCACATTTCTTTATCCAGTCTATCACTGATGGACATCTGGGTTGGTTCTAAGTCTTTTGCTATTGCAAATAGTGCTGTAGTAAACATATGTGTATATGTGTCTTTATAGTAGAATGATTTATAATCCTTTGGGTATATAATCAGTAATGGGATTTCCTGGTCAAATGGTATTTCTGGTTCTAGATCCTTGAGGAACCACCCACACTGTCTTCCAGAATAGTTGAACTAATTTACACTCCCACCAACAGTGTAAAAGCATTTCTATTTCTCCACAACCTAACCAGCATGTTGTTTCTTGATTTTGTAATGATCGGCATTCTAACTGGTGTGAGATCTTATCAAAAAGCTACTTAAAATTTCATATGGAATGAAAAAAGAGCCCGTATAGAGAAGATAATCCTAAGCAAAAAGAACAAACCTGGAGGGATCATGCTATCTGACTTCAAACTGCACTACAAGCCTACAGTAATCAAAACAGCATGGTACTGGTACCAAAACAGTTACAGAAACCAATGGCACAGAACAGAGGCCTCAGAAATAACACCACATATCTACAACCATCTGATCTTCGACAAACCTGACAAAAACAAGCAATGGAGGAAGGATTCCCTATTTAATAAATGGTGCTGGGAAAACTGGCTAGCTGTATGCAGAAAACAGAAACTGGACCCCTTCCTTACACCTTATACAAAAATTAACTCAAGATGGATTAAAGACAGTCAGGTGCAGTGGCTCATGCCTATAATCCCAGCATTTTGGGAGGCCGAGGAGGGTGGATCACGAGGTCAGGAGTTCGAGACCAGTCTGGCCAACATAGTGAAATCCCGTCTCTACTAAGAATACACAAAAAATTAGCTGGGCATGGTGGTGTATGCCTGTAATCCCAGCTACTCGGGAGGCTGAGGCAGGAGAATCGCGTGAACCCAGGAGGCGGAGGTTGCAGTGAACTGAGATCACGCCACTGTGATCTGCCTGGGCAACAGAATGAGACTCTGTCTAAAAAAAAAAAAAAAAAAAGATGGATTAAAGACTTAAACATAAAACCTAAAACCATAAAAACCCTAGAAGAAAACCTAGGCAATACCATTCAGGACATAGCATGGGGAAAGACTCCATGACTAAAACACCAAAAGCAATTGCAACAAAAGCCAAAATTGACAAATGGGATCTATTTAAACTAAAGAGCTTCTGCACAGCAAAAGAAACTGTCATCAGAGTGAACAGGCAACCTACAAAATGTGAGAAAAGTTTTGCAATCTATCCATCTGACAAAGGTCTTATATCCAGAATTTACAAGGAACTTAAAGAAATTTATAAGAAAGAAACAGACAACCCCATCAAAAAGTAGGTGAAGGATATGAACAGACACTTCTCAAAAGAAGACATTTATGTGACCAACAAACATGAAAAAAAGCTCATCATCACTGGTCATTAGTCATCCCTTTTATGACAACCTTATTTTCCCTCTTCATCTATACTCCACTCTTCAAAGACACATCTACCTTTTAGCTAAGTTGAGGCTGTATGACTTTGTCAAACCAACAGATTAGAGCAAATGTGATTTAAAACATTTCCAGGTCTATTTTTAAAAAATGTTTTACAAGATGCTACTACCCTTTCTTTCTCTGTTGTTGCAGAGTTAGAGACCACATTTTCTAAGATGGTATCATTCTAGATAGAGAAGGGTAGTTGTGGACTAGTTTGTGGATTGTGATTCAAATAAGATATAGGGTTTTAATGTATTAAGCCTGTAGCAGAACTTACAGCTATTTGTTGGGGTGAGCTAAAACAATAATTTCAAAGTGTGTTTGATGGCAAGTCCCATAGCATCAACTAAGCGCCTAAGTGATCTGATATGTTTCAATATAGTAAGAAAATGACTTTGAACTAGTTTAAGTGTTTATTTCCTCCATCTGTCCCAAAAGAGTTCTAATGCATTAAGAAATTGGTATTTTTGCACATTTCAGTTAAAGACTATGTCTAGATTACAATTTTATGTTTTTTCAGTATCTTCCATTTCATAAACTCACATAAAACATATTTTAATTATCTATAGTTTATCAAAATAAGATTGTTTGAAAAACTATAATTTTTATTTTCTATTTTCCTCTATTTTTGCTGAATTAGTCTAAAAACACTCATATATTATACTCAAACAACCTAAAATTCTTGGTACCATGGCTTATTGCTAGATGATCACAGTAACAATATGTTCTTGACTCAGGATTTATCTGCTAAATTTAATTTTAGTTGCACTTGATCTTTTGACTATAGGTCCAAATTTGGAGGTAAGAACCCACAAAATAAATGTTAAATGAAATGCTTACACACATACAGATAGTGTGAAGAGAGAGTGGGGGCAAAAAGGACACAGAGGGTCAGGAGAGCTCTACCCATTTGATTATTATGAAATTCTATTCTGTTGTCATTCTTTAAAAGACTTCGTGAAAGATTTAAGTCTCTCTCTTTAATTAGATGAGTAGTAAGACTAATGAATCTTTGATTATAACTTTGTACCTAGATTAGCCCTCACTGTGTCTAAGATGTGTGTATTGTTTCACTCCCTAAAATGGTTCCAAAACTTCCCTTCATATTTTCAAAAATTCATTCAGAAAGAGTTTTCTCTTTCCTCCTACTTTCTCTCCTGTGCTAATATATTTTATGAATAAAAAGGTTGTTTACTTTGCTGTCTTCAATATTGTTCTTATTTACTTATCAGCAAATTATATATTTAAAGGTAAAATTCAAGATTGATCCAACAAAAAAATATATATTTCCCTTAGAAGGCTAAAGAAAACAGGGCATTAAGAATCAGAAAGTATGGAGATTTTAAAAATGTAAAATATTCCAAGACAAAACCACATCTTTTTAGATTATTTCAAAACAAATTTCTAAGCAAAATATTCATAGGATACTGTCATTTACCTCATCAGCCATCTCAATTTAGAGCATTTATCCATATTTTAAAGATCATTTGACATTGTATATCTTTAATAAACTTTATTTATAAAATTTATTTTGATCATAGTAATACAGGTACAAGATAAAAACGTCAAATAATCTTCAGCCTTAAAATAAACCTTGCCCTACCTCTTTCTGTCCTCAATTACTACTTCTTGGAAATAATTATTTTTGTTGTTAATGTCTTCTGATATTTGCCATTATAAATAGTATGCCTAGTTAGCTGTATGTTATTAAAATACCATTTATTGAATTTCTCCTATGCAACATGATGACTTAGCTTACCTACAATACAAAAACAAACACATATACACGCACCCACATACACATACAAATATGTGCAAAAAATATCTGATATCGTTTGGCTGTGTTCCCACCCACATCTCATCTCGAAGTCCCATGTGCTGTGGGAGGAACCCAGTGGGAGGTAGTTGAATCATGAGGGCGGGTGCTTCCCGTGCCATTCTCATAATGGTGAATAAGTCTCACAAAATTTGATGGCTTTATAGGACAGTTTCCCTGCAGAAACTCTCTCTCTTTCTTTGCCTGCCGCCATCCACATAAGATGTGACTTGCTCCTCCTTGCCTTCCACCATGATTGTGAGGCTTCCCCAGCCACATGGAATTGTGAGTTCTCCATTAAACCTTTTTCTTTTGTAAATTACCCCATGTCAGGTATGTCTTTATGAGCGTTATGAAAATGGACTAATACAGTAAATTGTTACCAGTAGAGTGGGGAACTGATGAAAAGATACCCGAAAATGTGGAAGTGACTTTGGACCTTGGCAGACGTTGGAACAGTTTGGAGGGCTCAGAAGACAGGAAAATGCGAGAGAGTTTGGAACTTCCTCGAGACTTACGGAAAGGGTTTGACAAAAATGCTAATAGTGATATGAACAATAAGGTCCAGGCTGAGGTGGCCTCAGATGGAGATGAGGAACCTGTTGGGAACTTGAGCAAAGGTGACCCTTGTTATGTTTTTATCAGAGAGACAGGTGGCATTTTGCCCCTGCCCTAGAGATTTGTAAAACTTTGAACTTGTGGGAGATGATTTAGGGTATCTGGTGGAAGAAATTTCTAAGCAGCAAAAGATTCAATATGTGACTTGGGTGCTGTTAAAGGCATTCAGTTTTACAAAGGAAGCAGAGCATACAAGTTTGGAAAATTTGAAGCCTGACAATGTGATAGAAAAGAAAATCCCATTTTCTGAGGAAAAATTTAACCCGGCTGCAGAAATTTGCATAAATAACAAGGAGCAAAATGTTAATCCCCCAGACGATGGGGAAAATGTCTCCAGGGCATGTCAGAGGTCTTCACAGCAGCCCCTCCCATCACAGGCCCATAGGCCTAGGAGGAAAACATGATTTCATGGGTTGGGCCCAGAGTCCCCATGCTGTGTGCAGCCTAGAGACTTGGTACCCTGTGTCTCAGTTGCTCCACCATGGCTGAAAGGGGAAAACATAGAGCTTGGGCCATGGTTTCAGAAGATGCAAGCCCCAAGCCTTGGCAGCTTCCATGTGGTGGTAAGCCTGTGAGTCCACAGTAGTCAATAATTGAGTTTTGGGAACCTCTGCCTCGATTTCAGAGGATGTATGGAAACACCTGGATGCCCAGGCAGAGGTGTGCTGCAGGGGTGGGGCCCTCATGGAGAACTTAGGCTAGGGCAGTGCAAAAGGGAATTGTAGGATTGGAGCCCCACACAGAGTCCCTACTGGAGCACTGCCTAGTGGAGGTGTAAGAAGAGGACCACCATCTTCCAGCCAGGAGGGGGGGCTATGCTCTGCAAAGCCACAGGGGTGGAGCTGCCCAAGACCATGGGAACCCACCTCTTGCATCAGCATTACCTGGATGTGAGACACGGAGTCAAAAGTCATCATTTTGGAACTTGAGATTTGACTGCCCTGCTGGATTCTGGACTTGCATGGGGCCTATAGTCCCTTTGTTTTGGCCAATGTCTCCCATTTGGAATGGGTGTATGTACCAAATGCCTGGTACCCCCATTGTATCTAGGAAGTAACTAACTTGCCTTTGATTTTACAAGCTCATAGGTGAAAGGGATTTGCCTTGTCTTGGACTGTGGACTTTTCAGTTAATGCTAAAATGAGTTAACACTTTGGGGGACTGTTGGGAAGGCATGATTGGTTTTGAAATATGAGGACATGAGATTTGGGAAGGATTGAGGCAGAGTGATATGGTTTGGCTGTGTCCCCACCCGAATCTCATCTTGAATTCTCACCTGTTGTGGTAGGGACCAGTGGGAGGTAATTGAATCATGGGGGCAGGTCTTTCTCATGCTGTTCTCATGACAGTGTGTAAGTCTCACAAAATCTGATGGCTTTATAAGGTAGAGTTTCCCAGAACAAACTCTCTCTCTCTGCTTGCCACCATTCACATAAGATGTGACTTGCTCTTCCTTGCCTTCCACCATGATTGTGGGGGTTCCATGTGGAATTGTGAATTATCCATTAGACCTCTTTTATTTGTAAATTGCCCAGTCTCGGATATATGTTTATCGGCAGCATGAAAATGGACTAAAACAATATTCTTCCAGTTTTCCATAATGATTGTGTTATAATTTTATACTATTTTGACAATGTAAACATATTTTAAATTTGTGACATATAGTAATCTGGATTTTTATCTCTCTTCATATAACCTTTTTTTTCTACCTGGTGTTAACAGTTGACTCTTTTCTTGGTTTGTCCATATTTCTATGTACTTACCATTAAATGGTTCCCAATTCATTGATACAAATACAGTCAATACATTAAAAATCCCTTATAATTATTAATTTTGTCTAGTTTCAGTGATATTCTTTGAAGAGCTCACCATCTTCATGCTCCTATCTGATCTCCTGGCTCTGTCAAGTCAGCAACATAGCTGTTATCCCAGAATTGCACTAGTCCATCATCTTATACATTTATTTCATCTTGAGCATTGGATTTTTGTTTTGTTTTGTTTCTTTCTTCTCTCTTGTTTCATTTTTTTTCTCAATTACTCTCTTCTTTTTGTGTATCACTTCCTCACTGTCATTCTTAGAAAGAGCTTAACAAGGTAGTCTTTTAGATGTTGATTATTTAAAAATGTATTTAGTTTATTCTCATGATTGATTGATATTTGGAGTGGGCATGGGATTCCAGGATGGAAACTGCACTATTGAGTAGTAAATCACCACTCTGATTTATTGTAATAGTTAGTTCCCCCATCTTGAATCTTGTAGACTCTTCTCTTTGTTTTCTTCTAAAATTACTGCGATTTATCCATAATATGATCTATTTCAGTCTACATGCCTGTAAAAAGAGGGTATATTCTGCATTTATTGGGTGGAGCGTTTTATAAAATAAATTAAGTCAACTAATTGACAATGTTTTTCAAGGAATGACTATTTTTAATGCATTTTTTTACACAACAGTTTGAGTTCTTAACTGTAGCCTTCTATGAGGGAGCATCACCAATTCTCTGGGCATTGAACAATTCTAGTTCTTAGAAGAATTCTTAATCAATTACATGTAGGAAACCTGAATATGTCTTTATTATCTTTGACAATAGAGCTTGCATGGAAAGCAGTTCCAATATCACAAAATAGATGAAATCCTTATGCTATAATACATTAATATTTACTGTAGTTCCCAAGTATAACATATTAAAACTCCACAAAAAACAAATAGTGTAGTATATAGGGTTTTTTCTAAAATGACTATACTGAACTAAAATAATTTTAAAAAGGTGTTTTACAAGGCTAAATCAAAACAACTTAGCTATCATTATGTTCACAGTCATTCATCATTTTTATAGGATTATGAAATATTTTATAAAAGAAATATTTTCCTGTATTCAAAATACTATACGTCCATAGTTTTCTTTAAAAAAAAATAAAAAATAAAAAACAGCTTTATCAAAGAATGATTTAAATGTCATTAGGTTTTCCCATGTTATATGTATAGTCTAATGAGTTTTGGTAACATATAGAGTCTTGCATCCACCACTGGAATCAAGCTGTAGAGCATGTCCCTCACTCCAAATAGTTTCCACATGAAACTTTGTAGTCAATTCCTGCCCACTTCCAGAATAAGCATTATGAAATTTGTCCTGCAGCTAAAATGACCATCTGATGTAAGTTGTTCTGTACTGAATGTTTGTGT
Source organism: Macaca mulatta (assembly GCF_049350105.2). NCBI lineage: Eukaryota > Metazoa > Chordata > Mammalia > Primates > Cercopithecidae > Macaca > Macaca mulatta. The sequence continues at coordinate 16,273,018 of NC_133423.1, forward strand.
ACCTCAAAAATTTATGTGGAATAGGGACTCTTTTCCTCATTGCTTATTTTTGTGAACTTTGTCAATAATCAATTGATCATAGATATGCAGATTTATACCTGGGTTTTCTATTATGTTCCATGGATGTATATATCTGTTTTTGTACCAGAACCATGCAGTTTTTCTCACTGTTGCATTACAGTATAATTTGAAGTCCAGTAACGTAGTACCTCAGGGTTTGTTCTTTTTACCTAGGACTGCTTTGGCTTTTTCGGCTCTTTTTTATTTTTTTATTTTTATTTTTTGGTTCCATATAAATTTGAAAACTGATGTTGGTAATTTGATAAGAATAACGTTGAATCTGTAGATTGCTTTGAGCAGTATGGACATTTTAGTGATAGTGATTCTTCCAATCCATGAGCATGGAATACTTTTTTTTTTTCATTTGTTTGTATCATCTGTAATTTCTTTCAACAGTGTTTTGTAGTTCTTTTTGAAGACGTCTTTCACCTCCATGGTAACATATTCCTAGGACTTTTACTTTTTATGGCTATTATAAATGAGATTGTATTCTTGATTTGGCTTTAGGCTTGAATGATATTGGTGTATAAAAATGCTACTGATTTTTGTTCATTGATTTTGTATCTTGAAATTTTATTGAAGTTGTTTATCAGATCTAGAAGGCTTTTGGCAATCTTTGGGTTTTCTAGGTATAGATTCATATACTAAGCAAAGAGGGATAATTTTACTTCCTCTTTTCCTATTTGGATGCCTTGTATTTCTTTCACTTGCCTGAATGCTTTGGATATGTTGGGGAGAATGAAACTGGACCCCTACCAATTACTTTAAACAAAAATCAACTCAAGATGTATTAAAGATTTAAATGTAAGGTCTCAAACTACAAAAAATCCTCAAAGAAAATCTAATAGATATACCTAATGTAAATGACGAGTTAATGGGTGCGGCACACCAACATGGCACATGTATACATATGTAACAAACATGCACGTTGTGCACATGTACCCTAGAACTTAAAGTATAATAATAATAAAAAAAAAAGAAAATCTAAGAAAAACATTTCTGGACCTCAGCTATAGCAATGAAATTATGATTAAGTCCTTAAAAACAATTGTGACCAAAGCTAAAATTGACAAGCAGGACCTAATTAAACTAAAGAGCTTCTTCACAGTAAGATAAACTATCAACAGAGTAGAAAGACAACCTACAGAATGGGATAAAAATTTTGCAAACTATGCATTTCACAAATAATTAATATCTAGAATCTATAAGGAACTTAACAAGCAAAAAACAAGTAAATGCATTAAAGAGTAGTCAAAAGACATGAACATACACTTCTCAAAAGAAGACATGCAAGTAACCAATAAATATATGAAAAAATGCTCAATATCATTAATCATCAGATAAATGCATTCAAAACCATAAGAAGATACCATCTCACACCACTCAGAATGGCTATTAATAAAAAGTCAAATAAGAGTAGATGCTGTCCAGACTTCAGAGAAAAGGGAACATTTATACACTGTTGGTGGAAATTTAAATTAATTCATCCATTGTGGAAACCAGTTTGGAGATTTCTCAAAGAACTAAAAATAGAACTATCATCCAACTAGCAATATATACCCAATATATTTGGTATATACCAAAATGAAAATAAATCCTTCTAACGAAAAGACACATGCATTTGTATGTTCAATGCAGTACTATACACAATAGCAAAGATATGAAATCAACCTAGGTGACCACTAATGGTGGATTAGATAAAGAAAACATGGTACATACATACCATGGAATACTACGCAGCCATTAAAAAGAACAAAATCATGTCCTTTGCAGTAACACACATGCAGCTGGAAGTCACTGTCCTTAGTGAATGCATGCAGAAACTCAAAGACAAATATTGCATATTCTCACTGATAAGTGGGAACTAAATCTTGGGTGCACACAGACATAAAGACAGGAACAATAGACATTAGAGAATCCAAAGGGAGGGAGGGGAGAAGGGGGGCAAGGCCTGAAAAACTTCCTATTGGGTACTATGTTCACTATATGGGTAATGCGATCAATAGAAGTTCTAATATCAGCATCACAAAATATACTCTTGTAACAAACCTGCATGTGTACCCCATGAATTTAAATTAAATATTCAAATTAAAAAATGTTAATGTCCCAACCTTCAATGTGATGGTATTTGGAGGTGGGGCTTTGGAAAATAATTTGGTTTAAATGAGGTAATCTGGGTGGGGGCCTATAATAACATCAGTGTCATTACAAGAAGAGGAAGAAAGAATAGAGCTCATTCTCTTTTTCTCTCTCCCCCAGCTGCTCTCTCTCTCTCCCTCACTCTCTACCCTGTGAGGACACAAGGAGAGGGCTGCTGCCTGTAAGCCAGGAAGGCGTTTCTCACCAGGAATTGAATCTACTGGCACTTTGGTCTTGGATGTCCTTGCCCCTAGACTGTAAGAAATAAAATCTGTTGCTTAAGCCACCCAGTCAACAGTATTTTGTTATTGCAGCCTGAATTGTCAAGACAAAAGCTATTGAAATCACACCATGCAAACAGCACTGTAGTTATTGATGTTGTCTGGCGGGTCAAATGTGATTTGGCTAGGATGAAGCTTTGGCTTAGTCTCTGCAACAAACACTAGTGCAGATTTCTTCCCACACTGCAGTAGTATTTAGAGCTACAGGGTTGGTAGGACCAATCATTCATCACATACTCACTAAAGAAGTCCCAGATCAAACTTAACATTGTCCAACTCTTTACATTTTCTTATGCAGCCACTTCTCTGGGGTATACAATGGCCAGAAGTATGTATGGATTTAGACAGATGCTTGTGTCTGCAAATTTATAGATCTAGTATTGTGATTTCATTTCAAATACTACAAAATTTAGCTCAAACTTTCTGTCTCATTTGACCTTGAAATACTAAATATCAATAGTACTAAATATCAAGTATTTGAGTACTAATATTCAAGTATCAAGTACTATTGATATTTAGTACTCTCACAATATCTACTGTTATTGTTTTAATTTAGTGGGATTATAAAGATTTGAAATTACTCTTTTAACATTTCTTAAGAAATTTTAATAAGAAATGAACAGTGGACCTAATCCTTTCAATTTTGACTTTATAAATAAACGAATAGACATAATTAAATTATGAGATATTCATTATCATAGATGTGTGTTGAAGGCTATGAGGGTCATGATCAACTCTGTATACCACTGGAGGCTATATTAGTAAACAGCAAACCGTTCTCATAAAAGCAGAATGTTGGCCAACTGACAAACTGCATCGGCCAACAGAAGGAATACTGAGGGCAGTCACGAGCCAGGCACAAGCATTTCTTGTGATTATCTACAGGGTACATTTGAAGCCTGTTAGTAATAATTTGAACCTGTGATCAATTAAGCAGCTGACCAGTCATTACCTCCTCCTCCCTGCTCATTCTACTCAATAAACACGAAGGATTGTGGAGGCTCAGGTTACTACCTTTGCTCACTAGAAGCAGGGAGCTCTTCTTCCCCTGACCCCTTCCTTTAAAACAGTTCCTTTTGTCTTAAGTTTTCATTTCTACATTTGTCCTTCTTCCTTCAGTCTGGTAATGACAGTCTCAAGCAGTAACAGTAGTAACTCTGATAATGATGGTCTCAAGTAGTAACAGTAGTAACAGTCATAATGATGGTCTCAAGTAGTAACAATAGTAACTGTCATAGTGACCATCTCAAGTAGTAACTGTGGCAGTCTGACACAGATGTGTGTAAAGTTGTAGATATTAATGTTAATTTTTGAGTGCAGGCATACTTTAGAAGCAAATATATACAGCCAAATCACTGACACAACAAACAAGGATTGTTAATGCCATTCTCGTGATTATTTTAGAGTTATTAAGTATGACTGTTAGCTGTGTCCAAAATTTAATATTATGTTTATATTCTTCCAACTATAGATATTGTGTTAGCTATATTTGAGCAGAATTATTTGTGTTAAATTTTTTAAAGATAAAAATCAGTCATTATGAAATTTAAGTTTTATGCATTATAATGATATCTAGTCTATTTGAAAAACATGAACAACCATAATGACAAAATTATTTACTAAAGCACTTCTCTATATCACTTAATAATTCTGAAGTTTTCAGTCATTTTCTATAATGTTGTCTTTCAGGCATTAAATGATGCTATGAGATTTGGAATGTCAACATATTAACATTATAACAAAGTATAAGTAAAAAGTTAAATTTAGAATCATTTTCTATTTCCACCTGATTTTAGAAAGTGAACAAAATGTATAGAGGTTCTGAAATGTATGTATAATTATTTTCCATTCCAATGTTTAATTTATCCTGGACATGTTGGAGTGAGAATAATCCTGAGAAGGTAGTCTTTTCACCTCATAATAAAACTCTGAAATTATTGTTATTTTGGTAAAGCCATATTTTTTCAAAATTCTCAAAACTTGGATTTTCTTCTTTTAACAATTTCTGTATTTTCTTCTCTATTTACCAAACAAGAAAACAGATTCAGAAAGTTTTAAATTAAATTAGGCCACAGTCTGTGGATTTTGAACCAAAGCAACAAGATTTTCTATACCCTGAATTATCCTGTAAAGATCATTTATTCAAAATGTGCCTTATTTCCAGGCTTAGGTCTGTCATGTTTATCACAGAGTTCAAACTTCTCTTATAAATTAGACAACTTCTTAAAAGGGAACCTAAATTGAGAAAATAATTTCCATGTATTTCAAAATGACTCTCAGAAGAAGTCTGAAATTTTATAATAATTAGAGAATGAGATAGAATTTTTGAAAACTTAACAATTCTTATTCTTACAGAAATAGTTTTTGTTTCATTAACTTGAAATTATATTTTTGATATTAAAGGAAACAGTTTTTACTAAATTAATATTTTATATGTTTTAAAGTGCTCCTGAAAATAGTTTTTACATTGATTTTGAGGGTTACAAGAAGGCTACAGTTTTGATCATTTTGAGAGCCTAACCCATTTTACATTTTGTCTATATATTACAAATTTGTTATTTATTCTTCTAAGCAAAATGTTAATAGAATTAAAAAATCATAAATGTAAACTGATATTAATGCAACTGAATACATATACACAAATAGTTTTGAATGGAACAGCAATTACACAGAATAAATGAGGTTCTAATCAAAGGCACACTTTTTTCCTGAAAATCCCATCTAAAAAACTAACAATAAAATCAATATTATTATGTTCACCTCAGTCTACAAAAAATCACTTCATATTTATTTGGGTTAGGGGTATTTACTAGAAATTTGTAGTTTCATAATACTTATGTTTTTCAGGACAAGCAAGTTTTTTTGTAATGAAGTAAAACATAAATCATAGAGGCAATTGTGGTTATACTTCCTACAAATATTTGATTCTAATAAATAAATTTTCTTTTATTTTGTCACACAAAAAGTGTTTCATGTCTGACTTTTTATTTATTATCTTACCCAAGCATCTCATCCTTAAATACTGAATAAGGGGACATATCAATTATAACTGCATTGTCAGATATGAGCAAACTGACGTGAATTGTGCATGAATGCTTCCGTTTAGATACACAACCAAATGTTTTATGGCTATGTTTGAACCCTGTCAATAAAAATGAACTAGAATTATAAATATCCGTATTGCCATAGAATTAATATTTGCATCCCCTCAAAATGTGCATGTCAAAATTTATTCCTTTAATCCATGGTACTTGGAAGTGAGGTCTTGGGGAGGCTCTGCCCTCATAAATGAAATCAGTGGTCTGGTTAAAGAAATCCAGAGAGGCCCCTTGCCCTTCGGCCACGTGAGATCACAAGGAGAAGGCACTATTTATGAACCAGGAAGCAGGCCCTCACCAGACATCAACTCTGCTGGTGCCTTAATCTCAGACTTCCTCTGCAGCGCAATCTCCGCTCACAGAAAGTTCCGCCTCCCGGGTTCACGTCATTCTCCTGCCTCAGCCTCCCGAGTAACTGGGACTACGGGCGCCCGCCACCACGCCCAGCTAATTTTTTGTATTTTTAGTAGAGACGGGGTTTCACCATGTTAGCCAGGATGGTCTCGATCTGACCTCGTGATCCGCCTGCCTCGGACTTCCAAAGCTCTGGGATTACAGGCGTGAGCCACCACGTCCAAGAAGTTCATTTCTTGTATGCATAAGCCATTCAGGTAGTGGTAGTTTCTTTCTTTCTTTCTTTTAAAATAGCAGCACAAATGGACTAAGCCAGCTACATATTGAAAAGATAGCTATTCAAGTCTAAATTCTTTATCTAAAATTACATTATTTAATAAAAAGATTGGTATTTAAGCTCCATTCACTCTTACAAATTGTGTTAAGGCCTAAATCATATAAATGCAGTAAAAACCTGTGATACCACTAATGATAATGAATAAGATGAGTTCAGATTTAAAGTAATTGCCTCCAAAATCCTGAGATCTGTAGACAGGCTGGCTGTGCAGTCATGCCTGAATCATTTAATTAAACTCACAATAATACCATCCTGTATTTTTGACAGGGTGGAGGTATTATTTTTAGACACTAATTATGTGTTATGATGTTTTAGTGTTATATATGTTGTTTGTGTGTGTATATATATGTGTATGTCTGTGTGGTTAATATTTTCATTGTACATAAATGCTTTTATAAATGAAATGTTTTTCAAAATCTTAGACATTTGACATAATCAGTGATTAAGAAGACGATTGATTAAAATAAATTCTGGGTAGCAGATATTTAAAGAACAATTTAAGTTACATGAGAAAGCCATTTAACTCTAATGATTTCTCCACATTTTTTTCAGTTTTATGTACTTCAGCCACTTCATTCACTTTTAATGTGTCAGGTAGAGGGCCATTTATTTCCCTGATACTACTCCATCGTGTTTCACTTAACGACCTCCAAGCTTCAAGTGGCCCAGAATTTACTTCATGAAACACAACGTGGTACAGAAAAACGATATAATGTAGTAGTTTTTACTCCCCACTTTAATGCTTAATGCTAGTTTTAGTCATTAAATTCTCTGAGGTTTGATATACACATTTGTAAAAATCTAATAATCAACCTGCCCTAATTCGTTGGATCACTGTAAATAAAAACATTAACGAGTATGCAAACATGAGACCCAAGTTTTTGTTAGAACTATAAAACGTATTCTATCAAAGAAATTATCCAACAAAATATTTTAAAGCATGTGTCTGAGTTCAGTATACTCAGTGTCATGCCTGTAAGTGAATATGGCACACGCAGGATCTGCCTTATAAAACTTGGAAGCCTGTGACCAATGTCATTCAGGCCCACACTTATTAATGAGTCCATAAGGAAACATAAATTGAATATGTAACATTTGGAGTATCAGTTTGTTCTGATAAAACATGTTTCTAATACACGAATCAGCTCTTACATGATTGTTAAATAGGAAAACTTGGTTTATTTTGAGCATTGGGTTGCTTCAGATGTAATTTGAATCTCGAGTAGTGGGCATAGAATCCTAACTTTTAAACAACAGGTGCTGGAGAGGATGTGGAGAAATAGGAACACTTTTACACTGTTGGTGGGATTGTAAACTAGTTCAACCATTATGGAAAACAGTATGGCGATTCCTCAAGGATCTAGAACTAGATGTACCATATGACCCAGCCATCCCATTACTGGGTATATACCCAAAGGATTATAAATTATGCTGCTATAAAGACACATGCACACGTATGTTTATTGCAGCACTATTCACAATAGCAAAGACTTGGAATCAACCCAAATGTTCATCAGTGACAGATTGGATTAAGAAAATTTGGCACATATACACCATGGAATACTATGCAGCCATAAAAAAGGATGAGTTTGTGTCCTTTGTAGGGACATGGATGCAGCTGGAAACCATCATTCTTAGCAAACTATCACAAGAACAGAAAACCAAACACCGCGTGTTCTCACTCATAGGTGGGAACTGAACAATGAGATCACTTGGACTCAGGAAGGGGAACATCACACACCGGGGCCTATCATGGGGAGGGGGGAGGGGGGAGGGATTGCATTGGGAGTTATATCTGATGTAAATGACGAGTTGATGGGTGCAGCACACCAACATGGCACAAGTATACATATGTAACAAACCTGCACGTTATGCACATGTACCCTACAACTTAAAGTATAATAATAATAAATAAATTAAAAAAAAAAAAAAAAAGAAAAGGGGTGTGATGTAACTGCTGTACAGGCAGGAGAGCTTTCGGCTTCACGAAGACTCCAGTCACACAGAAGCACACCTTGCTCTCACCTCTGGCAGCTGACGCTTCCTCCTGTGCTCACAGCAATACATCCAGATGGCAGATGCAGTCTCTCAGAGCTCACAAGCCACCACTTTGACAATATTTTTTAAAACCCCTGAAGCAGCATCCAGTCCTACTGAGATGCCTGGCTAGACTCTTCACATTATCTGTTGATAAACCAGTAGTTGCTTTCCATAATATGCAGATATAAACTTGCATAGGTTTTTAATGGTCTGGCCCAACTCTATTTTTTTCATGGGATCAGTTATTACAGTATGAGTGATTTTGTTTTCAGGAAAGCCTATATTATTGTATAACAAAAACTCCCAGTCTCTCAATTTGAAGTGCCACTATTAGAATGTATTTCTAAGTTTAACATCTATTCATAAAATACAATTGAATTTTTTCTTGTAACAAGCAAGAATCAGCTGTTGGAGTAATATAATAACTGCTATGTGTTGTCTTAGGTGCAGTTTTGTAAAAAGTGACGCTATAGATCTTTGGGTTGAATAGCTTTTCCTTTAAAAGGAAGTCTGACTTATTTAAGACCTGTGGACTGTGGAAAACGGCTTAGTAGCAGTATATGGGAAAGAATCAAGTCAATGTGGGTCATTTCAAAGGTTCAAAACAAAAGGAAAAATGGAAGCAGAACCTTCTGGAATAGAGACATTGTGTGGGTTGATGTGAAACAAAACCAGTGCCCAGGAAGAGATTTATCGGTCTTGGTAATGAGAAGATGGAAATAAGAAAGAGGTGAACAGGATCTGGTTCAGGATCCATCCTGCAGTGGTGGAGCCCTTTCATAAATAGGGCTGTTCTCCACCAAATTCTCGAGAACCAGGGTGCCCAGTGCTCAGCTGCTAGCAACTCAGTCTCCATGCCATGTGACTGCTGCTCATTTTCCTTCCTAGTGCTAAATAAATGGTTGTGCACTACTTGAGTAACAAGTTAACTGAGTTTTATGACATATAGCAATTCTATGCTGATATGTGTATCACGGATATTGAGCATGGAACCGGGTGGAACTACAGATACTAAAGAGATCTATGACATTGAATCCCAAAGGAGTACAGGGGAATTCTCACCAGAGGATAAGAAAGCTAAAGAGGGTATTGTTTTTGCTAAGACTCTTTCATAACGGGTGGAAGAGCAAAGTATGAAGAGTCTGGGACCTATCCCTAGGTATGTAAGTTTCAGAAAACCTATACAGAAGGTCAGCATTACCAGTGTGTTTAATAAGCACACACTGCCGGTATGTTTAATAAGTATATTTTGGGGAAGTTGAATATAATTGGAATTTGTCACACGAGTGGGTCAATCTAACTAAGCATTCCATTTGAATCACAGAAACATGAGTTTAGACATTAGGAAAGGAATTTGAATTGTAAAAATTCTATTATACACGTTATGCTCTGATATTTTGTGATGTTACGATGTTCTATCTAATTTAATTTTTAGGTTGTTTTGGGGTTTATTTTTTTCCTTTTTGACCCAAAGCACAGTTACTCAACATAGGGAACTTTTGTCCTTTTGCTGCATAATTCTTAATATGCTTATAATATATGTATTAGGAAGAAGTATTCCCCATCCCATTGTTAAAGCTTTGAAACACACACACACATCTGGAGGTGTCCTAAGGCTGTAAAAAAATTCTTATAAATGAAACTTATTAACTACTACATTACATTTGTCATTTACTTCCTCTTTCTCTGAGCTTCCTCCAGTGAAATCTGTTTCTGTTTTCTTAAGGTAGGCAATACTGATCTTGTGTTGGATTCCACTATGCACTTCCTGATATCCGTATTTCACTTGGGTCTGCTACTTCCAATGAGACAAATCGCCACTGCCAATTTCACTGAATAACACTTCTTCCTACATGGCATTACCCCCTGCTCACGGGTACTGCCAGCTCTCACTGGCCCTTGCCAATTCTGTGACACATCAGAAATTGCTAAAGTAACATTTTTCCTTTAGACTCTTCAACCCAAATCATAATAAGTCGAGTGCTAATAGGGTAAAATGCATCTGCCGTGGGTACAGTGGTGCACCACACAGATAACCAGCTTCAGAGCTGAAACTGTCATTTGCTGAGCTACTAGGAAAGTTGAGTGTCTATGCCCAAAGCCATATTGCTCTCCGTAAATTGCCTTCAGCCAAAGGAACCAGCTTTGCTTGAGCCTATACTGCCTGTGGAGGGTACCATTCATCCAGAGCTTGATTGAGGTAGGGGTACAAACTCCTGCTCCTTTGCTTCTGTTCACAACAGCTCATACTGTTCAGAAGGAAGATTAAAATATCCCATCCTTTTCAATTTTTCAGTTTTTTTATAGAAATGTTATTATTTCTTCCAAAAAATATTTAGTAGAATTCAATGAAGCCAACTAGACCCGAACTTTGCTTAACGGAAAGATTCTTAAATACAAATTCCAATATTTTTCTGTAACACTATTGTTCCACTATTCACATGGGTTCAGAAACAGTGTTGCTTGTGCTTCAGTATCTGACATAGTTACAGAGGAATTGTAGGGTTTTTTTTTTTCATTTTTTATATTCATACCCTTGTCCCACCATTACTTCTCTCATGTAATCCAAACATATAGAATGGAATCAGAATTGGCAAGCAACTGATACCATTCTATAATTAGACATATATGTTTTCTTCCAAACTAAGTTCTTTTGTTTGTTGTATTTCCAGGCTAGTCTCAAAGTCCCAGGCTCAAGCAATTCTCCCACTTCGGCCTCTCAAGTAAGGTAGCTGGGATTATATGTGTGTGCCACGACACCCAGCTGAAACTAAGTTCTGTTTACTAGGTTGATCTTGTCCATCTTTCTCTTTCTTTGTAAATGTTCTGTTTGGATCTGATTTCCTAGAAAACAGCTTGATGATATGCTTGTATGGTAATACTTGTATTGAGGATGGAGGTATTGGATGTAACAAGCATAAGGTGGAAAAAATAAGTTGTGCATGAAGAGAGTGAATGCATAAAAACAAAGTTATACATTAATAAGCTGGCCACGATATCTCAGGAAAATAGAACTATGTTCTCAATATTTCAGGATTTCTTTAAGGAAACTGAAACTGCTGCATCTTAGAACAATCCATCAGCAGGAAGAAAAGGCTTTCTCTATTGGAGGGCATGTAACTCTAGCAGAGTTGAAAATGGCATTACAATTCTAAACTTGGTTTAGGATACAGTAGGCACCCTTCAAATGATGACCTTCAAGAGTAGAGACAGTGACAGCCTTATGGAGTATTCTTCTGAAGCATTTTATTGGAACAAGGAATAGAAAAGCAAAGGCACCACCTTTAACTAACTTGATTTCTTACTTTAGAATTTTGGAAGCTGCTCCAATAATTTTGAAAACATCATCTTCCGAAAGATAAAGAAGCATATTCAATGCAAGTACCTTTACAATTCCAAACCTAGGGTGTCACATTGCTCATAATTCACCGGAGATTATGAAATCACTATGATGCCCTACCTTGTAACCATATAGTTAACAGGTTTCTTTTTTCTTTTTTTCTTTTTTTTTTTTTGGTAAGGCCATGCAGTTTTTGTTAGGGGCTGCAGAAATTGCTGGGCTGCATTACTGACACCACATCCAGCAAGAACAGGTAGTTCTCTAGTGCTAGCACTCAGAGCAGCCTTCCTAAATGCTGATTCTTGTCTTCCAATTCTTTTACATCAATTGTCTTAATTTGGTCAAAATTTGCCCTACAGAAAGAAGCCGTACTTCCAGAATGTATTTTTCAGACCCTCTAGGACTTCCCTGTGGTGTTCCCAGAATCTGGACTCCAAAACTGCTGGGTTCCCACAAAAACTGACATTGACACCAGGAAGACTGAGTCAACAGATCATGTTAAGTGATGAGCTTACGGTGACGTGTAGAACTTCATGACCATGTGAAAGCCCAACACATGTCTGGGCCTCTTGTTAAGAAGTCAGAGCAAGTAAGTCAAGCCCAAAGTAGCAACTAGGGCTGAGGATATCTAGGAGGATAAATAAATTCAAAACTGGTGCAAGTTCACACTAAATAGCATCTCATAAAAACTAGCTTCCGGTGGGCCTGAAATATCACCAGTTCCTCCTATTAGCCCAGATATCTGTTGCAGGAAATAGACACCACTACACTGCTAATGCTAAAGTTAGTACTTCCTGGCCAGAAAATTCCCTGAAATAAGAGCAGAAACTATGCTGTTTATAAGAATTTTAAGTGAACAGAACACGTCTCAGTGTTTCTCTCACAGTTTCACAGAGCCTTGAAAAAACAGCATTTAGGAAGGCTGCTCTGAGTGCTGGCACTAGAGAATTACCTGTTCTTGCTGGATTTGCTGTCGGTCATGGAGCCCAACAAGTTCTGCAGCCCCTAAGAAAAACTGTGTGGGCTTATGAAAAAAAAAAAAAAAAGAAAAGAAACCTGTTAACTGTATGGTTACAAGGTAGGGCATCACGGTGATTTCATAATCTCAGGTGAGTTATGAGCAATGTGACACCCTAGGTTTGGAACTGTAAAAGTACTTGCATTGGCCGGGCACCGTGGCTCACGCCTGTAATCCCAGCACTTTGGGAGGCCGAGATGGGGCGGATCATTAGGTCAGGAGATCCAGACCTTCCTGGCTAACACGGTGAAACCCCATCTCTACTAAAAAGTACGAAAAACTAGCTGGGCGTGGTGGCGGCGCCTGTAGTCCCAGCTACTCGGGAGGCTGAGGCAGGAGAATGGCGTGAACCCGGGCGGCGGAGCTTGCAGTGAGCCGAGATCGCGCCACTGCACTCCAGCCGGGAAGACTGAGCGAGACTCCGTCTCAAAAAAATAAAAATAAAAATAAATAAAATAAAATAAAATAGTGCTTGTATGGTTCTTTACCTTTCAGAAGATGATGTTTTCAAAATTATTGGAGCACCTTCCAAAATTCTAAAGTAAAAAATCAAATTAGCTAAAGGTGGTGCCTTTGCTTTTCTATTCCTTGTTCCAATAAAATGCTTCAGAAGAATACTCCATAAGGCTGTCACTGTCTCTACACTTGAAGGTCATCATTTGAAGGGTGCCTACTGTATCCCAAACCAAGGTTAAAATTGTAATGCCATTTTCAACTCTGCTAGAGTTACATGCCCTCCAATAGAGAAAGCCGTCTGTAGCAGTTCCTGTGGATGCTGCCCTTGCGTAGAACAATGGAGCAGCTCTCTTCCTCTGAACCTAGCAACGTATCTTCTGAGTAAGGGTTCTCCTTAAGTTAGACATCTCTACGTATTATCTAGTGGAATATTCCAAAATTTCTCTTTAGGATTTTGGAAAACCTTTCATTCCCCTCATTTATTCTAGCTACAAGGAAGCATTTCTTTTTCTTTTTAGAAGTTTTTATATTTAAGGATCCAAAAAACCTGAAATAGAGATAAACTTTCCTGTTCATCTTCTGAATTATCCAAGTTTGCAGAAATACTTTGAGTATTTAAATAAGCCATGCTATCCCATAGCACCTGTATAGCTGAAGACTAATTCTTACTGATTCCAGCAGAAGTCATTATGTTAAGTTTAATTTTGCATCCATTTTAAAAGCAGAGTACACAGCTGGGAACTCTCTTAAAGGCATGTGTAAAACAAACTGTATCCTTCTCTCAACAGACTTATGGTGTCAGGACTGACTCATGGCCTATGGCTGCCACAAAAAGCTATGAATATGTAATATAAACTGAAACCCAAGTGTCCCCAATGATTTATTCTGTGCAACAATTCACTGGGCCTATCCAAAAATTCATTCTTAAAAAAATTAAAAGACTAAGTCATTGCTAGGTTTCCTTTACTGATACCAACTCAATATGTTCACGTGGGGTAAAAATATAAATAGTGATTTTTTCATTCCTGACAAATGATTTAAAATGTTATGAAACTACTCCCCCTTTTCAACCAGATCTCAGAATTTTGGAAGTCTATAAAAATTGTGTAGAGTACCTCCCATCATGTAACAAAGCACCCTAGATCTTCAGACCACAAAGATAAACTCTCCGACTTTTGTGTTCCCTCTCAAATTTCCAAGACAAAAGTAGCCTATCTGTGGAACAATTTGTGTTGGAAGTTGACAGGTCCATTCATTTTTTTTTTTTTAATCAGTAACTTTTTTGCCAGACCCCCAAGTGTGTGCCTCAGTGAGACATCATTAAATTCTAGCATTGAACAACCTGCTGGGCCCAGGCATTCCTTACTGCTACAACCTATGGGCAGTATCTGATTTTATTACAGACACTAGCACCAAGTGTATACCAGCAAAGAAACAGCCGCCAGATAAAAAGCATTAATTGAATTGCATTCAACCTGCCTTAATTAATCCTTTAACTGGCAGACATAGGGTTGTAAGCAGTTTTAATGTATCTATTATTGTGAACTTAAATTGATGCAGGGAAACAAAAGGAAGTAACAAACACATAGACATAATTCAATTAAAAGCCATTGAATCGTATTGTTTAGATGAACTGCTTGTCAGAAGTTGTTAATTATCTATAGCTCCAGAATACCAAATCAGGAAACATTTTCTAATTAACTATTGAGCATCATTTTGCTAGTTCTACATTGCTTTGGATTTATAAATGACTAACTTATATGTGTGTATTTTTATGTTGTCTCCCATCAATTAAATCAATGTATATAACTATCTTCATTTTAACAATGAATCAATAGAAGAACAGGCAGAGAAAACTAACTTGTGCAAAAACCCTTAACTAATTAGGAGACCTATGGTTCTCTACTCATGATTATACTACCTATTGTATGTCATATTTTCTTTTCTACCTCATTCATCGGACAGCTCTTTTCAGCACTGACTAAAACACTTGCCCAGACCCTTTTCTGCTTTAAAATACTTTATACTTAGGCTTCATCCCTGCTACATTTCTGGGGTCTGAGCAGAGCTAACATTCTCGCATGTCTTCAGAAGCTTACATCTTCAATCTTTTATCATCGAACAACTGTACAATTCACTCCGACTCCCTATATTTATGTCAGTTTAACTCATCGAAACAGCCAGTGGAGTTGCTGAAAAAGTAAATATCTATCTCTATGGAATTAGTATAGAATTCTGAAAAAAAAAAAATTGTAAAGAGGAACTAAATTAATAGTACTTACTTGCAAGTGTTATTGTGAAAAGTAATGGAATTCTCCATATTACTTTTTGAGACCCATTTAAACATGTAAGCACTCAATACATGCTTGCTCTTGTTACAGATGGTTTTGTTACTAGGACTTAACATGAAGCCAACCAATTCCTCGAATTTCCATTCACTTGTTAAAATTAAACGTGTACAAATATATTTCAGGTTCTCCAAAAATTATAGTTTTGAATGTAAGGGAGACATACCCTATCAGGAACTAGAATTATTTATTTTTAAATATCTGTATGAGATAATAAGTATTGTTCAACTTCAAAGCCTCTTAAGTATTCTTTTTAAAAAGCAGCTCTGTCTTGTAACTATAACAGAGCATAATGACTTTTGTTCTTCTCCATTTAAGCTACCAGGGGCACTAAATACAAACATGTTTGTATTAACTAATTCGTATTTACTAATCTTCACCCAGTTCTAATCCTTTTCCTCCATTCACTTTTAGGCTCATGGTGGTCAACACCCAGGAGTCATGTTTATGTCAGGAGAGAAATTAAAACAGTTGTGGAACAAAAAGATCTTCCCAAATCTTGTAGTTCTTAAATTCTCAGAATTGTTTGTGTTTTTTTCTTAGACTCACTTGCTTCTTTCTATCTTTATGACCCAGTGGCTAGTATTTCAACAAACATGAAAGCTGGGAGAACTAATTGATTTTGAAGAAGTAAAGGTGAATAAATGAATAAGGTGTGTGGTTGAAAATTGTATAAGATAAAAGTTACTTATATACAATTCGTAAGAATTAGGCTATTAAAGCCATTCTGGAAGGCATCTGGCTACAAAATGAAGAATTTACATATGAATGTGTTATGAGCAATGTGCTTACTTTTAGTACTTCCAGTAATCTAGGCTGTAGAAATACAGAAACAAAAACAGAGGGTTTTTTGCTCTGTAAGTGAGAATAATCTAACTCTAGTTTAAGCAAAAAGAGGGATTCACTGGTTTACCAAATTGAGAAATAAAATTTGAAGAAAGAAAAAATGATAGTTGCCTCAGACATATGAGAAACTAAGGACTAGAATGTTTTCAGTATTCTTTCTTCCTCATTCTTTCCTTATCTCTTAAACATGGAGGAAAATATAGTCATTGGTACATCCCAATCTTTTCTATTTGCAGCATGCACTACCAGAGAAAGAATGGGTGATTTAGAAGTCCTTGTAATAAGTCTTAAGTATTGTGGTGAGGAGATCCAGTTCCTGTGAAAAAGATTACTAATTCTATTTATATGGGAGTAGGGATGTACAAGAGATCCTTCTAGATGAAGAAAGGAGGAGGATGGGTGGCTACCCAAGTAATACGCATTTTAGCCTCAGTTTAATACTAATGAATATTTCAAACTATTTAAAATAATAAAAGGCAAATGAGTGCTTGAATATGTGAACCAACACACAAATGAAAGAGCATTTGAAGCAAAATGCTACTGTAAAAATAACCTAACCCAATCCCTCAAATAAGGTGCTATTTAGTGTTTATTGAATAAATACATTAATGAATATTTGAATAGCTATTTGTTGATAAGCTATTTGTTGATTTGTCAAAGGATTTCCTACTTTGACCCAAAGAGGGGTATACAAAAATAATGCAAATTTGTGTGTTTTATCAATCTAATAATATCATTGTTATATAGTGGGCAAAGACAAATTCATAAAATATTTGTTCTAACTCTATTATGAAATAATCCAACAAATATATATATAGGCAAATATATCAAAATTGAAAATATCCATATATATACATATGCTTCTGTTAGAATAATCTTATATAAAGAATTAGAATATTTTATTGAGACACGCTATTGTAGATAAGTGGGTATACTGCTGAAACTATTTTTACAGTCGTTATTAAAATAGATACATCTTGCTTTGTTTTTTGGCAATCATTTTCCCGCGAACAAGACATTTCATTAACCCACCAGTTTCCATTTTAACTCCTTGTATCTTAGTTACAAAGTCTTTGTGTGCATCTCCTTGACACTTATAGTATGTAAGTAAAATCCCATTTTTATCCTTAAGAGTATTTGAAATTATAATGCAAAAATAAAATGCTGATGTTTTCAAAACACAAAATTGATGAACTACTAATGAGACTGATAAAAGAATACAAAGATAAAGCACAAATAATGCAGGGTAGCACATGAAAATACATCACTGCAGTACTAAAGAGTTTTTAAAATATAATGATAATATGAATAGTATTTCATTTTATTTTTATTTTATTTTTAATTGATAAATACTTGTATATATTTATGGGTACACGATGATATTATAATACATGTGGAAATAATGTGATAATGTATGTAAAATATTTTTAAGAATGCAATTTTTAAAGCTATCCTGAGACAAAATTGGTGATCCACATAATAATAAGTGAAGCTAGTAAATTTGTAATTTAAAATATTTAAATTTTTCCAAAGCAAAATCAAACAAAATACTGCTCTAGGATCAGATTTTTGTTCAACAGTAAATTCTATCAAACATTTAAGAAAAGTAATCACCATCATGGAAAAATGCCTATAGTAAATAAAAAGAGAGAGAGAACCCATCTTAATGAGCTCAGAATAACACTGACATCTAACTGGACAAGGACATAATCAAGAAAAATTTCACGCCAGGTTTACAAATGAACATTGAAGCAAAGACCTAAGTAAAATATAAAAATAATTGCAACATTTTAGAAAGTCAGTATATCAAGAAAAAATGATAAATTTCTGTAATTCCAGTTTGGATTAATAATTGAAAAACAATAAATATAAGTTGCCATATCAATAAAATAAACAATAAAATCTTAGAATTATCTCAATTTGATGAATATACTTGCTAATTTTATTCAACATTTAAATAATACATTTTGTTAAATTTATTAAATCCATTTAAAATCTAAAAAATAAACAGCTAACTGGAAATGGAATGTAACTTCTTAGTCAAATGGTATCTACAAATATCTAAAAAAGCATAATTAATGGTAAAATTATAAAAGCTTTTTCTTTAAGATGTGGATCTCATTTGATGTCATTATTCACATGTATAGGGATTCTCTAAATGAAAACTTCAAAATTATTTAAGGAAATGCGTAAGAATTTTTAAATTAGTTTATTAAAATACCTGGACGCAAGTCAACACAAGACAATCGTATTTTTACATAATTATATTTTCTGAAAATGTAGACACTGAGGAATAGTACCACTTATGTTAAACATATCAAATATCTTAAAACAAAAACTATTAAATCCTAATGAAAGAAATTATAAACCTCAATAAATAAAATAATTTATCATGTTCACTGATTGAAATATTCTTTATATCAAAGATACTACACCCTTTCCCTAAGTTAATCTATAAATTTAATATAATCCAAGCATATATTTCATAGTTAAAATATGTGAATCTAAAAATCGATAGGTTCATTTTAAATCGTATGTGAATGTTCAAGAGTCCAGAAATATCATAGACAATATTGAATAGTAAACATAACAGAAAAACTTTATTGTTTATCAAGACTTATTACAAAGCTATAGTAATTTGGGCAACATACTATTGGCTTTAGGGTAAACTAACAGTCCAATGATCAGAGTAGGAGCCCATAAGCAAATTCACTCATATATGCCCAATTCACTTATGGAAATCTTTGGAGGAAGAAGCATCTTATCAATAAATAGTGTTGGATCAGCTTGACACTTACAAAGAAAAAAAATTAGTTTGCTCTTGCCGTCTACCTCTTTTAATTTTGATGTTAGGGTGTTGATTTGAGATCTTTGTAGCTTTCTGATATGGGCATTTAGTGCTATAAATTTCCCTCTTAACACTGTTTTAGCTGTGTCCCAGAGATTCTGGTACGTTGTCTCTTTGTTCTCATTGGTTGCAAAGATCTTCTTGATTTCTGCCTTAATTTCATTATTTTCCCAGGGGTCATTCAGGAGCAGGTTGTTCAATTTCCATGTATTTCTGTGGTTTTGAGTGAGTTTCTTAATCCTGAGTTCTAACTTGATTGCACTGTGGTCTGATAAACTGTTATGATTCCAATTATTTTGCATTTGCTGAGGAGTGTTTTACTTCCAATTATGTGGTTGATTGTAGAGTAAGTTCCATGTGGCATAAAGAAGAATGTTATGTTCTGTTGATTTGGGGTAGAGAGTTCTGTAGCATCTACTAGGTCCACTTGACCCAGAGCTGAGTTCAAGTCCTAAATATCCCTGTTAATTTCCTGTTTCATTCATCTGTCTAACACTGACAATGAGGTGTTGAAGTCTGCCACTATTATTTGTGGGAGCCTGAGTGTCTTTGTAGGTCTCTATGAACTTGTTTTATGAACTTGGGTGCTCCTGTATGGGTGCATATATATTTAGGATAGTTAGTTCTTTTTGATGAATTGATCCCTTTACCATTATATGATGTCGTTCTTTGGCTTTTTAAATCTTTGCTGGTTTAAAGTCTGTTTTGACAGAGACTAGTATTGCAACCCCCGTTTTTTTGTTTGTTTGTTTGCTTGCTTTCCATTTGCTTGGTAATTTTTCCTCCATCCCTTTGTTTTCAGCTTGTGTATGTCTTTGCACATAAGATAGGTCTTCTGAATACAGTACACCAATACGTCTTGACTCCTTATCCAATTTGCCAGTCCTAGTCTTTTACTGGGGGCATTTAGCCCATTAACATTTAATGTTAGTATTGTTATGTATGAATTTGAGCCTGTCGTCATGATGATATTTGGTTATTTTGCACACTAGTTGATGAAGTTTCTTCATAGTGTCATTGGTCTTTATATTTTGGTGTGTTTTTGCAGTGGCTGGTACCAGTTTTTCCTTTTAATATTTAGTGCTTCTTTCAGGAGCTCTTGCAGGGCAGGCGTGGTGGTAACTAAATCCCTCAGCACTTGCTTATTTAGAAAGAATTTTATTTCTCCTTCGCGTATGAAGCTTGGTTTGGCTGGATATGGAATTGTGGGTTGAAAATTCTTTTAAGAATGTTGAATGTTGGCCCCCCAATCTCTTCTGCCTTATAGAGTTTCTGCTGAGAGGTCCACTGTTCATATGCTTCTCCTTGTAGGTGACCTGGCCTTTCTCTCTGGCTGCCCTTAACAGTTTTTCCTTCATTTCAACTTTGGAGAATATGATGATGATGTGTCTTGGGGTAGATCTTCTTGTGGAATATCTTAATGGTGTTTTCTGTGTTTCCTGAATTTGCATGTTGGCCTGTCTTGCTAGGTTGGGGAAGTTCTCCTGGACAATATCCTGAAGTGTGTTTTCCAGCTTGTTTCCATTCTTTCTGTCTTCTTCAGGTATTCCAATCAATCGTAGGTTCAGTTTCTTATGGAGTCCTATATTTCTCGGAGGCTATGTTCATTCATTTTCATTCTTTTTTCTCTATTCTTGTCTGCATGTCTTATTTCAGTAAGGTGATCTTCAAACTCTGATATCCTTTCTTCCACTTGGTTAATTCAACTGTTGATACTTGTGTATACCTCACGAAGTTCTTGTGCTGTGTTTTTCAGCTCCATCAGATCATTTATGTTCCTCTGTAAACTGGTTTTTCTAGTTAGCAATTCCTCTAACCTTTTATCAAGGCTCTTAGCTTCTTTGCATTGGGTTAGAACATGCTCCTTTAGCTCAGGGTAGTTTTTATTACCCATATTCTGAAGTCTACTTCTGTCAATTCATCCATCTGATCCTTCATGCAGTTTTGCACCCTTGATGGAAAAACGTTGCAATCATTTGGAGGAGAAGAGACACTCTGGTCTGTTTGGTTTTCAGCACTGTTTGGTTGATTCTTTCTCATCTTTGCCTAGTTTCAGTCTTTGAGGCTGCTGACCCTCGGATGGGGTTTCAGGCCATACTGCCCAAAGTAATCTATAGATTCAATGCTATTCCCATCAAACTACCATTGACATTCTTCACAGAATTAGAAAAAAAAAACTGTTTTAAATTTCATATGAAATAAAAGAAGACCCCAAATAGCTAAGACAATCCTAAGCAAAAAGAATAAAGCTAAAAGCATCATGCTACCTGACTTCAAACTACACTACAAGGCTACAGGATCCAAAACAGTATGGTAATGGTACTGAAACAGACATATAGACCAATGGAGCAGAACAGAGACTTCAGAAATAACACCATGCATCTACAACCATCTAATCTTGACAGACCTGACAAAAACAAACAGTGGGAAAAGGATCTTCTATTCAGTAAACGATGCTAAGAAAACTGGCTAGCCATATGCAGAAAGCTGAAATTGGACCCCTTCCTTACACCCTATAAAGATTAACTCAGGATGGATTAAAAACTTAAATGTAAAACTTCAAACCATAACATTCCTAGAAGAAAACCTAGGCAATACCATTTATGACATAGATATGGGGAAAGACTTCATGACAAAAATGCCAAAAGCAATTGCAACAAAAACCAAAATTAACAAATGGGATCTAATTAAACAAAAGAGCTTCTGAACAGCAAAAGAAACTATCATCAGAGTGAACAGGCAACCTACAGAATGGGAGAAATTTTTGCAATCTACCCATCAGACAAATGTCCAGTATACAGAATTTACAAGGAACTTAAACATATATACAAGAAAAAAAAAGCAAATAACCCCATTGAGAAGTGGGCAAAGGAGCTGGGCCCAGTGGCTCATGCCTGTAATCCTAGTACTTTGGGAGGCCGAGGTGAATGGATCACCTGATATCAGGAGTTCGAGACCAGCCTGGCCAACATGTCGAAATCCTGTCTCTACTAAAAATACAAAAATTAGCTGGGTGTGGTGGCGGGTGCCTAATCCCAGCTACTCAGGAGGTTGGAGCAGGAGAATTGCTTAAACCTTGGGGGCAGAGGTTGCAGTGAGCCGACATTGCACCACTTCATTCCAGCCTGGGGAAAAGAGCAAAACTCCATCTCAAAAAAAAAAAAAAAGTGGGCAGAGGATATGAGCAGACACTTCTCAAAAGAAGACATTTATGAGGCCAACAAACATATGAAATAAAGCTCAGCATCACTGATGACCAGAGAAATGCAAATCAAAACCACAATGAAATACCATCTCACACCAGTCAGAATGGAGATTATTAAAAAGCCAGGAAACAATAGATACTAGCGAGGCTGTGGAGAAATAGGAACAGTTTTACGTGGTTGGTGGGAATGTAAATTAGTTCAACAATTATGGAGGACAGTATGGCGACTTCCCAAGGATCTAGAATCAAATATACCATTTGACCCAGTAATCCCATTACTGGGTATACACCCAAAGGAATATAAACCATTCTACTATAAAGATACACGAACACATGTTTATTGCAGTACTGTTCACAATAACAAAGACTTGGAACCAACCCAAATGCCCATCAGTGATAGACTGGATTAAGAAAATGTGGTACATATACTCCATGGAATACTATGCAGCCATAAAAAGAAATGAGATCATATCCTTTGCAGGAACATGGATAAAGTTGGAAGCCATCATCCTCAGCAAACTAACACAGGAACATAAAACCAAACCCCACATGTTCTCACTCATAAGTGGGAGCTGAACATTGAGAACACATGGACACAGACAGGGGAGCGACACATCAGGGCCTGCTAGGTTGTGGGAGGTGAGGGGAGGGAACATAGAGGAGGGTTCAATAGGTTCAGCAAACCACCATGGCCCACGCATACCTATGTAACAAACCTTCATGTTCTGCACATGTAAACCATTTTGGGGTTTTGTTTTTTAGAAAAAAAAATTATTAAGCTTGATTTCTATAATATATCTAAACATCAATACAAGTATACTGTAAGAGCTAACTATGAAAGTTGGGCAACAGACTTCTGTTAATAATATACAATAGCTCATGAATTCATGATAGGAAATGTTTTCTTAAGCAGGACATGAAAATAATGATAAAAAGAGAGTCGGATAAATTAGACTGTCTTAAGATAGGAACTTCTGTTCAAAAATGGCATGGGGGAAAATCTGAAAAGTAAAGGTGAAACCATGAAATGATATCTGCAACCTATGTAGGTGATAAAGTGCTTGTAACTGCAACATATAAAGCATTTCTACAAATTAAAACATGCAGAATTGATCTTAGGAAAAATATGCAAGAAGTTAAAATAACTATTTCAAAAAAAATATCCAAATGACCAATAAATACAATATGTGCTTTGCTCCATTAGTTCTCAGTGGAATTTTGTTGTAGGCTATTGTGCTCCTTTTTGTATTTCCTATGTTTTATCTCTAATTTCAGCTTCTTTTTTTTTTTTTCAGCCTTGCTTAGACAGCATCCTGCTTTAAGAGTGTGTCATGCATTTATATTTGCTCCAATGCTTCTCCAGCACCAAGAATGCCAGTAAAAGCCAACTGGGCAAGTATGCATGCCTGGAAGTAGAAGAAGTCCTGGATAATCCTCTACCAAGAGAGAGCTAGAGTCAATGAACAGTAACCAATTACTTTGTTGATCCATCTTTGGGAAATGGCATTCTGTATATACTTCAGAAGGTCCTGGACAGAAGCAATCTCTAGTTGCCCACAATGGTGACCTCTATAACATACATTTATGTTAAGTTTTCCTTTTTCTACCATTCCCCAAGGTCCTTCACTCTTGCATCCTTGGAATGCCTTCTGCACATACATCCTTTTCTTAGGCTCTGCTTTCATAAAGAAACTGAAGCTAAGACAAGACATATAAATTAAGGCCATAGTAATATTCCTCTAAGCACATGTCACAAAGAGTTCAACTAAAACCTAGAGTCAGTAAGAATATGAGACAAAAGTCTGATACAATGCTGATGAGAATGCAAATTAATATTCTCAGTTTATAAAAGAGTTTAGTATTAACTATTACAAAGATAAGCATATTTTTTTATCTCAACAAAATTTCTGGGCATATATTCTAAATGGCATATGGAGGAATGTTCATAGTGACGTTTTCAAACGCAGTAAACTGATCCAAAAATGTCTCAACCATGTAATGAAAAAATTTGATGTCCATACATTGAAATATGACTGAATATAAAAGCACTACAGTTACATGAAAAATGTATTTATAACTCTAATAGACATGTATTTATAACTCTAATGTTCAACAAAATATGTCAGATATAATAGAATAACAATTTTTTTTTTTTTGAGACAGAGTTTAGCTCTGTTGCCCAGGCTAGGGTGCAGTGGCACAATCTCTGCTCACTGCAAGCTCCACCTCCCGAGTTCATGCCATTCTTCTGACTCAGCCTCCTGACTAGCTGGGACTACAGGCACCTGCCACTGCACCTAGCTAATTTTTTGTATTTTTAGTAGAGATGGGGTTTCACCGTGTTAGCCAGGATGGTCTCGATCTCCTGATCTCGTGATCCACCTGCCTCAGCCTCCCAAAGTGCTGGGATTGCAGCCACCACACCCGGCCTAGAATAATAATTTCATACATTTTAAAACAGGTAAAACTGAATAATTTTGTTTATATGGTGAAATATGAAGACAAGCATGGGTCAACTTTTGGTTTTCAGTCCATCATATAAGGAGCCTGGAAATCATCATTCCATCTTAATAAGTACAATGCTAAACAAACTGAAAAATTAACAACTTTTGTCTTAGATCCTTAAGGGAAGTGAGATCACAAAGCAAAACACTGATTCCAAAAGTTGAATGATAGACAGGCAGACATGCAGCAGAAACCCAGGAGCTGAAACCTCCTTGGGAATCAGTACTAGAGTAGAAAAGTCTGAAATGCAATTGATGAATTTCTGGAGGCTCAAAGTGGACAAGTCTGAGAGGCAAAATCTTTAGGGGAACCCAGTCATGGGGGAGTCCCCACCCCTTTGTGAGTTTTACCTTCCACAACTTGATCATATTCTCACAGTGAATATTGAAGAAAACACCCTCATCATTTCAGAAAGGGGTGGAAAAAAATAACCATTTTTGAAATACACCAGAGTTCTTTGTTCATAATAAGGCATGCCCTCAGGAGAAATGAAATAAAAACAGTTTAACCTGCCAGGGTTTTATCAGAGCCTAAGTGACCTGGGGGAAGGGAAAGACTCAGCTCTAGCTCCTTCTAGAATTCCATGCGAGAGAAGAAAAATATTCAACTCCAGTAGATTCTAGCCATCCTGTCTCAAATAAGGGGAGTGGCGGTTATGATAGGCACTTGTGCAGTTCACAGCCTAGAGGCATAGACTTAGTAAAAGGCTATGACTTAATTGTAGGATTATAGAACACTTCCCCTACTCCAACACCTTACCACAACATCACTATTTACCATTGCTCATTTTACCCAGTACATGATGACCAACTACCTAGAAAAAATTACCAGGCATAGTAAAAGACAAAACAACAACAACAACAACAATGTAAAGAGATAGAAAGGCTTTAGAACTAGACTCAGACAAGCCAGGATGCTGGAATTATCAGAGTCAACTTTTGAAACAATTATAATTCATATGATAAAAACTCTAATGGATAAAGTGGAGCACATGAGAGAACAGATGGGTAACATAACCAAAGAGATAGAAATTTCAAAAAAGAATTGAACTTATCTTTCTTTGCAGATGACATGATTGTGTATGTAGAAAAATTCAAATAATGGGCAAAAAAATTTCTGAAACTAATAAATGATTACAGCAAGGTAGCAGAACACAAGACTATATAAGTCAGTCACTTTCCTAGCCCTGAGTGAAGAACAAGTAAAACTTGAAATTAAAAACAGAAAGAAATTACATTGACACCCCCCAAAATGAGATAATTAAGCATAAATCTAACAAAATATATATAAGATCCATATGATAAAAGCTATAAAACTGGTAAAAGAATTCAAACAAGAACTAAATGGAGAACTTTTCCATGATCATGGGTCTTCATAGAAAAGACTCATTATTGTCAAGATGTCAGTTCTTCTCAACTTGATCTGTAGATACAATGGAATCTCAATTAAAATCCCAGGAAGTTATTTTGTCTATACAGACAAACTGATTCTGAGGTTTATACAAAGAGGCAAAGGACCATAATCGTCAACACATTACTGAAGGAGAACAAAGTTGAAAGATGAATTTTACACAACTTCAAGATTTACTATAAAACAACAATAATTAACACAGTGTGGTATTGTTGAAATAGACAAATAGATGGTTGGAACATAATGGAGAGCCCAGAAAAACACATGTATACGTATAGTCAACTTATCTTTGACAAAAAAGCAAAGGCAATGCAATGGACGAAAAAGAGTCTTGTCAATAATTGTTGCTAAAAAAAACCTAGACATCCATGTGCAAAAATATTAATCTAGACACAGATCTTATATCTTTAACAAATATTGACTCAAAATAGACCATAGACTTAAATATAAAAGCAGAGGCTATAGAATTCCCAGAAGACAATACAGGAGAAAATCTAGATCAGTTTGGTAATGAGTTTTTAGATACAGCAACTAAGGCACAATCCATAAATAAAAGAATCGATAAGCTGTACTTTGTAAAAATAAAAATGTCTGCTCTACCAATGACAATGTTAAGAGAGTTCACATATAAGCCACAGACTGGGAAAAAATGTATTTGTGAAGGACACATCTGATGAAGGATGGGTATTCAAAATATAAAAAATAACTCATACAACTCAACAAGAAAACAATTCTAATTAAAAATGGGCCAAAGACCTGAATAGACACTTCACTAAATAAGATATACACATAGAAATTAAGCATGCCAAAAGATGTTCAGCATTATATGTCATTAGAGCATTGCAATGTAAAACAACAGTGAGACACCACTACATGTCTATTAGAATGACCAAGATCCAAAACACTGACAACACCAAATGCTGAGGACGATGTATGACAACAGTAACTCTGATTTATTTCTGATGAGAATAGTAAATGGTCAGCCAGTTTGGAATCCAGTTTGGCAGTTTCTTACAAACGTAGCCTGAACATCCCCTCCAGTAATCACACTCTTTGGTGTTTGCACAGAGAAGCTGAAAATTTATGTCCAGTCTGAAATCTGCACATATATGACAGTTTTATTTACAATTGTTAAAATATAGTGTTAACAAAATGTTGTCCTTTAGTAAGTGAATAAATAAACTATTACACATCCAGACAATGGACTATGATTCAGTGCTAAAAGGAAATGAGCTACGGCCACTCACGGTGGCTCACACCTTTAGTCCCAGTACTTTGGGTGACTGAAGTGGGTGGATCACCTGAGGTCTGGAGTTTAGACCAGTCTGGCCAATATGGTGAGACACTGTCTGTGCTAAAAATACAAAAATTAGTAGGGCATGTTGGTGCATTCCGGTAATGCCAGCTACTTGAGAGGTTAAGGCACAAGAATCACTTGAATCTGGGAGGCAGAATTTGCAGTGAGCAGAGACTGCACCACTATACTCCAGCCTGTGTGACAAAGCAAGACTCTGTCTCCAAAAATAATTTATAAAGGGGTTGGGGGGTTGGAGGAAGCTTAAATGCATATTATTAACTGAAAGAAGTCAATATGAATAAGCTATATACTGTGTGAGTTCAACCAGATGATGTTCTGAAAAGGCAAAGCTATAGAGACAGTAAAAAGATCAGTGGCTGCCAGGAGCTAGTGAGGATAAAGAGATAAATAGGTGCAACACAGAAGATTTTTAGAACAGTGAAGCTACTCTGTATTATACTATCTTCAATGGCAAATACATGCTATCATACATTTGAAATTGCCTATTTACCTATTGTTTACTCATCCAGATATTTTAATGTAACATTTAGAAAGTTCAAGCTTTTCTTCACCACAAGGAATGAGAATTTTCTAACAAAGGTTGATTCTTTTTCATGACCTATGGTTATGATATGAATGATGCAAGAAAGTTTTATTATCTTACTCAGTTATTTCTATTTAATGACTTAATAAAGTTTTTCCATGAAAAGTTTTTCTCAAGCCAGGCATAAGGAGGAGGGAGAATTTCTTGTTATTCTCCTCTTTTCTTAAGTAGGTGAAAACTTACAGCTGTTTCTCTCTCTAGGCATGGATGTAGAAGTGACCATGATTTGTCAACTATTCTCTGCTAGTGGTAGAATCTTATCAGAATCCACACTAGAATTATAAGCCTAGTTTCCACATCACTCCACAATATCTTAAGACAGGATGATCTTCTGTAACTTACTTAATTTATAAAGCAACTCCAAATTTTTTAATCTAAGAAAAATGTTAATAATAATATCTTATGAAAATAAGTATGTGGTAAAGCATTTCTGTTCATCAGGAACATAAATACATACATAAGAAATCTAGAGGAAAAAATTTTAACATATGCCAAGAAATCTGGCAATATTAATATTACTTGGCCCACTAATCCCAATTCCAGAAATATCATGTATATAAATATATGTACAGGAATGCTCATCACTATAATGTTTATAATGGAAAACCAATGGGAATGACTTAAATATCCAAATATAGTAGAATTATCATTTTCAAGATTTTTAAAAATTCAATGATTTTATAAAACTATATAGTGAAAATTTATGATGTATTTACATATTCCTAAAGATTATATCAAATTATAATATACAAATGATATATGAGAGAAGGCACTGAAAGAGAACTCTGCCAAAATATTAACAAGAGATATCCCTGGATTGTAGAAATAAAGGACATACTCTTTTCTTCTTTATAGAATTCTAAATAATCTACAGTGACATGCATTGCAAAAATTGCCTGTGAACGAAGTAAAACAATTTCTTGTTACTGAAGTTCATACATGCCCTTGCTTCACCACGGTGCCCCTAAAGATTTAAGAAGCATAAGTTTTCAAATCCCATAAGTAGTACCAGTATAAATTTATGCTTAATATTTCAACAGAACTTACTGTAATGTGCAAAACAATTCTGTAAAGCTGGAAGTTTTCTGGAATTTGAAATGTGTTTAACCCAAACTCTGCTTCCCCATACTTTCACATATGCATCTTCAGTAAATTTAAATCACTGTTTACCTCAATATTCAGAATCTAGGATATTGTGTAATTGAACTTACTAGCTCAGCTCTTGTTATCCCACTAGGTGTTTGTTTAATAGTGGAATATCAGAACTTTCTAGATGAAAAAGTGTCTCTCTTTGGTAATGGTGTTTAACAGAATGTTAAATACACACATCGTCAGTAATTTGGGGGTATTAACTATTCTGCAAGCATACTTAGGATATTAAGACAATGCATTAATATATGATCAACTCTCTCTGAATCTTCATTCTATTTTTAAAAAATGAATCTTTAAAGTGAAAAACATGATTCCATAATGGGTCTAATTATATAAGTTGTAAACTTTGTAGCCGATCTTAATGATGTAGAAAGAAATGAGGACAATATTAAACAAGTAATATTCAAATGAAAGAGATCCAACACTTACCTATGAACGTTGGTAAACTTTAAAATACTTTCTGTCATTTTAACACTTAACATATATGAAAAATAGAACAAGAATAAGAACCCACATTTATGAAAGGCAAGAAGTCAGAATCAAAAACAAAACAAAAGAAATTGGCAATCTTACACTGGCACAAATTGACTGATAACAATCATGTTTTAATTCCTATGTTTCTTGTTTCATTAAGCAAAGTAAAGCAGTTGAATGGAGGAGGATACCCTGGTTACTAGTGGCCCAGTCTTAGATACATTCCTTGTGATGTAACAACCTTGGGTGAAGCTGCCCCAACTTGTCCTAATTCAATTAGGGAAAATGCGCTAAGAGAACGGGACCTTGGTCATGACATGAGGCTGCCCTAGTACACATATTCCTTGCTTGGGTGATGTGATTCAACATCTTTCTTTCCTTAGATAAATAACTACATTTGAGAGATTGGAGGTTTTTTTCCAAGCCATTTTTCCAAGAAGCCTCACCCTAATTTGCATTTGCTCTCAGTCATATGCGTCTTGAAGAACAGTGCTGGGGCCATGAAATTACGCTTCCTGCTATGGCTTCAAGAGTCAAGGGCACAAGAGAATGAGCCGTCAGTGCTTCTCTTTTCCTGTTTATTCACAACACTTTAGTAAATTAGCTTAATTTCGGAGACTTGTTTTGAGTGCTTACTTCTCATGGCCTATGTTATTGAGTTATAGATAAATTGAATAAGCTAAATCTATTATCTATTATTCCTCTCTCTAGATTACTCAGTGGAAACCTCAAATAGATACTCCTATAGACAGTGATCAAAAAAACTGCAAATGAAATTAAAATTTAAATTTTTACAATGACGATGTTAGCTGGAGAAACTGAAGTTCATAATATTTGAACTAGTATTGGAACATAGATTTGAAAATTGATTTGAACATAAATTTTATTATGTTTAAATATTTTATTATTATTTTTCGAACATAGATTTATTAAACATTGGGCCCACATTTCACTATATCACTAATTTTCAACAAGTCTAGGAGCTGTACAAATTGCCAAAGTAATTTGAGACAATCATAAATGAATATAAAGTTATTTATCATTCTTCCAAAGGTGCCTTTTCTATCCTCATGTACAATCTTTCATATATCGACGATGATGAATAAAGAGTTGTTCACACAAGTTCCAAATAACTAAAACTTGCATCTTGAAACAAATGCTTTAATATATTAATAATTTTCAGTTTTGATATTTGCATATGGCTCTATGTACTGATAAAATGTTTTATGTTTAATTAGACTGGGATGAAATTATTTTCATATTTTATAGATTTATAGATTTTCCTAAAAAATAATACTGAGTTCATCTAACTCTCCCTGATAATCAAGCATCAGGTGCTCCTCAGGTTGGTTTATTCTTTCAGGAAACTTCTCTGATTCCTATACTTTGTAAGATTCTTTTGTTTACTTTTTATAAGCTGTATCTTTTGGCTAAGTTAGTCATTGAAATTCTCAATGAGCACCTTGTCTATCTCCCCTTTCTGCTTTGTTCTTTCTAACAGACTACAGTCTGAGATCTTGTGTAATCCTTATTGTAAAATTTGATATATAATATATAATTTTAAATATATAATATATAATACATATCATATAATTAATTCTAATATATATTTATATTTTTATATATGACATATATAATTATATAATATACAATATTTATATAATCATATCTACATTATTATATATTAATATTGTATAATTATATATAATGGAATTAATAAGTAAAATATTATATAATATATATAAAATATTTGAAGACACATATATATAATCCTTGTTGTAAGATAAAACATTATATGTATAAAGATCTGAGAGGCTCTTCTAATAGTTAAATGAGTGAGAGATAGAGTCATTGACTTGGAGACTTCAATTTTTGCTTGTCTGGTTATTTGGGTTGGTTATTGAGGTGAGAAGGTGATAAGAAAGGAAAATACAGTAGTTTCTCCTTATCCACGGGGAAATACGTTCAGGACCCCCAGTGAATACATGAGGTCATGGCTACTACCAAATCCTGTATATACTATGTTTGTCCTATACATACATACCTATGATAAAGTTTAATTTATAAATAAGGCACAGGAGAAATCAACAACAATAATAATAAAATAGAACAATTATAACACTACACTGTAATAAAGGTTAGCTGAATGTGCTCTCTCTGTTTCCCAAAATATCTTGGTTTCAGACTGTGGTTGGCTGTGGGTAACGAAAACCATGGAAAGTGGAAATGGGGACAAGTAGGGGACTACTGTAATTGGCAAAAGAATAATTTGAAAAGAAATATCTCACAAGTTTTTAGAAAATTCATTAGGAATACAAAACCTTAGTATTTATACAACTTTAGAAATCTCCAGAGGCTATTTCCCATTAATGAGCAAAGTACACTACATGAAATGAGGACATCACTATACACCCACAGTGCTAAAGAACAAAGAAGAAAGTACGTCCTTCATCTGGTTGTCAGAGTTTGTTTCTGCAGAAGGAAAAGGGAGTGTCCCCACTCCAGAAAAGTATCTCGGACTGCCTCTGTGACTGTGTCCTCCTTTTCTCATTTTCTCCAAATGTCAAAAGTATTAACCAAATTTTTGGAATATAAAATATTACTTGAGGGCACATATAACTAGGTGTAAAAACTATATGAATTTATCAGCCTTCCACCAAAATATGACCTACAGTCTACCCTTATGTGGTGAAAAGCCACAAGAAGACTGAACACAGAAATCCATGTTTTCTTTCCTCTCCTCTTCGATAGGTGATAGAAAGATAAACTGTCCCAGGCCTACCATCTTAAGAGATCTTTCTGGCCATAGTTTTCTCCACTTAAACACTTAAATTTCATGCCAATCTCTTCAGGTCCCAAGATCATACAAATAACCAGAGGATCGTTCTTTCTCAAGTCTGAAATTGAAACTTTCAGAAAAATACTGGTTCCAGCCTAAAGCAAATGTTCCACACTATTCACCAGAATTTGGCATTAAAAGGTACCAGGTACCTTGGGAGGCCGAGGTGGGGGGGATCACAAGGTCAAGAGATTGAGACCATCCTGGCCAACATGGTGAAACCCTGTCTCTACTAAAAATACAAAAATTAGCTGGGCACAGTGATGCATGCTACTCAGGAGGCTGAGGCAGGAGAATCACTTGAACCCAGGAGGCAGAGGTTGCAGTGAGCCAAGATGTGCCACTGCACTGCAGCCTGGTGACCGACTGAGACTCCCTCTCAAAAAACAACTACAAAAAAAAGTACCAGGTGCCTACCCAGCTGACAATAGAATGTCATGCTGATTTTCACTCACTGCTGTTCCTTTTGAACAGCTCCCTTGAGGTTCTCACTAGAAGAGAGGTGACTAGCAGGCAGGACTTCAGAACCCAATGTAAGCAAGTTCCATCAAGTATGTCATAACATATTCAAACACCAACTTTGCTTAGAAAAACCTCTAAATGTGCATACGCATTGATGCACTGAATCAGCATCGGCCACTATGCTAGTTAATGATGAATATAAGTAGGTTTAGAATAAGCAATTATGAAAAAAGGAATATATATATCTTCAACTTCATTTAGAGTAATCGTAACATTATATTAACCTCTGCTTTAAGGAAACGTGAACGGAACCTATGAGCTAAACCTTGAATGAGGCATATTATACCTTCTAATGAAATTTGCTCAGACCTTCTTCATGTTCATTTTTCTCAATATTTTATGAAAAGTAACATTTTCATCAACTATTTCACAGCAAGTTGGAAGTCCTCGTGGCATACTAGTGTTTTTCAATTCAATAAAAACAATTATTAAAATACAAGCTTCTGGAAGGGAGAAGCTTTGTCCTCTATCTGGGCTGTATTATACTTAATATATTTTTCTTTCCTAATACCAGTGATTATGAAGACGATGCTGTGTCCAAATGCAAAAGGGCATATTTCATACCGAGGTTGTTTGGAAACTCACATTAGTGAGATTATAATAGCTGTCTTTCTGCTAGTGTATACTTCCAATGGGAAAATTTTTTAAAAATGTGTCTGTCTTTTCCACAGTGATAGGAAAGAGTAAGTAATGTTTAGATTCCAGCCAAGACTTGAAAAGAGAGAACATAAAAATTGGTGCTCTCCTGTTCTTAAAGCACAGTGAACGTTTGAGCACCTATGGGAAATCCACAAAGAAACTTTTTCACAAGAGAAAAACAAGCTACGGCATGGAAACATTATGCCCTCTAAAAAATCAAACACTTGTGGTCTAGCTAGAAGTGCAAGTGGAGGTGAGGAGAAGGTATCAATCACAAACACGAAGCCAGGTGTTCTCTTTTGCAAGCAGTTGCTGCAAAGGCAGTCACGGTTTACAAAAGCAAATTTCTCAGTGATCAAAGGCCTGAGTTCAGCCATGGCCAAGTAAGCATTCGACTTAATTTGAATCATCGTATGAATAGCACCACAGAGACAGTACCTTCTCCAATCCAAAGGGTTGCAGGAAGAAAGAAATCTGAGAAACCAGAACAGAACTGATTGTGGGGATTAGCTAATCCCTGGGCTACTAAAAACTGGTGTGAAGACTTCACTCAAGTCATTTCCATTTTCTGCCTCTCAGCTGCCTAATATACAAAATTAAAGGATAAGATAAATAATTTCAGTTTTTAGATTTTATGATTCTAAGCAACATAATGTGAATAAATATCAGAATTTTTAATACCTAAGAAATGATATCCCTTCGTCTTATGTCCATGTAATAAATAAGGTTATTGATGTACTCGAAGAACCTGTGCAAATATATAATGGTGAGAAATGAGATGACTCCCAAATCCAAGCATAGCTTTGAAGAACATTATAAATATGTTCACTGAGAGAACTAAAATTACGAAAAGGAAACATGTAAGTGGATAAACTAAATAAAAATAAGCCATAGTGCCAAGTCTCCATGGAAACTCTGGGAGAATAAGCATCTATGCCATAAACATCATACTGAGAAAAAAAAACATATTATCAGCATATGCCTTGCTAGAATATAAAAGAATTTTAAAGATACTAGTTCCTATATGCTACCTGACACTACTCTCTAAAAATGATCATTCCTTCAGCCTTATTATTTGATGACATTTTCCTTTATTTTATTGAGATTCTGTGGATTCCCGAGCATCAAACAGTCCTAAATATTGAAGGACATTAGATGGCATATAGTCCACACCACCTGCTCCTTAGTATCCGTACCAAGAGGCCAGGCCATTTTGTGCTCCCCTTTTTAATTGTGGAGGTCATGCATGAGAGTCATGCATGTTAGAAGTGGTAAGTAGTGGCTTACTTAACATAAGAATCAATGCTCAAGATAAAGAGATTGGATATTGGCTAAACTTTCCAGTCTCATGTTTGTAATGGGACTTTTATGAGCATGCAATAGGGAAATTCCGTAAGAGACCAAAAAAAAAAAAAAAAATGGCATTTAACCCAGGCACCTTTCCCAAAAAGGAAATCTTCAGAAGATCATTTCACATTCATGAAACTTCCATCTTCCAGTGGACATCTCTCTGAAGGAGACTATTACATCCTCTACAGGTTAGTGAGGAACCAGCTATACCATTGCATGCTAAAGCCAATTGCTTTTAAATGATTTTAAAATGAGAAGAAACAGTTTAATCCTGAACTAGATTAAAGTTAACAGAATAGATGAAAGACCCATGCCCACCAATTTAACTTCTCATCAGATAGGAAAAAAGAGATAAATACTCTAACGAAAGACATGTTGTAGACACAAACACTAAGCAACCTATTTATCTTGATCCTCAAGCAATGCTCTCTACCAGACTGAAATGTGAGTTGTTTTCCATGATATCCTAAATCAACGTTAAGGGACTATAGTAGTTATTTATAAAAGAGCATAATAATTTGCCCTGATTATCCTTCAGAGATTATTTTCCATATCTATTTAGTTTTATAGTATCAAGTTCTAGGTATTTTTCTTTGTGTTTTATCTTTTTGACTCTTCTTTCTTTTATTCTTTAAATGAATAATCATGAAACAGTAATAGTGTGCTATCCTAGTACTAAATACTAGATATGTCAACTAAAATAAGACGGTCCTTGCCACAATTGGTTTTAGCAGTGGCAGAGAAAGATTAACATGTAAATAAAACATTTCATATATTGTTAAAGGTGCTATGATAAAAGTTGTAAAATTAAGGGATGCAAAGGAATGCCTAGGCATTGCTACCAGTGGGAGGAGTGGAGGTCAGAAAATCATCAGGGGTAGTCACTGTGGAGGTGCAAATTGAAAGCCAAGTTAGATCATGGAGGCGGAAGTAAGCACTCCAGGAGGGGGATATATTAGTTCATGTAACATTAACCACACTAAAAAGGTCTTTGATTACAATGCTTAATAACTGAAATAAGCCTTTTTTTGGTTTTCCTCTGATCCCTGAATTGTTTGCTGCTTTTTCTCCCCTCCTTTTGAAACCCAAGTACATATACATTAGCTAGCTTGATACTACACCACAGCTCACCAACACTACTGTTTTTCTCAATTTGAAAAACTTATATCAATTTTCCTTTAAGTTCTTGGCTCCCTTAATCTGTTACATACAAGTTGCTATTAATCTCATCACACAGATTTTGTAGTTCAGTATTCACACCTAGTACATTTTTTAGTTTTCATAAAGTATAATTTAAGTACAATCAATTGTCAAATTTTATGAGTATATACGGTATGCTATAAAAAGCCATCACCAAAATTAAGATAGCCAGCATTTCTATCACCATCCAGAGCTTCCTTTTACCACTCCTTCCATTAATATCCCCAGGCAATCATTAATATACTTTGTGTCACTACAGATTCATTTGCGCTTTCAGGAATTATGTGCAAGCAGAATCTCATGCTATTTAGTCAGATTTTTTTCCTGGGTTCTTTCAATCAGCATAACCATATTAAGGTGCATACATGTTTATAGACAATATGTTTCTTTTTTGCTATAGATATGCCACAATTTGTTTATCCATGCATCTGATAGACACTTCTATTGCTTCCAGTTTGAAGCTATTAGAAATAAAAAATGTCTGAATTTGGATGTACATATCTTTGTATGCATCTTTTCATTTCTCTTGGGTAAACGCCAAAGTGTCTTGATATGTGTTTGTTTAACTTTGTAAGAAAATGGCAAGTGTTTGCCAACATGCCTGTAACATTTATATTCCCACAATCATTGGATGGGAGTTCAAGTTGGTGCACATGCTTGACCATGAAAGTTATGGGAGGGATTTTTTAAATTAACTTTATGTAGTGCTTTAGTCACTCTTGTGTAGGTATGTAGTGCTATGTCATTCAATTTTAATTTGTAATTTTCTTATAAGTAATCATATTATAATTTTTCATGTATTTATTGGTAATTTGGATATCATTTTTGTGAAGCACCTTTTTCCTTTTTTAAAATCATGGTTTGGCATCTTATTATTGAATTATAAGTGATCTTTATATATTCTGAATGTATGTTCTTTGTATGATGTATATCTTATAAATATTTTCTCTCAATCTATGGGTTGCCTTTTCATTTTCATAATAGTGTCTTTCAAATAGCAGAACATTTTATTTTAATGAAGTCAAATTATGTATATAATAAAATATATGTCATATACACATATAAAAAGTTTATTTGTCACTTAAATGGTTTGTGTTATTTTCTATATGAGAAAGCACTGCCTACCCAAAATTTTTAAAGATTTTATTCTAAGAATGTTATGAGTTAATAATGCATTTAGATCTATAATCCACTTTGAGTTGACACTTTATGTATTGTGTGAATTAACGGTCATTTAAAAAAATTAACATCCAGTTGATCCAGCACAACTTATTGAAAATAATATCCTTTTTCATCGAAGAATCTTGACCCTTTATCAACAGTCAATTGACTAGACTTCTGGACTCACTTTAAAAATGTGCAGAACAACAAAGAATATTATTCCCATCCTTAACAGAAGAAACTACAAATTAACATCTTTCCTAAAACCATCAGAGGGGTTGGAAAGGAGGGAATTGGTTGATTATAAAGGAACTACACAGAAGTATTTTTAGGGTTATAGAACTGTTCTGTATGCTGCTGAAGTACTGGGCACATGACTCTTTTCATTTGTCAAAATCTATATAGAATGAACTTCATTATATGCAGAATTTTTGAAAATCACCCAAAATTTTAAGGGATTCCAGGATGGGGTACAGACAGTGACATAGAAATCTTAATGTATTACAAATGCATGGCATGCCATCAGTGAAGGGACTGGAGGATAAAAGGGAACTGACCAAAGTAACTGGAAAACAATGTTTTTGCTGAATACTATAAGACTAGAGACAAAAAGAACTATACGTGAACATTGTATTCTAGTCAGTAAACTGGTTTCTCACAACCATATGGGTTGAGCAGTTATGAAACAATTTAATATGTATTATGGGTTTAAACATGTAAGTAATAAATTATAGATGAGAGCCACGTTTCTCACTGTCAGTAAAAATGTTAAAATAAGCAAGGGAGGAGGCCTAGAATGAGCCCTGATATACTAGATTAGCATCAGAGCCATCAGTATGCACTGTATCAATATGCACACACACACTCTTCAACACATGCATACTCATGGTTGTGTGTGTGTGTGTGCATATTGATAAAGACTAATTTTAGAGGTGTGCATTTCCATGGCTTCTTACACATACACATACACTCCCTAGCTCTGTCCACTGAGAGATCCTAGAAATAATGACACCGCAGTAGCAATATGCACATTCAGCACTCAGCTGTTGTTTTCCAGAGACCATTCTCCAACAAGTGTAAGCGAGGGATTTTAGAAAATGGCTGAGTCTAACCTGGGGCAGAAAAAGTACAAGATGAGCTGGGAGACCCTGTAGTGTTAGGAAGAAATATTAAACAAAAGGAAGGAAGGATGGAAGGAAGAAAGGAAGGAAGGAAGGAAGGAAGGAAGGAAGGAAGGAAGGAAGGAAGAAGGGAGGAAGGAAGGAAGAAGGGAGGAAGAAGGGAGGGAGGGAGGGAGGGTTAGAAGGAAGGAAGGGAGGGAGGGAGGGAGGGTTAGAAGGAAGGAAGGGAGGGAGGGAGGGAGGGTTAGAAGGAAGGAAGGGAGGGAGGGAGGGAGGGAGGGTTGGAAGGAAGGAAGGAAGGAAGGAAGGGCAGAAAGTAAAAGAACAGAAAAGGTAGCGGTTCATCAGACACAGGAGCCAACTAAAAGAATTCTCAATGTCCGCAGATGGAAAAAATTAAACAGAAAATCAACACTGATATTATTGAATTAT
The DNA here is from genome assembly GCF_049350105.2 of Macaca mulatta. Lineage (NCBI taxonomy): Eukaryota > Metazoa > Chordata > Mammalia > Primates > Cercopithecidae > Macaca > Macaca mulatta. Next base: position 16,312,094 of record NC_133423.1, read on the forward strand.
AACCCAAAATACAAAATGAGTATACAGGAGTCAATATTAATATAAATAAATAATTCAATAAACAAGGAAGACAGAACTAATCTTTATGAAAGAATTCCAAGTAATATGTGTGGACACTCCCTCTTCCAAGAAGTAGAACTTAATTCTCCTCCCATTGAGTGTGGACTGGAATTCACAACTTATTTGTAAAACGTAGAGCAACATAAGAGAAAAATAGAAACTTTACAGAGAAGGAACCTGATAGACACCAAGTAAACCAAATGATCAATGATCGCCAGTCAAGTCGTGTGGATATTCTGTAACTGCTAATATCATGCAATGAGAAATTGTTTCAGTTAGGATTCTCCAAAGCAACAGAAATAATAGATCATAGATGATAGACGGATGGATGGATAGATGATAGATAGATAGATAGATAGATAGATAGATAGATAGATAGATAGATAGATAGACAGACAGACAGATAGATAGATACATTTATCTTATGGAATTGGCTCGTGTGATTATTGGGACTGGCAAGTGTGAAATTTATAGGGGAGACTAGCAGCCTGGAAACTCAGGCAGGATTTGACAATGCAGCCTTAAACAGAATTCCTTTTCCCCAAAGAAACCTGTTTTTGCTCTTAAGGCTTTCAAGTGATTGGGATGAGGCCCAGCCACATTGTGTAGGACAATCTCTCTCACTTAAAGTGACTGTAGATGTTAATCATGTCTACAAAATCATGTCTACAAAAATACCTTCACTACAACATAAAAATTAGTGTTTGATTAAATCGCTGGGTAATACAGACAGTCTCCAACTTACAATCGTTTGACTTAGGATTTTTTGGATTTACAATGATGCAAAAGCAGTATTCATCCAGTAGCAACTATACTTTAAATTTTTAATTTTTCATCTTTGTCCTGGGCTATCAATATGCTATCAAAATGCTGGTGAGTGGCTGCAAACAGCAGTTCCTAGTCAGCCACAAAATCACAAGGATATACAAATCAGACTCTAGAGAACTGTATTGCCAGATAACTTTACCCAGCTGTAAGCTAATGTAAATGTTCTGAGCATGTTTAAGGCAGCCTAGGCTAAGCTGTGATGTTTCTTCATAGGTTAGGTGCATTACATGTATTTTCAACTTAGAATATTTTCAACGAACCCTGTCATAAGTTGAGGAGTGTCTTACAGGTCATCCAGCTTGACACATGAGACTAGAAGTACACCTCACCTTTTTGTATTTTTCGTTCACACCTGTATTAACCCCAATCTAATCATGAGGAAACATCAGGCAAACACCAATTGAAGAGCATCCTACAAAATACCTGACCAGAAGTCTTCAAAAGTTTCAGTCATGAAAATTCTTTTAAAAGAGAAAGTAGGACAGACTGAAGGAGGCCAAAGAGATGTAGTGATTAAAT